>NC_067494.1:6579048-6916548 GCF_947179515.1 Apodemus sylvaticus
GATTATGTTTTCATTTCTCATATTTAGAAGTGAAAATATGGATTTTGTGTTAAATATTGTTTAATCTTACCACAAAGGAGAACATTGTTTTGCAAAACCACAGCATGATAACCGGGGGTGGGGGATAGTTGGGAGGTGGGGAGTGTTGTGTTGCTATATATAGATAGCAACATGTACAGTTGGAAGCTAACGTTCTGGGTGATGAATGAAACCATAATTAATATTTTCTTCTACAGTTTGGTCCCTTTCATATAATTTTAAAATACAAAGGTAAAAAGGCTTGTTATATGGAAATACTTGTATATTTATAACAGACTGACAAAGCTAATATTTTAAAAATTTTTGACTAAGGTACATGCCACAAAATAAATATATAGTAACTTTAAAAATGTTTGTGCTTATGCAAATGTGTGTGCATGTGTGAATGTGTGAATGTATTTATGTGTGCATGTATATGTGGGTGAATGGATACATTTATTTGTATGCATGTCACAATGTTCTTGTGGAGGTCATAGGACAACATGCAAGTCTTGGTTCTCTTTTTCTATCATGTGGTTCTGAGGAGCAAAGGCAGAGCGTCAGGCTGGATGGCAGCAAGTTTATCTGCTGAGCCACCTCACTGGCCCAAATAAATACATTGTGTTTACTTTATTTTCATCTGCTTTACCTGCATAGTTCTCCCAGGTTAAGCACTGGAATGGTATAAAAGATGAAAAAAGAGCTCTATTATAGGAATGCTTCAAACCAGGTGCTTCATGTAAGAAAAAAAATTGCAATGTAGATACAAATATGACAAAGGTATAATTTTCTCCCTCTAGAATTACATGGGTAGAAAAAAATGATGTGTCTATATAATGAGGTAAATATAGGCACAGCGTATATGGAGGGGTTTTAATAAGGTTATTAAAGTGTTTTTAGAGTCTAAGGAAAAAGAATTTCCATTTCATACGAATAGGGACAGTATTACAAAGAAGATGCAATTCATACTGAGTCCACCAGACGAGAGGACTTTTGATGGACAGATCAGAACAAAGCAACTCAGGGAGCGGGAATGGTAGGCTGCAAGTGTGAATTCATTATTCACAGGCAGACACAGAAATTAGTTGAGGCTTACAACCAGGGAGACAGAATTATCAGTATTAAAAATAATTTGGATGTAAGCTTATTACTATGCTAGCTTATAATACAATACAGTCTGTCATGAAAGACATAAAACTTGGAGTAATGTGTGTGTGTGTGTGTGTGTGTGTGTGTGTGCTGTACAAATCCTAGAAAACTAGTAAAGTATGTTGGATCCCCTGCATCTGAAAAGGTCGAATGCACTGGTGAGGAGGCTGACCTTAATGCTGGGAATGCATTCTTCACTGCAACTCTGTCTATCCAGCTCCCAACATCATTTAAAAACATCTGATTAGTGTATATTACTGCATACATTAATAAGCTTCAGTGTGACTCTTCGATATATTGAAACAATGCAGTCCACTCAGATCCTTTTGTCTATCCCATCACATGCCACCCCTCTTCCCAAGCCTGATAGTCTCTCTTCCATATGCAAGTCAGCTTCTTGTTTTCTTGAACATTCTAAGGAAAACATGAACTCCTTCTGAGTCTGCAGTATTTGAGAAGAAAGATTGTGAAAGGTGACGTGGGGTCTAGTTAGATTAGTTATATGCTAGATAGTTAACATGACATTCAGACTTAGCTCCTGGATTTAAGAATGTCCGGAAGCCATGAGAAAGATAATCATCACACTAGTAAGTGTAACAGATGATTTTTTTCATTTTTTTCTTTTATTGGATATTTATTTACATTTCAAATGTTATCCCCTTTCTAGGTCTTTCCTCTGGAAACCCCCTTCTCCCCCTGCCTCTATGAGGGTGTGCCCCCACCCACCTACCCACTCCAGTTTTCTTGCCCTGACATTCCACTACACAGGGGCATCAAACACTCTCAGGACCAAGGACCAGTCCTCCCACTGATGTCCAACAAGGCCATCCTCTGCCACAAATGCAGCCAGAGCCATGGGCCCCTCCATGTGTACTCTGGTGGGTGGTCCAGTCCCTGGGAGGTCTGGGGGATCTGGCCTGATGACACTATTGCTCCGCACATGGGGCTGGCTGCAAAAACCCCAGCTCCTTCAGCCCCTTCTCCAACTACCCGATCAGGGACCCTGCATTCAGTCCAATGGATGGCTGCGAGCATCCACCTCTGTATTTGTCGGGCTCTAGCAGAGCCTCTCAGGAGACAGCAATATCAGGCTCCCTTCAGCAAGCACTTCCGGCATCCACAATAGCATCTAGGTTTGGTGACTGTAATTATATGTTACTTTTATCTTTTAAAGATTCATTTTATTTTTGATTGGGTATGTATATGTATTCATGTATGTGTGGGTCTTTGTTAGTCATCCAATATGGTTTCTGAGATGCTAAGTCAGGTCTTTTGTAAGAACAATAAATGCTCTTAATCTTAGCCATCTCTTTAGCTCTTCAAGAACTTTTCAAAGTTGATGAATTTAGCCAAATTCTCAAGCAATTGATTATTCTAATGATTTATTTCTTTAGTGTACCTTTTCTTGTGACATATATCCATGAACAAAATAATTGCACTAGCTGCATATTTTATTCTTACAGCTTTTCTTCTAAAATAAATGTCGACATGAATGTAAGCTGTATTTTTTGTGATCATAATTTAGGTTAAGTGACTATTAACTGGAGATTCTTTTAAAATCTCTGTAATTGTAACTTCTGCATCATAATGGGCAAAGCTCCTGTATTTCCACTTTTGGAATTGATTTATGACACCCTCTACAAGATACACACCATTGTAGTAGCAAAGCAATCAGTGTTAAGCTCTCAAAGCCAATTATACAGTGCATATTAACAATAAAATATAGTCATAATATACTAGGCACAAACATACCTAATGTAATTACCTCAGCTCATAGCTTATTTAGATTAAACAAGGTTATAATTGAGGTTTATTTGCAAGGGAAAAGAAAATTCATGTGTTATATAAACCATATATATATATATGTGTGTGTGTGTGTGTGATTTAGATTATATACATATATATGTAATTTAAATCTGTTGCACAGACCATATATATGTAATGTATCATCACAGCCAAAATCATCTTTGGAGAATATGTGTGGGTGCTATAAATGCAGCTGATATACTGTGAACATGAAAATAAAATTAGACAAAACATCAAAAATAGCAAAATAGGATTGTAGAGATAGAGAAACTGGAAGAATAAAGCTCTTATCTATTTCTTCCAAGATTATTAACTGATATAATTTCTGAAATAGCTGTGAACTGAGGAAGCTTTTACTTTTACTTTTTAATTTTTTTAAATATGGCTGGAGGTGTGCTTCTGTGTTACTGTTAGAAATTTAAAAGAGAAAACACAAAAGCAAAACATAAAATAAAAAAGAATAAACAAATTATGGTTTAGAGATGGTCTTTTGGCATGATACTCAAATCATTGGATAGATAGTCTTTTAATAGTATTTAGATGCATTTCACTTTCCACTTTGGAAAAAAATGTTTGCTTATTTTCAAAGTGAAAGCTGAAACCAGCAAGCCAAATGTAAATGTATCATGAGCAACAAAGAAATTGACCAGTGTAATTTAGGAATGTAATCCTCTGTAACATAGGTACGTAATACTTCCTTCACGTTGAGCACAGTGCCTGGGCTCAGTACTCCCCAGTGGCATCTCAAGTATATCTAAATTTAAAATAACTCTGCTTATTTCATAAGGAGAATTTGCCACAGTTGTGCTTTATTTTGTGGGCTGTAGCTTTAAATGATAGCTCATAGGAAAATAACAACACCAGCTTTCATGGATACCCGTGCTAGACCTGTGTGAGGTAAATGGCCCAACTATGTATCATACAGATCATTCTTTTATTTGAGTCTTATGATGAAGGTTATGATATGCTAAAACACATCTATAATTGAACCAGGGTTCATCATCCTTGAGTTCATGAGGACTGAATCTACATCTGCTTTAAGTTATATTATCTAAATCCTGAGATTAATTCACCAGGCCACTCATTTATATTTTCACCAACTTTATTTTATAGAAAGGAAAACAGAAAGAAAACCTTCTAACCAATATATTATCTGTTTGTCCTGGTTAAGTTGTTTTGTTTTGTTTTGGTCTTTGTTGTTAGTTTGATTTTAGTTGTCATAGGCTAGAATTATTTGGGAAGAAGTACCTCAATTGGGAAAATGCTTACAGATTACCTATAGGCAAATATGTAGTGCAGTTTTAAAAATTTGGTTATTGTTATGCATAGCTCCAGCCAAGGTTGCAGGAGGGCACTAGTGCTGTCCCGGGTAGCAGTTGTATTAGAAAGCAGCAAGATCGTGATGGCATGCGGATCAAGACAGTAAATGATGCTCCTGTATAGCCTCTGCCTCACTTCTACCTCAGCGTTCATGTCTTAAGTTTCTATCCTGAGATCCCTGGGTGATGGATTACAACCTATATTATGACATGAACACTTTCCTTCCCAAATTATCTTTGGTCATGATATTTTAGCACAGGAATAGAAACTAAGACATTATTACCCACAGACAATTTTAAGCAGAAATCAGAACACTGAACACTATGAATAACAGGCCAAGGAAATTATTCAGCAGGCAAAAAACGTTTATTGGGCAAGCTTCACATTTTAGGTTCAGATCCCCAGAACTCAAGTAAAAACCAGATGTGGTAGTACATTCCTAGTGAAATGGAACCTGGAGACAGGCTGAACCATCTACCCTGTAGAAGCTCATGAGATGGTTAACCTGGAGTATATAGAGGAGTGGCCTTCACACACAAATATAACACACACACACACACACACACACACACACACACACACACACCAAAATCAAACCAATCCAGGAACAGTTCTGCTTGAAAATAATAGACTTTATTATTTTCGTTTCCAGATTTTGTTTAATGAAAGAGGTAAGGGTAAGACAGGAAATTATTTGTTTTAATTTCAGACACTGGTTTCACATGAACCTTGGCCTAAATGCTACTGCTATTATTTATATTTGGCCAAGTGTTGAAAATTAACTACTTTTGCCTCTGTGCAAACATTTACAGCGATGAGTATGTCAAACATCGTGTTTTGCACAATAAACACATACAGTCTTGTCTGTCATTTCAAAAAGAAGGAAAAGGGAACAAAGCAGAGCACATTATAAACATTCTTTGACATCAAACAAGACAGAAAGACTAATGAAAAAAACACAAAACAAAAAAGAAAACCTCATTACCTTTCTTAAAATGCATGTGCATACATACTACTTTTCTTCCTTTAATTGCTACTGTGCTTTGTGGATTTGTCTGTGGTATTTTTTTTTCCTTTTGGCTTCTGGGAGTATAGGGAAAGATATGAGAAAGAAATTTTCCCCAAAGCACTTTTGATTCTCTTCATTTTCTTCAGAACAGCGTGAAAGCTGTCTTCCAATTGTGTAGGGTAAATACAGCCCCCTGAATGTGCTCAACAGCAGTTTACCACAAGCCAGTTATAATGTCAGAAATGCTGGAACCCTTTCTTCTCTTCTATATTTGAATAATGATAAACGCCATCATGCTGTGTGAGAACCATTGAAGTGTGTTTCCCTGCAGGTAAAGTTGCTAGTGTCTTATAGAACTCTACTCGATGGGAGTATTACTTAACCAGTGTGAAAAACATTGTCTGACATGAATTGTATTACAATTTAGAATGATATTTATGCAAGTAGATAGCCTACCAGCTATTTTGTACTTTAGAAATAGACATCTGAGGCCACAGAAGAAAAAAAAATCCAGCAAATATCTATTTGGATATTTCTAGTAAAAGCTGTAATTGTTCCTTGTGGGAGAACAATAAACTAAGGAATGAGACTGTGGATAAATTCAGCAATGTAGCTCTACTTCATCAGGTACGTTGATGAGAAATAATATGCTCTGCAATTCTGAAAAAAGATGAATAATTTAACAGATATTAGTGTAAAATATCTAAATATGATTTCCAATGAAGTTGAAACATGTCAGATTGTGTGTTCCCAGTAGCTAGCTGATGCTCTACTCATTGTGATGCTGCCCTTCAGAGCTGTTGAGTTTTCTCCACTTGCCTCTCTTGGTGACATACAGTCTTTCCATTCATCTCAAGTGTCAGTCCTGGGTTCACGGCCCTAAGTGGACATCATATCAGCCCTGAGACTGAAACATCCCTCAGGTTATTGTAGAATTAAAATGGAGACCAGGCATGTTGGTCACCAGACCATTTCTGTGTTTCTATTCATTGGGTTTGGAGGCATTCAAAGAAACACTATCTGCAAATGGCAAGTTTTGCTCACCCAGCTTGCATGGACTACATGGGCTTCCCATTCTTGGATACCTGACTTGAGACATGTTGGTAGTGTCACCATCATCAGGATGCCACTTAAAATCTTCCTTAATGAAATAACTTGGATCTCAAGTCCTACTTCCACAATGTGCCATTGTAGCCCAGGAGTTGGTTTCAGTGGCAGCTACTGGCCACTTCAAACTCTGAAGTTCTTGCTTTCAGTACAGTGTTTTTTAAATAGTGTCAACCTGAGGAAAAAATGGGCTTGACCACAGAATAGAGAAGTTTCTGGTGTCATGACAGTAGTAGCTCTGACGCCAGCCCATCGCCAGAGAGATAAATAGAGGTGAGCTAGAGCGTTGCCACTCAGCTTCCCTTTTGTTGGAACAGTCAAGTAAAATTGGAAGCGAATATAATTTGCTTCCCTCTGGGTCTTTTTTCCTCGTTAATGGCAGTGCTTAGAGTAAGTGTCAGCGTCTGGAGAAGACTGGGACCTATGTGGCGGTGTGGAAGAAAGCATTGGCCTGAGGGTAGGTGATGGGTGCTCCTGTACTTTTTAGAGTACTCTTTCACTTAAAACGGATTCCGTTCAAATCTCATTTCTCAGCTTAGTTCAATGGCCTATGGCGTTTCTCTCACCTTCCATTTTGAAAGCTCTGGGGTACTCATGGGCCTTACTTTCCCAGGACTGGTTCTCTGCTTACAGGTAGGAACCACACCTAAGCAAACACCATAACATCCCAGCACAGCAATCCTCAGTGTTCCATGTTTTGAATTTTGATATATAGTTTACATCAGTCAGTCCAATAATGATAATGCTCTCGTTAATTTTTATCATTTCACTGTCATTGTTGTAGCCTCATGTAATAATTATATGTTTAACACGTGTGATCAGCCAAGTCTATTTTCTTAAAATCCTTAAGCAGGGAGTTTTATGAAGTTGCCATTCTAGGTCATGAAATTTCAGCAATTTAATGTAAATCAACCTAATAGTCCTTTATCAGTTTCCTTACAGCCCTTACCCAACCTTTACATTGATTCAGGTGACCATTATCTCAGTAGCTAGAAGTCCTCTTTCCCCAGTTAACTGTGTCCACCTACTGACGTCTGTGCTGCTGTCTAAAGTATGAATTGTGGTAAAATAGTGATTTCTCACTTTTTTCACAAGACTTTGTGAGCGTTGGTTATTTAGATGCTATTAATGCATATCCATGTATATGGTTGTATGTGCACACCATAGTAGCAAAGATGAGAAAGTATAGGGCTGCGTCTGAATATCCAGAAAGGGAAACACGGGGGAGATACCTGAGAACCTTTGTACTGATCGTTTGGATGCACAACTGCATTCCATTTTTCTCTTTGCCCCTGTCTTTGCAGTGTTGCTTACACTTAGCAAGGCATGTGAAGAAGAGGAAGGAGAGAGGAGGAGAAAGAGGAAGAGAAACAAAAAGGAAAAAAAAACCCAGAACCTGAAGCCTTCTATATTGTTCCTACAGTGTCCAGCCTGATTAGAGCATCTTACATTAATTCCAGCCAGTGCAGAGTAATTTTGTTTGAGTTTGAGAAAGTATTGGACAAAGATGAACTCTCCTTTTAAAGTTGGTTAACAGGTTAACCCAAACAAAAACATGTTTTGAAATGGTGACGAAAGTAAGGGTCGTTTAAATCTAATTCATAGCCTTTACTTCCAGAAGATGAAAGCAGGATTCTGAAGTGGAGAATTTGTGAGCTGTTTTTGTGGATTGGATTGTGTTTCTCAAAGAGCAGTTTTGAACTTACGTCTCTCAGAGTTTGTGACTGTGACCTTCTCCACAAACAGCAGCTTTGTAAATGTGATTCAGTTAAGAGGAAGTCATTTTGGGATAGGATGATTTTGAGCCATATAATGGAGGAGATACAGGAAAAGGAAAGCAGGCAGAGAATTGAGTGCAATCCTAGGGATCTCTGTGTCTCATCAGAAAGGACAAAACAAAAAACAAAACAAAACAAAACAAAACAAAAACAGATTTTTTTTTCCTTGTGAGTCTACAGGAACCAAGTCTGCAGAGACTTTGATCAAGGTAAATCATACCTGGAATAGTATAATTTGTTATGGCATCCAGAGGCAGCCAGTGCAATTATTTTAAAGGGGAAAAGTACATCAGCGTATTGAATGAAAAGATGGGAAGGAAGGACAGAACATGCATTGAGGAGTAACATTAGTTGTTATGAGACCTGGGCTTTGTTGTTGTTGTTTATCCCCTGCCTTTTCCCATCCCCTGAATTTTCTGGTACCTTTCTTCATCATACATCACAGTCCCGTCTGGTTCTTTCCGTTTACATGTATTGATTTCTCTTTTTCACCTCTTTCCCATGTCAAAATGGCTTTCCCTCTCTATTTTTTTTGAAAGTATGTATTCATATGCACACATGTGTACTGATTCCCATGGAGACTAGATGTGTAAGATCTTGAGCTGGAGTTCTAGGTTGCTGTGTGCTGCCTGAACAGGGCTCTGTGAATCAAACTTGGATCTTCTGCAAAAGAAATGTATCAATTAAACAGTTAAGCCACCCAACCCACCCCTCTGAGTGTGTCTAATTGTATGATCTATTTCCATACACCGCGCGTTTCACACTATGTTTTCTTCTCTCCATATCATTGTTAATTCATTTGAATATTAGTCTACCATAGTCATATGATCAGGCCTCAAAATTCTCAACATTTCCAATGATTATTTCTTTGATTAGGAAATAATGCAGTGTGCATACAGGTCCATCTAATGGTCAGAGTTCCAGCTTATTTTGTGACTCAGTAGCTAGATGAATGGTTCCCCCAGTTACCGAGGCTGAGATGAAATTACCATGGAATTGACATGCCAGGTCTCCAATAATTCAGTTAGGAAAGCAGATGGATTTTACTATATAGAAGGAAACTATAACTTCTTAAGTGCTAGGGGCGGAGTTGTGTATGGGATACAAGATGCACTTGATTGGAACTACTACAGACATTTATTCTTAAGCTTAATGTTGAAAAATATGGTCTTCAAGATTTATTAAAGGCATGCAAGTTTTGAAAATATTATGCTTCTCAGTTTATTTTTTCTTTACATCAATGATGCTGTGCTGTATGGTTCACTTGAGACATGAGACACCTGGATTTATCAGACTTCTGGAGACAGAATATGCTGTTGGTTGCAAGGAGCAAGGAGGAGATGGGAATGTGAGTTAGCGCATCAAAGGTACAGAGTTTAGGTTTCAAAAGATGCAGAGGGTTTTGAAGATGGACAGTGTTAGTGGGTGCAGAGAACTGTCAAGGTCATTAATAGTGCTGAACTGGGCCCTCAGGATGGTTGGGATGACACACTTATGTTACATGTATTTTCCCACAATTTAAGAAAACTTCAAAAATTACTTTACCACAAGTGTTTATCTATAGAAAACCTGTAGTTTTCTTTTTCACATTCTCATTTACTTCACATTCTAACTCACGTACTGGTTAGCTTTGTTGTTTACACAGATGTATCGTATGAACACAATTTGTTCTTCAAGTTCCATGATGTCCAGCTATGAAAGAAGAGGCATGAGAACTTCATGGCCCAACTGGAGCTGGTGTTCTGTTACTTTCCTGATATATTCTGTGGTCTTTTCAGCATAAGGCTGATGTTCCCTCTTGGTTTGTTATAAGTAAGCCACTCTGAGCCATTCTGATAGAACTTTCCTAAGTATTTTATATCTATCATTTATACTACTTTCCCCATTTCTGGCTTGTTTTAGGTAAAACAAGTATACCTGTTCTGCTTGAATCTGGAGTGTGTGTGTGTGTGTTGCATATGGGGGGAGTTGGGTATTTTTCTCCAAAGTTTACATGTATCCACAACTCCAAGTTTCCTTAATTTTGTGTCTCTTAAGTTGTGATGGGAACAAGGTTTGGAAGGACAAATTTCAGCTGTTATTTATATCTGCTTCATTTAGGCATAAGTCATGGACAGTTTCAAGGATGGAAACACATTACCAAAATTTATATATCGTAAGAGCTTACACGTGAAATTGTTTTTCTTTACTAATCTTATTTTTTGCAATATTTAGGCTGTACCTAAAATGAAGAATAAGGTTCTCAAAGAAGCTTTTCTAGGCTCTAATGCTCTAACAGACTGACAATTTACCCCCTTTCCCCAAAGACTTCTTTCTTTTTCCAACACAGAGAAACTTGGTGTTTCATCATTATCTAATATCAGTATGGGGTCATGTTTCTAAATGAGATTAGGAATCATATTTTGATAATTCTGGAAACTCTGCCCTTCTCCTGAGCCTTTCTCTGTCTTTGAAACAGATAAAACCTCTTGTCAGTTATAAAGATTTGGTGTGGTGCTAATGCTATGAACTGGAAGGTGTTTTTCTATTTATTAGGGACAACACTGCCGTATTATTGCTAAGACTGTGAAACAATCCTGGTAAACTCAAGCTCAGTTAAGAAAAACAAAATGGGGGAAATAAGTGAAGTATATGGTGAATATGATTAAAACCGACATCCAGTTTGAACACTTTCATCCTCTATGGTATAGTTTGGGGAATAAATCACTCACCAAGTACAGGACAACAAAGTTGAGAGCAGCAGGTTGGTCAGCGCTGAGGTACTATAACACAGTACCTGACACATGCAACTTATAAAGTAAAAGAGACTTCTGTTCATTGTTTTAGAGGCTGGGAGTGAAGCACAAGCTCATTTGTATCTCTTTATGATCTCTCTCTCTCTCTCTCTCTCTCTCTCTCTCTCTCTTTCTCTTTCTCTCTCCCTCTCCCCTATCCCTCCTTCCTTCTCTCCCTCTTCCTCCCTCTCTGTCCCTCTCCTCCATCCCTCTTTCCCTCCCCCCGCTAACTGCATTCAGTCATGGGGACATCAGTTCTAATGTTCTACCTACTCTAGAATTCTCTCAGAAAACCACAGTCAGATAAATTCTGTTTTTTAAATACCGTTAATAAAAATAAATAGGGGATTAAATTCTACATAAACTTATAAAGATAATTTAAAACATGATGGGAGTAAAGATTTGGGAATGTGTGTAAATGCTGATCTGAAATGGAGGGTAGAACTGGATCTGTGGCGTCTATTTTAGTGAACTTCCTACAGTGCCTTAGTAGGCTTTCTCTTTTCTTGAAGAGTAACCTTTGAATTATTTTCTTAGTCACAAAACTTTTGAGTTTTGACCATTCATCTCCATAAAACACACACACACACACACACACACACACACTAAGCAATAAATAAAAAAAAATAAATAATGATATAACTTATTTTGAGGAAATACTACAAGTCATTGCATTGTAGTTCAGTTCCCATTCTATATTATTTGTTAATACTAGTTCTGACCCACTAAACTGATTTCAAAATCCACATACATATGCTAATGATAGTTTGCAAAAACCATCCATGGACTGTTTCATTTCATGTTTGACTTCATTATGGGGCTATATGAACTTTCTGAGTAGTGAGTTTTTCAAATATACCTGCCCAGAGAGTGAGCATGTTTCTCTGAGCTGCCGTCTCTGCTGAGGAAATGTTCTTAAAATTCTCAAAGTGATTTCACTTATCAGTTTTTAAAAATGTATTTAAAGTTCAGGATTGTACATACTAAGGCTAAGGGAAAGAAAGCTACTCAAAACAAATCACAATACTATTATAGGACCCTCCCAAGGATCATAGTTAAGCACAAAGTTTTTAATTATCTCGGGATATCAGCCATCTTCCTTGTATTTACACTGTGACCTCCTAGGAGCAGCATGCAAAAGCTGCAAGACTCTATTAACAAAGTGCTCCTGAAGGAATCAAAATTCCACTATTGATTTTAATCCTTAAAATAGCAATGCTCCAGAAGAGCACCCAGAGTCTTCTCTATATTATTATTGTCATTGTCACCCTCACCCCTGGAATATTTCTGTGCTATAAAACCACAGAAATAAGATGAACTTTCTCTTGGTTCAAGAATGTGATCAAGTCATTTGGCTGATGCTAAATGCGCATAGTTTAAAGAATTCATTTTTATGTCGGTGATTCCAAAATGTTTGCTTCCTCTTCTGTGAGCTGTCTTTTCTAATTTTCATCTGTAGTCATGGACCTTTCTAGGGGTTGCAGCACCCTGCCTTGGAAGTGTCTCATTCTGCCCACAGGTGTTCTTTATTTTCCGTAGTTCTTTTCTTCTCTGATTTTGAAAAGTCTGTAAGAGATATTACCAGACTTACAGCAATAAATCCAAACACTAGATCCTTTTCTGTCCTCTCATACTATATTTATCAAAAAGGTCTCAATGTCATTTCAAGACTACTACTTATTCTTGCCAAGTTCTTTCTGTTTCTACAGCTTTATCTACATCATTTTCTGAAGTAGGTGCTGGTAATTTCTTTTTTCTTTTTTTATAGCTATCTCCAGTTTCTCTCCTTACAGGCACATGGCGATCATATAAAGTTAGACATAGGTCAAGGTCATATGAGCAGGAGCAGCATGAAATACTCTTAGGCTGAACCCATTAACAACCAGAGCATTGCTCACTATGCTACAAAGGACCTTTTGGATGGCTACCTCAGACAATGGGGATTGCCTCTACCTACCCACAGACACAAAATCCATGCAAGGAAGAAGCAGAAGAGAAGTTATGTTTCCTGGTTTTATTTCCTGAGACTTCAGTTCATAGTTTCACAACATCCTGAAATCCTAGCAGAATCCCTCTTATGATTTCAAACTCTTATTCCTCCAGTGGATGGGATCTGGTGGATTGCTCTATTGTAATAATCATATGAATAAGTTTACAATATAAATTCCTTTTTGAAATGCCACTATTTCAAATTCTTATGCACAGAGAAAAGTGCCTTAAAGTTAAGGAATAAATGAATTTTAATTTTCTTTTTTGTCATATTTCTCTTTTGAAGCCTTCAGATTGTTAACAATAATGAGATAGGCATTGCCAGGAAAATTTTATCAAAAATGCAAATATCATGGTGATCATTTTCTTTAAGAAATGTTTACTTTTCATCTTCCTTATTTATTTTTTCATGAGATGGGGCTTGCACGGTAAGAAACTGCCTTTGAATGTGAGGTGCAGCTCATGCTGGCCTCAGATACACCGGAACCCAGAACCCCTTGTCTCTGTCTCCCAGGGGCTCTGCCTAGCTCAGGTGTTCTTACAAATTATTTTTGTCTGAAATACATTTTGAATTTTCCTTTAGAGTCCAAGTTACTTGATTTTCATGCATTTCTTTGTGTCTTCAGTTTATATTTTAAACATTAAAATTTTATTAGATAACTGTTTCAAAGAGTGCCTCACTTCAACTGCTATTGTAGAAATATGTTCATCATCTTTTCATTTTAAATTAGTATTCTTAAAAATAGTTATTCATTATAGTTTTCCTAACTGCTTTGAGTACACCAACTATTCTTTCATGAATAATATAGGCAGTCAGGTAAAGAATATTCTATATCACCTTAACTTTGATTATTAAAAAGAAGAAAAGATTTTAAAACTCTTTCTCATGTAAAGTCATGAGACTTTACATTTATTGGGTCTCTACTTTTAAATTTATTCTTTTAAAATTATACACACACTCATATGTATACATTTAACTGAAAATAGACTCTTTTCTCATACAATACATCCCAACTACAGTTTCTCTTCCCTCTATTCCTCCTAGCTCCTCCTCACTTCTCTCTCTTAAATCCATTTTCTCTTTGTTTCCTTTTCAGAAGAAAATACAATAAAACACAATGAAACAAAAAACAATAACAAACAAACACAAAACAGGTCTCCAAAAGATGACAGCCAGGCAAGAGAAGACAAGGTAAAATCCTTCATATGCACTCTGGACAAGAGTCCCAAAGGCAGGCAAAGGAGTCAGAGGCACACCCACTACCACTGCTAGGAGTCCCACAAGACCACCAAGCTAGCAGCCATACGCATATACAGAGAGCCTGGTGCAAACACAGGCAAGCCCTGTGCTTGTTGCTTCTAGCTCCGTGAGCCTGCAGGAGGTCTGCTTCTTGATTCCATGGGCTGTGCTCCCCTGCTGTCCTCCATCCCCTCTGACTCTTCCAGTCTGCCTTCCCCGTCTTCTGTAAAGGCAGCCATCTCAGAAATAGCAACAAGAACAAGAATAGATATAGCAGTGCTCTCACAAGTGGAGCTCTCGGTCACTGGCTTCACTTTTACTCGTGGGGTATCCTCACTGGGGTGATGGTGTCTTACATAAATCATCCAGTTCAGTTTCCTTCATTAGCGATGCTTTGGCCCTTTAAATCCATCACTTCTACTGTGTACCTGGAGCTTTCTATACTCATGCTTTCAGCTCTTGACAAAGAGCAGTCTAAAAATGTCATATAATAGCACATCAAGAGCTTATGCTCTTTTTTAAAAAGATTTTTTTTTAAATTTTATTTATATGAGTACACAGCAGCTGTCTTCAGACACACCAGAAGAGGGTATTAGATCCCATCACAGATGGTTGTGAGTCACCATGTGGTTGCTGGGAATTGAACTCAGGACCTCTGGAAGAGCAGTCAGTGCTCTTAACCACTCAAGAGCTTATGCTCGAGACAAGACTCACATACATTATAGAAAATGCATGGGAGGGAATGATTAATTTTGAAGTGTACATCACAGTTTCTGAGTAGAAGAATTGAGAGGCAGAGGCAATCTAAGCAAGGGCAATGCTAAGAAGCAGACACTGAGCTTTGAGTAATAATTTGTGGAATTAGACAAAATGGACCTAGTCCTAGAGCTAGGCGTGATATTTATCTCTAGGCTTTAAAAAAATATAATTTACAAAGAGAAGTTATACACACTTGTAACACTGTAATTTAATATGTATATGCGCATTTTAAAATGGTTACCATGGTTAAGCATATTATCTCAGAGTTAACGTGTATGCGTGTGTGTGTATGTGTGTGTGTGAGATTTTAACTTGTCCTAGGGAGGTATGAACAAATGTTATTTTATATCAGATAGAACACTATCACAATTAGTAGATTTAACTATCAATTTGCCACAATTGAATGTAGGCTTAAAATTTTCAAAACCTATTTTTAATAAGGGTCCTTAAATGCTTTAACCGCCCTTCTAGCCCACCATCCACCAGAGGTAGTGGAAAAGAAAGATTATTAGCATATGGGGGAAGTGGAGCAAATTCAATCTGTGTTGCTAGCAGTTCAGTTCACATGAATCAACAGTGGCAGCTCAATCCATTCATAAACACCATTGAATCAGCAATGGCAACTTGATCCAGAAGAAGCTGCAGGTTCTGTTGTATACCATTTAGAAGTAGTTCCTTGGGGCAATTTCAATCTCCAATTGTCAGGATATCAGCAGTCCAGTTCAGAAGTGTCAGGATAGCAAGCATGAATCAGCAGCAACTGTGCAACCCAACAGAAACAGCTAGGCCTCTGCCAAGTTGGCATGAGTCAGCAGGAGTGACTCAGACCAGCAGGGATGCCAGGAGTAGTTCTCTTCCATGCACCTCCCATGAAGTGGGAAGATCAATGAAGATGAAGATGTGAGACCAATGAAGCATTGCAAAGTTACCTATCTGAGTTCCCGTCACTGTCCATTGAGTCTTGTTTATACTCTCCAAACATCACGTGTCCTCCCATGGGTCTTGCCTCGGCACAAGACCACATGAGCCTGTCTTCCAGAAACTTCCATTTCACTTTGCCAATCAACTAGAGTCTGTGCAAGTGGCAAGAAGTTGTAAGAAACCTCTTGAAGAGGCCAGAATGCCCCAGAAGTTTTTCTTTCTTTTTGACGTATTTCTTTCTTTGATGTCACAACAAACAATGATCAGTAAGAAATAGTAAGGCATACTGATACCATCCAGTGTCATCCACAGGATGTTGGGTTATATTTATATTCCTTCTTAACATCACCGGTCCTTTCACTGTTTGCTTAGCAAAACATTCTTTCATCTGTATGCCTCAGCAAAATATCATTTGACGCAACTGACCTTCCAAAGAAACCCGAAGTTTCCACTTCAATCGAGAATCCCCTGAAAAGGAAGATGTATCCCTAAGGACTTGGTTTGATAAGTTTGTCCTGTGATCATGCCTGTATGGATTGTCTTGATTGCTAATTGGTGTAGGAGAGTGGGTGCTACTAAAGCCTAGGTACCTGGTCTTGAACTATGTAAGAAAGCTAAGCAAAGGCCAGCCAGAACGCCACATCCTTTGTGACTCATGTGATGCTTGTATGGCTCTGAAATGAGTTCCGTGGTTGGAGATATTGCTGTGTGGAATATCAAGATTTTCTCCCTCTTGATGGTATGTAATCTGTAAGATGAAATAAACAGTCCCCAGCCCAAGTCACTTTTTATCATGGTATTCTCCTGAAGTATCAGAGAAGACAACTAGAATATCATCCCCTCTTTCCATCCACAGGCCGACTCCTGGTGACAACCATTACTACTTACTGCTTCTATGGGTTCAGTTACCAGTGTTCTTCAAACAAGAGGGAGCATGTTTTAAAAGTAGTGCCTGAGTCATTTTACTTAATATAATGTATCCTGAGTTTCTCTGTGTGATTTTAGCAGAATTTCTTTGTTTCTTTCTTTCCTTCTCTCTCTCTCTCTCTCTCTCTCTCTCTCTCTCTCTCTCTCTCTCTCTCTCATGCATGTGTGTATTTTACTATAGTGTGTGGTACACATGTGTGTGCATCTGGACACCAGAGGATAGCCTGGGGCATTATAACTCAGATGATGTACACATTGTTATGGAGACTAGGTGATTCTGGCCTAGAACCCACCAAGTAGACTAGTTGGGCTGCTCAGTAAGCCCTGGGAGTTGCCTTTCTCTGCCCCTCCAGCACTGAGACTACAAGTAGATATTATTCAGACTGGCTTTTTGATAGGGTCCAGGTCTTCAAGACAAACTTTTCACTGACTGAACTGTCATTCTGCCCATCTTCCTTTATAGCTAAATAATTTTCCAACACATACACATTTTCCTTTTTTCCATTTATTACCAATAGACACAAGAACTGATTCTGCATTTTGAGTATACTGAATAATGGTGCCGTGGTGATGGGGATATCGATATCTTACTGAATCTTGTTTTTATTTCTTTTGACTGTACATCCAGAAATAGATTGTAGTGCCATGTGGTGTTACTGTCTTAGTTTTCAAAACAGCCTTTGCTGTTTTCTATAGCAACATTACCAATTTACATTCTCACCAGCAGCACACAGAAAGGGCCCCTGGCCCCACACCTTTTCGAATATCTGTTAAGTCTTGTCTTTTTGTTAATAGCCATCCTAACAAGTATGAAGTGATACTGTGATTCTGATTTGCATTTCCCTGATGATTACAGATCTTTGTTCTTTTCATATGCCTGTTGGCCATTTATATATTTTAGGAAAAAATATTTATTTCTTTACACTGCTTTGGTTCTTTGCTTGTTTTCAATAATGAGTATGTTGCTTTTGATGTAAGTGACTTAAATGATTTGTTCGTGTGTTCTTTTATTATTTCTCATCTGATATGTGGTTTGCAAATATTTTATGCTACTTCAGAGTCACCTGTTTCTTTTTGATGCCATTTTCTTTGTTGTGGAAACCTTTCTGGTTTTGATCTCGATGGGTCTGGTTGTTTTTTTCTTTGGTTGCCTATTTTTCTGCTTTCATATCCAAAAGGTATTTGCCAAGAAAATACTAAGGAGCTTTCCTATGTTTTGTTTTGTCTTAATTACAAATTGACCCTATGAAAAGTAAAATACAAAGAGTTTATATTAAGATGCAGAAAGCTTTTGAAAGCTTGATGTACGTTATTAAGGAAGGTTTTGAATGAATAGGTAAATGAGTAAGTAAATTAATCAAGTAAAATACTTTCAGAGACTGTTTTCTAAATATCCTCAGATGTGTTTCCTCAACTGTGAGATCCGAGTTTTGTTTCACAAATACATTGGATCTTTTTTAATTTGTCAAACGTTAAAAGTAGATTTAGAAGTACTATTTCTATTAACTCTGGGAATTTCACACAACGTACTTGAATCATAATAACGCCTCAATTCCTCTCAATTCCACCTACCCTCCCTATCCACCAAACTTTGCTTTTTTTTTCTCCTCCATAAAGTTCAGTTTGTGTGGCCAAAGTACTTTTGGGTATGAGGCCTGCCCTGGAGTGTGGTCATCCAGCTGGTGGTCACACTATGAAAGAAAACTATCTTCCAGTGTTCTTGCCACCATTAAATGCCAATAGATACTTAGGTAGGTGTAGGATTTTGTGACCACCTCTACACCTTTGGTTGGGATTTTAGCTGGCTTAAGCTTGCAATGCTCAGGTACATATAGTGAAAATGACTATAGTTCATGTGCGCAACTTTCCTGTTCTTGGAAAACAGTATTTACTTGAAGTCATCTACCACCTCTGCCCCTCATAATATCTTCTCTTCCAAGAAGATCCTTGAACCTTGGATCACCTTGAATCTTGGACAGATGTGATATAGACATCCATTTAGGGCTAAGTAATCCACTGGCTCTTACTCTTTCAAATCAACCAGCTATGGGTCTCTTGGTTACCTGGCATCTGTTTCAAGAAATTTCTGTGATGATGGTTAAAGGGTGTGCTGATCAACAAGTATAGCAAGAAACCTTTAGGAGTTACTTTAATACTATGCCCATTCATCAGAAGTCAGGATTTTAAGTTTTGCAAGTAAAGTAAACAATGTGCTATTAATAAAAAAAAGAGGGCATAGTCCTAAACATTTTGAGAGATGTTAAATGTACAAGTGAGAAGATGATAATGAGTTTCATTAACAAGACCACATTCCCATGTGGTAGACGGTAGTTTTACTCTCTATGCCCAGTGTGCCATTATCTCCTCCTGACAGTGATTTTTCAAAGGTATTGTGAAGCGAGGGACCATCAAGCACCCACTGAAGCCTCTGCCACTGAGAAGTTCAGCAGTATAAGATGAAGGGGAGTGGTGTTGGTCTTTGTTAATCTCAGTTCGAAAAGAGCATCTCTACAGGATGCTGGCTAAATTAGCGATGCCTAACGTGTTGCACCACTTAAGAGCAGCAGAGAACAATCTCATTAAGACAAGCTCAGGAAACAATTCCAGGATACGTGACTGAAAAGAAAACCAACTGCCTACAACTGAAGCACAGATGGCGTTAACCTCTCATGACATTTAATTTCACTCCTCTGCCTGTTCAAGTCCTGTTTGGGATATTAAGTTTTGTTCATAGCAATAACTTTTGTGGGTACTCACCTATCCAATCTACTACTATCCTTCTGTTTATTATTATTATTATTATTATTATTATTATTATTATTGAGTTCAGTATAGGTTAGTTTTTGTCACCTTGGCACTAACTAGCCTCACCTGCAAAGAGGACTTGCCTCCATTTGATTGTCTTGCAGGCATATCCGTAGTTTGTTTTCTTGTTCATTCATGATTGATGTGGAAGAACGTTAGGTCTGAGGAACTGGTCCTGGTTTAATAAGAAAGCAAGCTGAGCAAGTCGTGGAAACTGAGCCAGTGAGCAGCATTTCTCCATGGCCTCTGCATCAATTCCGACTTCTAGAATTCTGTCTTGATTTTCTGCCCTGATTTCCCTCAGTGATGGACCACAGCCTGTAAGCTACAAAAGCCCTTCTCTTCCTCAGCTGCTTTTGCTCAGTGTTTTGTCCTATGAATATAAACATGAATAGAACAGATTCTTTCAGAAAAACCTTGAAAAAAATCTGTACAAGTCAAAAGTTTTCACCCAAACTTTTAATACAACAGCAAATCTAGAGTCTCTTTCTTTTAAAGTATCTGTTCTTTTGTGCTGTAAGTTAAGGTGTACTGAAAAAGAACTTTTTTCCTTTCAGTTCAGCTTGCAAAAAAAAAAAAAAAAAGAATAACCAGACACGCTGAATAAATTAATACTTTTAATTTGATTTTTAAATCTGAATTGACTAATTTAAATGAGTTCTAAAAGATATAATTCTCTGTGTGTCTGAATACTGTTGTCATAAAGAATAAAATATTTTTCTTTTTAGTTTTTCATATTGAAGATGGCAGATTTCTTCAGTTGATTGTCCTATTTTTTTTTAAAGTGAGGCATAGCTGTATATATTCATGAATAATGACAATTATCAATCCAAATAGAGGCTTCTTTGGTCCTAGTTAAGCCAGAGTCCTACCGTCGGAACTGAATTGCAGGAAGATACCCAGGCGTGGGAGTTGAGGGCTTACTATTGAGACCATGGACAGTACTTTCTTAAACTGTGCTGCTTGAGAGCAGCAGAGTCCCTGGAAGATTCCATTCCTATGTTCCAGAAGATTCTGTCATGGTGTTCCACAGAGTTCACACTGCCTTGCCCTCTCACTCACTAATATCATTTCTTATGCCTTTCTATGTCATTATTGTTATTAGTTTAAGGGGTTTTTTTTGTTTGTTATTGCAATAGGGTCTAATGTAGCCTTGTTATGTAGTCAAAGATGACCTTAAATTTCTGATGCTCCTACCTTTACCTTTTGAGTCCTGGGACTACAGCTGTGTTCTACCAGGCATTGATTATGCATTGCTGAGGATCAAGCCAAGGGAAGGTTTTACACATGCTAAGATAATACTCTACCAATTTAGTTATAGTTCACATCCTTTCTTTTTCTTTTAAACATGAATTAAATTTTGAACTATACAGATTTGTTGCCGTGAAATTAAAACTGTACACTGAGCAACCTCTGTTCTTCGAAATTAACTTGGACTTTCCTTGTGGTCGTGTATATTCTATAGGTTCTCCAAAACAATGACGCTCTCCTAAGATTCCTTTGTATTTCCTGCTTTATTAAATAATGTTACAAAAATATTATCTGCTGCTGTTCTGGAAAATAGAGGTGAAAGCACAGCACAGTTGTATAGCATGAGGGAGAGGAGAGAGCATACCTGTCTATCTTCTAAGAACCATGTAGGTCAGAAGTATGACTTCAGAGAGGAGGGAGGTGACATGGAAAGAAATAGTAACTGGCATTAAAGAGTTAGATAAAGCATTTGTAAATGTGTTTACAAAAACAAGAGTATTTGGTGTTTATGTATGTGTGAGTGAATTGTATGTGTGTGTGTACCAAACTAAAAATCTCAAAACATTTTCAAAGATTATTGAAAAATAACTTCTATCATTTAATTAATAGCGATATTTCAAAACCCTTGTGATTTTGAAAAACCCTCCATGCAAATATTTTATAGTATTTACTCTCTATATAAAATCTTTGAGAGTTCAGCAGACTAGAAATTTATTAGATGCCTTTACTCTGATAGGATAAGTTGAAAAAATACTAGAGGACCTAATTTTTACTAAACATGATCTCCTAAAGGTTTAGATGAGTACAAATACCCGGATTTAGAAGTATACAATTACAGTACACACTTAAATAATTTAATCACAATTGGTAGATTGTTTCTGGAAATTTGTACTTTCCCCAAACTTCTTACATAATCCCAGAATTTACATATTTATGCAAAACATGGAAGTTGATAGCCTTGACCTATTTTCTTTCCTTTTAAAATTCTAAATAGAATTTTTTTCGAATACTATGTTCTGGTCAGTGTTCCCATTCCCAAACTTTTCCTAGATTTTCCCCAACCCCCAACACATGTAAATTTACACAGCTACTTTCTCTTTAGAAAATAAACAGGCAACATAAAAAGGAAAGAAGGAAATAGGAGAAAACAAATAGGAAAGAGAAAGAGGGAGGCAAAGAAAAAACAGAAACACGAGATGCAGAAACCCACACATTGACACACATGGAAATGCCATGAAAATATAATATTGAAAACCATTATATATGAGTAAAAGACCTATAAGACTAAAAATGATCATCAGCTGCAATATTAAGAAGCAAAAACTTTTGAAAAATATCATTGAGTTTATTTTGTGTTTATCATTTACTAATGGGCACGGGTCCCATAAGTATGGTCTTTATACCCAAAGAAACTTCACTGGAGTAAAGCAATTTTTCCCTTGTAAACTGTTGACATTAGAGATTGACCCCCTTCTGGGTTTGGGTTTGGGGGAGGGGGTGCTTGTCCATTTTCCCTCTTGGTTTTGGAATCCATCTGGCCAATTCAGACCCTGTGCATGCTGTCACAGTCTCTGTGAGTTTATATATGCACCAGTCCTGCTGTGTCTAGAAGGCCTTGTTTCCTTGGTGTCATCCATCCTCACTGGCTCTTAAAATAATTCTGCATTTTCTCTTCTGGGGACATTGCTGAGCCCTGGAGGAATGACTTTGATGGACTCCCATTTTGGACTCAAACTCTGTACATTGTCCAGTGTGGGCATCTGTTTTTGTTCCCACCTATTATAGGAAGATTCTCTAACACTGGTTGGACAAGACACTATTCTATGATTATAGCAAAATGTAATTAGGAAACATTTTATTGGTACATTCTTTTAGCAAAATATCAGTATTCATTTTTTTTCCTCAGCTTTGTGATCTATCTAGTTTCAGGTTCCTGGCTCTGTGAGCAGTGTCGGGTGTGTTCCATCTGCTGGAGTTGGCCCTAAATTCCATCAGATAGTGGTTGGTCACAACCAAAACTTTTGTGCCACTATTGCACCAGATTTTCATGCTGGTGTCTGGCTTGTTCTCTTTTCGCTAACCAAAACAGGGTAAGACCAACCTCAAGTTGCCATTCTTCTGCAGGTTACTGTGCCAGTAAAGCTCTACCATATCATCTTTGATGGAGCATATATTATCTGATATAAAATCAGGCTTAGGAAACATGTACTCTTTGTCTTTAAAGATCTGAGAGACTAACATTAAGAAGTATCTTCATTTTTGTGTCTTACTTGCTGAGAAGTTTTGATTAAAATTTCCTTTGGTTAATTAAAATAAACTTTTTTTAGTGACCATCTGTTAGAATTTTTGAAAATTCTACTTATGATAAAAAAATGATGTATTTATATCAGTTACAACACCTTTGTTCTACTGAACACAGGTCTGGATTTTTTTAAAAGCATCATAGTTGCCATTAAACTGTCCAACTAGTGTACAATGTCACACTGATACTGCCAGGAGCAAAGTACAATGCCTGTTCTCCTTTCCTTCCCGTTCTGTCTGTCATGTCATCCAGGTGCTAGGCTGACATTTTACCAATGTAATGCCAATAGCTTAATCTTAAATCAGAACTCATTCTGTATGAAATGAAGCTCAGATTAAATATTAATAAAAGGTCATAAATGAAATAGTGATGAGTTTAATTCTGCTTGTTTTTAAAATAACTGGTCTTTATGCTTGAAGACTTTGCATATATGTGACCAAATGAGCAGGTGATTCAGTGTAGCATAAGATTCTGGAATGTTCACTTTCCTCAATCCTTATGTCTTCTGTCTAGTTGTCTCTAAAGAGGTATAAATGAGACCCATGAAAATGCTATCACTCAGATGATTAGGATAATTGTTACCATAAAGTACAGGCTATAAATAGCTTTCTTCGAGATATTCAAGTGAGACATTACCTTGAGTTGGCCCGACTGACACCTTGACCTCTTAGCTGGAGCTGACACCTGGAACTGAGAGACTGTCATCTGTGGCCCTGAAGGACGGGTGGCCAAATCATGAGAGGAAATTTAGGAACTGTAGGAATCCTGGGTGACGGCCAGGGTGAAAGGACAGATCAACTAATGACAAGATCACTGTTGACAGCTCCCGGGTGTGTCTTACACAGACACCCATCTACTACGTAACCATTCCTGCCCATTAGAAACTGTGATAGTAAAAATATGTTGAATTAAGCTCTTAAGTTTATGGAAATTTCTTATAAAACATATCCAGTTAAACAATACCATCAAGCAGATACTCATTGCTCAAACACCAAATGTTTTCTTTCTAACACATATTTCTACTTATGTTGTCTATCCCTATTAAATTTTAAAAAGGATTAATTTAAAATAATTAATTTTGTCTTTTCTTATTTTTTACTTCATTAACAAATCAAAATTCTAAATGAATGTTTTGAGTTTTAAATTTGTGATTTTTTTCTCTCAGTTTTTTTTTAAAAGACAGAATTCTTACACTATTTTTTAGACTTAGAAATGATTGTATACCACAGGGTGGCATTGAACTCACCAAAAATCTTGTTAAGGTCTTCAAATACTGGGTTTATATGAATGAGTTACCATGCCTCACTGCCATTTTTCCTACTGATAATTCTTTGTTAACATTTATAAAGTGAATTTCATTGGTTGAGACATACTACATTATCAGTGAAAGTATAAGGGACATGAAGTCGTTTTCCTCTAACACAGGAACACTGAATATTAACCTAAGACTTGCTTGGCTATAATATGGTAGGTGATTGACATCTAGGTGATCACACTGTCATAAACATTGTAGTCATAAACTACAATGTTGTACAATATGTACTCAGGTGCTCTATATAGTCATAAACATAAACAACATCATAAAACAGCCTTTCCAAACTCAAGCTTGTTTTATTTACCTACTGATTTATCAGTCTTCAATCAGATAATTCCTCTGTTCCTCAGTTCTGAGAACATGGCTAATCCAAAATTTGGAATTTTATAACTGAGTATTCTCAAACAAAAGGCTTAATTTTAAGGTAATAGGTAGGGGTATTATATATTTCTTAAGCCACATATATATAAGCAATCATTACTTTTGTGATCATAAACACAGATACACAGGCACATACACACACACACACACAAACACACACAAACAAGTACTTTAAGGCAAGTAACACAGTGATTATTTGGTTTTGCTTGTTATTATTTTCTTTTTCATTGTTTGCATTGTTGAATCCTATCTTAGGTATAAGAAGAAATAAGAGGATGCAGATGCAGAAATTATGGACAACAAAGAAGATGTTAGACTGAGGAAAATTAAAATATTATGGGGCACTAGTTAGGTTTTGTCTGTTTGATACAAAGTAGGGTCATGTGGGAAGAATGATCCTCACTTGAGGAATTGCCTTCTTCAGACTGTGCGCATATGTGTGGGGATGTTTTCTTGGTATTGATTATGGACTAGTATGAGAGGGCCCAACCTATTATGAGTGGCACCAGAGCTGGGAAGGTAGTCTGCATTGTATAAGATGGCAAGGTGTGGAATCCACGCTGTACAACACAATAAAAAGCAGCCTTCTATGGTCTCTGTCTTGGTTCCTGCCTCTTGGTTCCTGATTGAGTTTCTGCCCTCAATATGCTCAATGATGGATGGTAATGTGGAAGTACAAGCCAATTAAACTACTGTTTTTTTCCTCCTAAGTTAGTTTTGGTCAGTGTTTAATAACAGCAGCAGAGAAGGAATCGAGAACATATGGAGAGTGAAGCTTCAATGTCACTACAACCTGGGCAAAGGCTAAAAGGAAAACTCAGCAAGACTTGCAGAAAAGCAGAGATGATGTAGACTTGAGATGTAAGTGGCAAGGTCAGCCTGCAGATGGAGAATGGGGACCTTACATTGCAAGCAAAGAAGGGAGAGCCTTGGAGATTGTGTAAAATGAAGAGAAGAAATGAGGCATGTGCACACCTGAAACAGTCTGAATTAATCCAGCTCGTTAGCTGAAATTAAGTCAAATGCGTGGAGGAGGCTTCTGGGAAAGTAAAGGTCTAGAACATACCAAGTAAAGCCATAGGGAGACATGAGTAAATTCCAGATCAGTAGGTAGATTGTCAGGCACATCTATCTAACAGCTCCTCTGGGACCCTGACCTTAGAGCAGAAACTCCACAGGAACTAACTTTTGTCTGTGTGAACATTGTGTTGGGCTTGAGTAAGTTCCAAGTTTATATACTTGCAGATAACATCTGAAAACATAGATGTCTCCTGATCCTAGCCTGCCTGCTCTTATTCCAAGACAGAACACTACTGTCTCAAAACAACCTTTAAGCATGAACACACACATGCCTGAGTTATTTAAAATTATAGAACTTCTTTTGAAAATTTGTGTGAACAAAAGGACATTGTGTGTGTTTGTGTGAGTGTGTGTGTGTGTTTGTGTGTGTGTGTGTGTGTGCACATGCGTGTGTTGTGGTGGTAGTGAAGGAGTCAGGACGATACAGATACCCCACTGGAAAGCCCTAAAGGTAGAGGTTAGGAGATTTTTAACTTCTAAGAAAAGCATGAGAGAGAGAGAGAGAGAGAGAGAGAGAGAGAGAGAGAGAGAGAGAGAGAGAGAGAGAGAGAGAATGAGAATGAGAATGAGAATGAGAATATGAAGGGAAAAATAGAATGGAGAACAGATGGGAGGGAAAGCAGAGCTGGCAAAGTGATTCTCTGTAACTGCCTGCAGGTGAGTTTTAGGTATATTGACTCAAAATAAACTAAGGTCAAGAAAATAATCTAAATAGTGAGATCAGCAATGAAAACCAGTTAATCATTTTTAGTTTTTTAATCACACAACACATGTTCTAAATGTTCAGTTTTCTCTAAAGCCATCAAGTTTTCTACCCTGGGGTTTATATCTTGTGACAACTGGACATTTATCCCTCAATGTTAAAGATAAACTCAATTCAAATTTATCCTGACTATTAATGACTTCTTTTGATGTATTTAAAACATTTAGACTATGAAAATGTAACAAAATACTATGTATATTTTATTATACCTAAAGGACTTTGAACTTAAAGAAATACACTCATTACAGGTAACTTAGAGAGCTAAAACATGAAATAAAATATTGTCTACATAAGTAACATAGGGCACCGTTGTTAAACAAATGTCAAGTAGGTATAACGTTGATGCCTACTCTATTGGTCTTCACTAATGTGCTGCATAGAGACCGTGCTCAAGACTGGAGGTGGCTGGAGGTGAAGCCTATGCTACTTTGAGAAAAGTGAGTACTCTGGATGGTGCACGGGGTGGAAGGTATGTGTCAGCATTTCAGATGGAACTTGCCCAAAAGGAACCAGGAAAGGAGAAGACTAAAAGGCAGTAGGGAAGGTGGGTGAGGAGTTCGTCTGCTTACTTAAATGCACTCTTTGGCGTGATACTTTTCTGACTGTTCTTTTCATGAAGCCAGCACATGACATCTACTTTGGCATTATATGGATTCAAATTTGAATTGTACTCCTCTAAACTAGCTGTTTGGCCTTGTATAGATATTCTCAATGCCAACTAAGCCAGCTAATCTAAATCTGGGGTGTCACAAAACCCTAAAGAGCATCAGAAAACAGCAATGTTTATATTTTGATTCTTTACAGTTGCAAAATTGCAGTAATGAAGTAGCAACAAAAGTAATTTTTATGAAAAACTGTATTAAAGGGGCAGAGCATTAGGAAGGTTGAGGGCCACTGCTCTAAACAAAACCTTTAAGATGAAGTCTTCTTACTTTGTAAACTTTGTACAGAGGACTAAATGTGAGAACCTGTAACAGAAACTGGTCAACATTTGACCCAGGGGAATCTTTACATATGGTAACTATAGGTAAAGGAAGCCATTAGAAGAAAGATGGCATGCTTCCAGATAAAAATCTAAGTTTCATACTGGGTATTTTATTTTATATACTTTTTATTTTTATTGAATATATTCTTCATTTATATTTCAAATGTTATTCCCTTTCTCGGGTTCCCCCCTCCCAGATATCCCCCAACCCATCCTCCCTCCCTCTTCTGTCTCCATGAGGATGCGCCTCCATCCAACCCACTCCCACCTACCCCCACGCCCCTGATCTTAATGTTGGGGCATCTATCCAGTCTTCATTGGACCAAGGACCTCTTCTCCCACTGATGCCCAACAGTCCTCCACCACAAATGGGACTGTAACATGTATAACCCTTGGTTGATGGCTTAGTCTCTGGGAGCCTGTTCTTTCCATGAGGTTGCAAACCCCTTCAGCTCCTCTACTACTCCCTCCAACTCATCTATTGGGGACCCCGTGCTCAGTCCAATGGTTGGCGGCTAGAATCTGCCTCTGTATCAGTAAGGCTCTGGGAGGGCCTCTCAGGAGACAGACAAGGATCCTTTCCATAAGCACTTCTTAGCATCCACAATACTGTCAGGTTTGGTAACTGTTTATAAGATGAATCCCCAGGTAGGACAGTGTCTGGATGGACTTTCTTTCAGTCTCTGTCCCATACTTTGTCTCCATAATTGCTCCTGTGAGTATTTTGTTCTCTTTCTCAGAAAAACAAAAGTACCCACACTTTGGTCTTCCTTCTTCTTGAGCTTCATGTCATCTGTGAATTGTATCTTGTTTATTCTGAGGATTTGGGCTAATATCTACTTATCAGTGAGTGCATACTATATGTGTTCCTTTGTGATTGGGTTACCTCACTCAATATGACACTTTATAGTTCTAGCCATTCGCCTAAGAATTTCATGAATTCATTGTTTTTAATAGTATAGTAGTACTCCATTGTATAAATAATACATTTTTCTTTATCCATTCCTCTGTTGAGGGACATCTAGGTTCTTCTGGCTATTATAAATAAGGCTGCTATAAACATAGTGGAGCATGTGTCCTTATTACATGTTAGAGCATCTTCTGTGTATATGCCCAGGAGTGGTATAGCTGGGTCCTCAGGTGTACTATGTCTAATTTTCTGAGGAACTTCCAAACTGATTTCCAGAGTGGTTGCACCAGCTTACAATCCCACCAGCATGTTCTTCTTTCTCCACATCCTTGCCAGCATCTGCTGTTCCCTGAGTTTTTCATCTTAGCCTTTCTGACTGGTGTGAGGTGGAATCTCAGGGTTGTTTTGATTTGCATTTCCCTGATAACTAAGGGTGTTGAACATTTCTTTAGATGCTTCACAGCCATTCGAGTTTCCTCAGTTGATAATTCTCTATTTAGCTCTGTACCCCATTTTTAATAGGGTTATTTGACTCTCTGGAGTCCAACTTCTTGAGGTCTTTGTATACATTAGATATTAGCCCTCTATCGGGTATAGCATTGGTAAAGATCTTTTCCGAATCTGTTTTGTATCCATTTTGCCCTATTGACAATGTCCTTTGCCTTATAGAATCTTTGCAATTTTACTAAGTTCCATTTGTTGATTCTTGTTCTTAGAGCATAAGCCATTGATGTTCTGTTCAGCAAATTTTCCCCTGTGCCCATATGTTCAAGGCTCTTTCCCACTTTCTCCTCTATAAGCTTTAGTGTATCTGGTTTTATGTGTAGGTCTTTTGATCCACTTGGACTTGAGATTTGTATGAGGATATAAGAATGGGTTGATTTCCATTTTTCTACATGCTGACCTCCATTGATCTAGCACCATTTGTTTAAAACGCTGTCTTTTTTTCCACTGGATATTTTTAGCTCTTTTGTCAAATCAAGTGACCATAGATGTATGGGTTCATTTCTGGGTCTTCAATTCTATTCATGGATCTTCCTGCCTGTCTCTGTACCTGTACCATAGAGTTTTTATTACTATTGCTCTGTAGAAGAGCTTGAGGTTAGGGATGGTGATTCCCCCAGAATTTCTTTTGTTGTTGAGAATAATTTTTGCTATCCTGGGTTTTTTGTTATTCCAAATGAATTTGCAGATTGCTCTTTCTAGCTTTATGAAGAATTGATTTGGAATTTTGATGGGGATTGCATAGAATCTGTAGATTGCTTTCGGCAAGTTGGTAATTTTTACTACATTAATCCTGCCAGTCCATGAGTATGAGAGATATTTGCATCTTCTGATATCTTTGATTTCTTTCTTCAGAGACTTGAAGTTCTGGTCATACAGATCTTTCACTTGCTTGGTTAGAGTCACACCAAGGCATGTAATATTATTTGTGACTATTGTGAAGGGTCTCATTTCCCTAATTTATTTCTCAGTCTGTTTATCCTTTGATAACAAAGGCTACTGATTTGTTTGAGTCATTTTATATCCAGCCACTTTACTGAAGTTGTTTATCATCTTTCAGAGTTCTCTGGTGTAATTTTTGGTATCACTTAAGTATATGATCCTATCATCTGCAAATAGTGATATTTTGACTTCTTCCTTTCCAATTTGTATCCCTTTGACCTCCTTTTGTTGTCTAATTGCTCTAGCTAGAACTTCAAGTACTATACTGAATAGATATGGAGAGAGAGGGCAGCCTTGCCTGGTCCCTGATTTTAGTGGGATTGTTTCGAGTTTCTCTCCATTTAGTTTGATGTTGACTTCTGATTTACTGTGTATTGTTTTTACTATGTTTAGGTATGGGCCTTGAATTCCTGATCTTTCCAAAACTTTTAAAATGAAGGGATGCTGAATTTTGTCAAATGCTTTTTCAGCATCTAATGAAAAACACATACACATGGAAGCTGCACAGTGCTCTACTCAATGATAGTGTGGTCAAGGAAGAAATAAAGAACGAAATTAAAGACTTTTTAAAATTTAATAAAAATGAAGACACATCATGTCAAAACTTATGGAATACAATGAAAGCAGTGCTAAGAGGAAAACTCATAGCTCTAAGTGCCTTCAAAAAGAAAATTGAGAGAGCTTACACTAGCAACTTGACAACACACTTGAAAGCTCTAGAACAAAAAGAAGCAGATACACCCAAGAGAAGTATAGGCCAGAAAATCATCAAACTCAGGGCTGAAATCAACCAAATAGAAACAAAAAGAACTACACAAGGACCACTACCCAATTCATTCTATGAAGCCACAATTATGCTTATACCGAAACCAAACAAAGATCAAACAAGGAAGGAAAACTTCAGAACAATTTCCCTTATGAACACTGATGCAAAAATACTCAATAAAATTCTTGCCAACTGAATCCAAGAATACATCAAAATGATCATTCACCACAATCAAGTAGGCTTCATCCCAGGAATGCAGGGATGGTTCAATATATGGAAATCCATCAATGTAATTCACTACATAAACAAACTCAAAGACAAAAACACATGATCATTTCATTAAATGATGAAAACGCATTTGAAAAAATTCAGCATCCCTTCATGTTAAAAGTCTTGGAATGTTCAAATGTTTTAGTTTTTTTGATGATTAATGCCAAACAGAAAAGTCACCGTAAATCACATTATGAATACAACAAGCAACTCACTGAGCCACATCTTGAAGTTTTCTAGAGTGATGACTGTAGGTTGTATTCATCTCAGTCTGTATTCTTCAGGCTAGCTGTCCTTTATAAGAGCAAAAGCGATTGTAAAGCTATTGGTAACAAACTTGGCTCAGGAGACCTCACTCCTAAATGCAGCTTCTCTAGTTTTGCTTAAAGATATTTTTAACCTTTTTAAAATTTATTTTAAATTTTTCTGTAGTTCACAAATTACACCAATCCTCAAAATTCAAAAGCACTTTGAATTCTCAGAGTTCCATTTTCTAAATGGAAGAAAAAAAAGTCCATCTTTACATATGTGGAAAAGCAACTGTTTTTCTTTCTTATTATACATCCTAAATTTAAAGTTACTGGGGATTTGGTTACACAGTCAAGTGCTTGTTACTAATCTGAACATTTCTCAACAAAAGTAGGAATCAGTGCCATGTGATATCACTGACACATGCTTTGTGAGAATTTACATTAAGCACGGCATTGCCTTATTGTTCTGGGATCTAGATAAAGTCTAGATACAATACAATGGAAACCCCTAAAGTGTGCTGAAAAATGGGTGTGATAATGATCATTGTTGACTTTAACAAGATTGGAGCGTTTGTCTCTATTGAAGAATTTGAATATATTTTCAGGTGTGGATTTATACATTGTGAAACTTGGACATGTCTTCTGAATAGGGAACACAGCTGTGCTTTTGTTAAAACAGTAATGTCTGACATTGTTGGGTACCTTTTGTGTACTATCTTGGATACTTTATGCCTAGGTGGATGTGATTTATCTTCTGTTCATATTCAGTGGTAGGTGATAGAAGCACCAGTTCACAGGCAGGCATCAGCTTTAGTGACTGTCCTCACTCCTCCAGTTGTTGGAGGACCATGTGTGGAGGGCCTACGTTGAGCTCGTATATGATCTCTGGTTGGTGGTTCAGTCTCTGAGAGCCCCATGGGTCCAGTTTAGTTGACTCTGTTGATCTTACTGTGGAGTTCTTATCTTCTTCATGGCCTCACAACTCTTCCATACGGCACTCTTCAGTGGTAGAGGATGTACCTAGCCCTGCAGAGGTCCTGGGATATCCAGGGGAGCCTCTGCTCTCTCAGATCAGAAGGATGGAAGGAGACACTGTGTGAGGGGGAACTAGGAGAGGGGGCGATGATCAGGATGGAAAGTGAATAAATAAATTGATGGGGAAAAAGAATGAATGAATAGATAGATAGATAGATAGATAGATAGATAGATAGATAAATAAAATGCAAATTCATCTGGTCCAAGACAGAGCCAGAGTCTTGATTGTGCTATCCATTTATCTGAGGCAGAATCACATCACGAGCATTTTTTTCCTTTTGGTCTGTATTGCCTTACCATCTCCTTTTCTTCTTCCCTCTCTCCTTCTCATTTCTCTTGTCCCAATGACTGTCCTCAGCCTTGATCCTTCTGCCTTCCTCCTGTTACTAGCACACACCACAGCACTTAGCCTTGCTTGTCCCTACTTGCATTAGGGCTGTCTCCACAAGGAGCCACTAACAGTTATGAGGTCAGTCCCTTAATCCACAAGAAGACAAATAGTGCCCATTTCTAAAATCTGTACTCTCTGATGACTTTATATGTGCTATCTTCCAAACCATAGCGGATAAATCTCCTCATGAGGAGCATAGTACCTTGATGAGTTTAGATAAAACACTATTGGGTTTCACTGAAGAAAAACTGAGTAGTGAAATTGCGACCCAAGGAAATTGAGTCTGTAATTAGAACCCATGCTCCTTCCAAATTATTTCCCAGCCTTCACTAGAAGTACTTCTCAGTCAAGACCGCTTCCTGTCTTGTTGTATATATTGTATGTGAAAACTTGTCAATTGCAAGTACAAATGAGATACAAGTTCTTTTCATATTTTTCTTCTCTGGAAAAAAAAAAGCACATTTCTTAATATAAGAGATTTCCTTAATAACTAGTCTCTAAGAAAAGCAAAAAGAACATTCAAAACACTGGGATTCTGACAAATGCCACATAGATTCTAACAGGTGACCATCTGTGACTCACTGCCACCATTTGGATATACCCAATATTTACAGAACCTGTGTTTAGTTCATGTACATGCCTTCACATAGATGTGCATGTATGAGTTTGCATGTATAGCTACACGTGAGGTATTTGAGTGAGAGGTAAGGAGAAGACTGTGGTTTTAGATAGTCAATGTACTATTATGATTGATGTTAAATGGACTCATTTCTCTTCCAAAGTAATAAAAGGGTACATTTTGTGTGTGCGTTCTACACAGGGGGCGGACTTTTTCCTCTTCTAATGAGAACATTTTTCAAATAAGCTCATTTATCAGCTGTTTCTAGTCAAATGCCAACAATGCAAAGTGCACTTGTATTATTTTATGTACTGACAATGTGCTTTAAATGTTAAAGTCCAGTTGATTTTTCTTGACTCTAAAATTTCCAGGGAACAAATTATATTGTTCAGATTTTTCCCGTTCTGTTAAATTTGATCGCATCTCTTATGCCTAAGTTCCTCAGGGTAAGATGGGAGACGGAATCCCAAAGCTTGTCTGTTTCATCAGTGGGTTTGTTTTGTTTTTGGAAATGGGGTTTGTGTTTTGCAGAGGGTGTTAGTAGCAGAGCATATCTTTCAAGGAAAGAAAGCAAAACTTGTCAAAACGATAGTGCGTTCTGATAGTACCTTTGAAGATGGCTATCATTTTAGCTGTTTTAAAGCAGGGAGAAGCACCATAGGGCATTAAAGTACAATATCTACAGTCATATTGCCATGGCATGAAATAAAATGAAGGCATGAATATTTAAATTAGATTTTGTTTTTCATACTTTATTATGTCAGGAAGAAATTGCAAGCTCTGGAAATCCTTTGCGTCTCACTGAGAGAAAAGTCTTGTTTTTATGATCCCTCTAAAGAAACATCTGCATCAGCAGAAGGTTGCTAGCAGTCATCATATTTGATTTTATTTAACATTTCTTAAACACAGAGTTGTTTCTATGCATATGTGGTGTGTTGGCATTTTTACATTATCAGCTCCTTGATTTAATTTTTATTCTTGGTGCTGACCTGTCATAGGGGATAAATCTACTCAACAGGAACACTCAGTTGTGCTTAAGTGCACAGGCATATGCAATTCATTTGAGTGAAGACATTGTAAGTCACAGAAAGAGGCCTATTTATGAATTTTTAAAGCCATCCTTTCGTGTCAGTTAGAAAACTCCACTATCATCAGACTGTGGCTTGTTTAAGATAAGCCTGGGTGTCGCCAATTCAAGTTTCAATCATTATTACTGTTATTATTACCATTATTATTTTTTGTTCTTACCATCATCAATATCATTGATCTTGTGCTACCAAAACTGAAGTCATGGTCTTGCCTATGCTAGGGCAGTAGTTTACTACTGAGCTATTCTTCCGGCCCTTCATTTAATTGTATCATTATAAAAACTCTGTGTGTATGTGTATATATATATATATATATATATATACATATATATATATTTAAATATATATATTTAAATCCCCTCAGTATTAATGAATATCCTTCAGTTTGTCAGGAACAGAAGACTGAGTTAACAGCACTTACAGGCTGGAGGGTAACACAGAAGAGAAGAGAGCATTGAGCAGGAAGAATAAGAATGCTGTGGAGAACATTCTTGCTGTGCAGTCTCATGGTTAAAAGCCCCTCCAGCTTCACAGCATGCTCCACTCAGTAGTCACTGGAGTTGCTCTGTGAAATATGACACCTCAGAGAGCCACCAAGCTTAACAGGGAAGTGGGAAGGAGTGGGTGGGAGAACAGGGGGAGGGAAGGGAGCTTATGGGACTTTAGGGGAGTGGGGGGCTAGAAAAGGGGAAATCATTTGAAATGTAAATAAAAAATATATCAAATAAAAAATTAAAAAAAAAGAGTCTTCAGACAAACAAAGAGACATCTTGTATGGTGATTATTTTGGGTCCACATATGTTCAGATGCTTGATGCATAGTTCTCTCTCTCTCTCTCCCTCTCTCTCTTTCTTTCTCCCCCTCTCTCTCTTTCTCTCGCCCCCCCCCCTATCAAAAACCCTGAGATAGGAGCTACTGCTGCACCCATTTCATGACACAGAGCTTAGGAGTTAAGTCACTTTTCCAAGGCCATACGGCAGGTTTGGGGAAAGTTCATGCCTGGGCACATAGCAAAGGGCCCTTGAATCTGTGCTTTAATCTCCGTATGTCTATCGTAAAAATATAGAGAGGACAAATTGGTGCTATGTTTTCTAAATTTGAAAAGGAAACATCATAATATGTGGAAACACCCAAAATTGTAAATATTAATCATGTTTATATGTGCATATGCATGTACACATGTGTGCATGTATGTAGAACTCAGAGAATGACCTTCACACTTGTATTTTAGCAAGTAACCTATTTCCTCAGCTCTGTCACTGTGTTTTAAAAGAAAAAATGATTTTTCTATTTCACTCTTGTCACTTTCATGATGGAAATTTAGATACAGTTTGGATTTCTAAGGTCACTTATTCTTAAATACTTTCTCATTGCATTTATTTGGTTATTTAAATTTAGTTTTGCTAAATTTAAGGAACAAAACCAAGGTAGCCATTATAGAGACCAGAGATTAAAAATACACTAGCATGAAGTCAAATCATTAACTCATCAATGCAGATGTACTTTAAATGACCATATATTTTAGATGAGAGCTACAAATGGTGGCAGATGTGCAAATAAATAGGGTGGGTAATCAATATATTTAAATATACTACACTGTTCTGTAAAGATGTTCTTTTTTTAGCAAAAGGCTAAAATAAACTCATTTGATCAAAACACATGAATTTTTATGATTTCTTAAACTACTGTATACATTACATTACTACTCCTTTTACAGAAAAAAAAACCCCTCATAATTCTCAGTTTGGGAACAATTATCATCAGAGACATCGAATGCCCCAGAGTGGTATGAAGATGGAGGTTTGTTTTAGGCCATCAATTTTGTTCAAAGGTAAATTTAAGCAACATTTTAATATTTAAAAAAAATCGTGTAGAAGAATAATATATTTGCATTTTTAAAATATCCTGCCTAACTCTTCAAAGCAATTTCACAGTCACGGCTCTTATGTTAGAAGTTGGAGCTATGCCACGAGCCCTCAGGGTATAGTTATTTATTCTTCTTTGCCTCAGGGAAATTAAAAAAAAAGTTCTAGACTTTCTGAGATAGTGTAGCTTTCCTTATTTTTTTTCTATCTGTAGATTGGTACTAAGTTTTGACATGATATGACTCCAACAATGAAGATGAAACAGATGTTTGTAAAAGCCTCACTATGCATTGGTTTGTTAATCTAAAAGAAAAGATAGATTGATAATAGTCTTGCTCATGAAAGATAACAGAGTATTAATATATAAGGAACAGAAAATAGAGTGAGTGGCATTTTTCAGAGAGTTCAGTCCTGAGTGATATGTATCTAGTAATTTCCTCCCTTGACAATTACTACACGTTGTGGGTTTTTAGTGTTGTTCTCTGTAAAGACACACGGCTACCTCTAGCAATCACAATCAATCGCCTGCTTCCGTTTTATTTGTCGTGTCATACAAATTCATGCTTCATTCTCTAGTAATGCAGTTCTTACAGGTCACGAGGAAGGCAAATGAGAAAAGAATCTAGCACTGGAGTTGAATGACGGCGTGAATGGATTTTATGTGTGACTGGCTTGTGTGATGAGAAATTCACACAACGCTCTAAGACGCAGTACACGGCAATCTCAAAGCAAGGCATCTGTGCCACAAAATAAGCCTATTCTCATGTTAGGATTTGGTCCATACAGAGCATTATGTTATTATAAGAACAATAATTCCTTAGGTTACTTATCTGATTTTTTACTTGACATCAAAGCATGGGGAAGGGGCTTCAGGACATCAAGTGATCAGGGATATTTTCCCAAGTTACATTGTCTTGTTAAGTGTTTTTTTTTTTTAAATGCGTTTTCATTGTGAGCAATATATCAGCTAATTTCTAGTTGAATATTAGGAAATTTGGACACCAGTTCTGTTCTTTAAGCTAACTGCAACTTTTACTTTATATCAATTTATTTTAAAAAGTATACTGTCGATATATTAACCAGTATGATATAGCTGCATGTTGTATATAAAACATTTCCCTTACCTACAGACTTGGACATAAATGGTAGGAAAGAAGTATTGTGCTAAGAGCAACCTGAAGATAGCTAGAGTAGCCTTTCTTTTATTTTTCCATTTATTGAAAATAGATTTGTTTCTGTTACATACTATAGCCTGATTACAATTCCCCCTCCCCCTACTCTTCCCAGTTCCACTTTGTCCTCACCTCTCCCCACATCTGGATCCACCCCATTTTGGTCTTTTGTTAGAAAGCAAGCTGGCTTCTAAAGTATAATAGTAAAATGAAATATAATACAATAAAATGAAAGTAACATATCGGAATAGGGCAAAGCAAACAGAAGGAAAAGACCCCAAGAGGAGGCATAAGAAGCAGAGACCCATTTATTTACATTAGAAATCCCATAAAACCCTAAACTGGAAGCCACAACTTCTGTCCAAAGGCTTCACAGGGTAAAGGGGGATGATACATTATGAGATAAGGAACCTCCAAAGATACTGTAGAGTTTGGTTTTTGTTCTTACTGCTGGCCATACAGCCTATGTATAAGAGTACTTCATTTCTTTTTTTTTATTAGAATGTATTTTTATTTACATTTCAAATGTCTCCTTTCCTGGTCCCTCCCCCACTGAAAATCCCATAAGCCATATCCCCTCCCCTTGTTCCCCAATTAACTCTCTCCTGCTTCCCTGTCCTGGTATTCCCCTATACTGTGCCATCTGGCCTTTCCAGGACCCAGGGCCTCTCCTCCCTTTGATGTCCAACAAAGCCATCCTCTGCTGCAGCTGGAGCCATGGGTAATACCATGTGTGCTCTTTGCATGATGGTTTAGTTTCTGGGAGCTCTGGGAGTACTGGCAGACTCATATTGTTGTTCCTCCTATGGCACTGCAAACCCCTTCAGCTCCTGAGTCCTTTCTCTAGCTCCTCCATTGGGGACCCTGTGCCCAGTTCAATGGCTTCTGGGCTAGGTATGAGAGCATGTGTCTACTTCTCTATTTAGCTCCAGGACCCTGCCTGGTGCAGACCTGTACAGGCTCTGTTCACACTGCTTCAGTGTCTGTGAGTTCATATGAGCATCATTTTGTTGTAATCCATAATTAGATCCTATAGGTTTGATATTTGTGACTCCTTTATCTTCATTTCTTTCCTCCTGTGTCTTATGGATATTTCAGTGAATCTTCCTGCTGCTCTGGAAAAACTTCTGACAAAAAGCAATTCAAGGGAAGAAGGGTTTATTCTGGCTTATGATTTCAGCAGATCCTTTCATCATGGAGGCAAGGCACATCACCCTCTGAGAAAAGAGGCCAGCCAGTCATATTGTATCCACACTCAGGGAGAACAGAGCAAACAGGAAGTGGAGACAGGCTATAAATTCTACAGGCATGCCATAGTCATCTATATCCTCCAGCAACTCTCTGCCCCCTCAAGTTTCCACAACTTTTTCAAACAGCCCTGTAACTCTGTACGAAATGTGCAAATATCTGAGCCCATTGGGAACATTGCACATTCAAAGTAAAGAAACAGAGCTATTGCCTGGGTTCTGCCAGAGTTTGATGTATTTTCAGTTTTCAATATTCATGTCTGTAGGTTTCAAAGGCTTTGCTCCTTGGGTCTCTCCATCCGTCCATGTGTCTGTCCATCTGTCCATCCTTCCTTCCTTTCTCTCCTTCCTTTCTTTCTTTCTTCCTTTCTTTCTTCCTTCCTTTCTCTCCTTCCTTCTCTCCTTCCTTCCTTTTTTCCTTCCTTCCTTCCTTTTCTTTTCTCTTCTTTTCTTTCTTTTCATTTTCTCAGGCTGAGATACAATTGACTCTCCCATCCCCCAGGTCCAGCACCTACTGATGCAATCAACTACCAGTGGAAAATTTACTGGGCAAAATTGCATGTGTACTGAACACACACAGATTTCTTGTTATTACTCCATAAATGGAAAAATATAACACACACACACACACACACACACACACACACACACAAAGTATTTACTTTGTATTAGGTGTTACAAGTAATGAGGAGGGTAGATAGGAAAACGTGTAAATGTTATATGAAAATGCCACACCATTTCATTAGGGAAGTTCGGCAACAGATTTTGGTATCTCATATCTATGATGGGTATGGGTGTAGTGTGGTGTGGTGGACAGAACAAATTCTGTAAATACCAAGGAGTGACTATGTCTGCCTTTTAAGGTCTGTGTTACGAGAGCTTCATTCTTTTCTGTCATCCATCAGGTCTTGTAGGCGCATTTCCACATGAGTGTATGTGTGTGTAAGTGGGTGGGGAAGTGTTTCACTATTTTTGAGTCCAGTGATGGGGAATAATGCCATTGATGCTGATGCCTGTTTCGCTGCCCCAGGGTCTGTTGCCTTTGAGGAGTACTTTACACCAAGTGACAACAGATTCTTGAGATCTCAGAGCTTGTCATCCACAAGTGTAACTTGGAGTGTTTTTTGTCTGTGTAGTGCTTCACACCCATTTTCTGCCTCTTGCTTGAGAACTGTCACTTAAATGTGGTTCTTTCTGTGAGCCTCGCAGTCACAGAGATGTATCATTTACCAATTTGAGGTCTCTCATGAAAATCCTTAGCCATCAGAGAATAGAATGCATCTTGGTGAAGAACCATATCCTGATTCTGCTCTCTATTTCTAGTCTCTTGTCACATATTGTTTCCTGGTCCTAGAATACTACATATTAATATTAAAATATGGAAAACTCATACAAGTAGAAATAATCACATCAGTCAAAAATAATATTTGCTGACATTTACCATGTGTCGTAGGATTTTGATTATGAAATATACCATGTTCCTGAACTTGGAAAACATTAACATTTTACAATGCATTTCTCTACTTGTGGGTCTTCACCTCTCCTGTCCCTTCTTGTATCATTTAAAGTTAATTTTATATCACTACACATTATCCTCTAACACTAATATTTCTCTGTTACCATTCTTGTTCTGTAGAATGTGTTTCTGTGACTTCCAAATGATGCCATTAAAGTCTGAGTTTCTTTGAGAAGAAAATTTCAAAGTGTCATATTTATGTTTAATGCATTTTATCTTTCTTACTTTATTTTAAAGATAAAATAAGACTCTCAAGAATTACAGCTTTTATCATGCTATTATGCACTGAAATTGTATGTATAGTTTGTCTTATCTTGACAACCTACCCTTGTCCTTCATAAGGGATAATAACTTGTCATGTTATTACATGTAAATATGTAAACCATTACCTGTTATTTTAACTCATTGTTATGGCCACTGCCTGGAATTCTTTCTCCCAAGAAGTCTCCATGCCTTCCTTTATTCTCTTATTGAAACTAGAAAAATGGACCATTCCCAGTAAGCCTCCTTGTACGTCTTCGTGTAGGCTTGCAAATAGACTCTGTCTTACCAATCTTGGTTTCCTAAACTTTGTCACAATTTCTTTTAACTTCTTATCTTTAAATGCAGTGCACAGCCTACTCCTGAATTAGGTGAATCTTACTCTGTATGACTATATCACTCACAACACTTCGTGTTCTCCAAGAAAAATGAAAATAGAATAAAGGGTAGATACTAAGTTTTTTAAATAAAATTTAAATTGTATTTATTTAATTGTGTCTATGGATTTGTGGGGTTCACAATTTCCACAGTCCAAATGTGGAGATCAGAGGAAATCTTCGGAAACGCAGTTCTCTTCTTCCATCATATGCACTCTGGAAATCAAAGCCAGGTCTTTGTGCTTATCTCCAGGTACCTTTACCTACTGAACCTTCTCACTGGCCTCTGACTGCTTTTTTAAATAATTGGCATATCCAAATCTCCCATACATAGCACTACACATTTACAAAAGTGACCAGAAGGCTTGGAAAATGCATTGGTGGTAGCATGCTTTCTTGGCATGTTTTAGGACCTATGTTTGATTGCTTGCCGTGTTTAAGGTCTGGTATTAGATTCTATAGAGTATGTAAGGGCTTGTGTTAGATTGACACTACTGAAACAAACAGGAAAAGAGCTTAGAGGATCTAAAAATATTTGTTAAATTATTTTAGAATTCTTCCTGTTGCAGTTGAGAAGTCTTGCCAGTTTTACTCATCCACCATACCTTATGTCCAAGTTCAGCTCCACCTTGCCATACTTGTCACGTCTTGATCTACAATATTCTGTAATTTTAAAGACCTTATACTAACAGGGGGAGGGAAGGGGACTGATGGGATTTTCGGGGAGTGGGAGTCCAGAAAAGGGGAAATCATTTGAAATGCAAATAAATATATCAATAAATTTAAAAAAAAGACCTTATACTATGAATTTCTTAACTTTCAAACACTGGGATCTGATTTCAGTATTGATTATTTAATGGATTGTCATCTATATAATTTTAACCCATTATTATGAGCTACTACCAGGAATTTTCTATCTCTATAACTCTTAGTTATATATTGTATTTATGGATTGATGATTTAACTTTTGTTCTTTCTCAATTGCTTGATTTCATTTTTTTTTTATATTCTAATTTTTCCCCTCTTGGAAGGCTTCATCTTTGACTTCTAAAAGCTTTTAATTTTGATAAATATTATATACTTGGAATACCCATTGAAAGAGTATCCAATGTATTCTTATATGATTCACTTTTTTCATGTACATCACAGATTTTGCAGCTTCTCAGAGTTTTGAGTTTGGAAGGTTGCTATAGCTTCCTTAAGTACTTCATTATATTTTTTCTGTTCTTCTTTTCCACCTTCCAGTTATATATAAAAGTTATGAATAAGTTTGGCTGTCTAATTTTGTTTAATTGGGGACAACTAAATTGTGCAAAGAATGGATGCCAGAAAAGTAAATTAACTCATTATGACCAGCAATAAGTACAAACTGTTTTTATGGACAGATATTTTTCAGTTATCTGTTATTACCATTTCTATTACAGATGAAGTGGGGTAAGAGATTAGAATATTTAACACTCTTCAGTATGAGGAATTGCACTTTTTTGTTTTCAATATGGAATAGTCCCTTACTCTTCTTATCTAGTTCATGAAGACTAAAGAGTTAGTGGGTCAAGGTCTCTATAGCAGCAGTTCTCAATCTGTGGGTCACCACCCTTTGTCTTCAAAACTAATTACATAATGATTCAAAATTATGTAAATTAGAAGCAAAATTACTATTATGAATTAGCAATAAAAAATTTTATGGTTGGGCTCACCACAACAGAAGGAACAGTATTAAAGGGTCGGAACATTAGGAAGGTTGAGGACTATCACTTTAAAGAATACATCCTCCATGACACCTGCTAGAGTGAGTTTACTGGCTGGGTTTTATGGGCCTGGAAGAGGGACATGGAATCCTAACTAGAATTTTGCAACCACAGTACTTCCTGTACCCTTATTAATTACTTGGTTCCCCACATTTCAAAAACTTTGGGATCATAGCAACAGCCACTGCCGTGGCTTGTTCCTCTGTATTGAAAACCCTTCCATATTACTCTGTGTGAGGTCCGTTCACTCCATCTGTCACGTTTCCTTTCTATCCTCTCTCTCATATACTCCTCATTTTTATTTGCTGTCATCTTCTGTTTGGTAATCTAATGACTGAGTATCCTTTTGATTCCTTCAGTAAGCTCTATTTCAGCAAGTTTTGTATTAGGATTATTTAATGTATGTGTATCTATGGCCCTGTTTAGCCCAGTTTCTAAGAATGGCCACTTTACTGTGAAGCAAAGATAAGATACCTTCTCAGTCCTCCTGCATTTGAGAGGTAAGCCCCATTTATACTACGATCACACCAAGAATACTGCCATGAAGCTCTCTCTCTCTCTCTCTCTCTCTGTGTATGTGTGTGTTCCATGCATATATACATATATACATATGTGTCTGTGTACATGTGAAGGCCTGAGGTCAGCAGTGGGTGTCATGTCATTCTCCAGGAGCTGTTTTCCCATTTTTTTTTCATATTTTTGTTTCTTTTTTTGTTTTCATTTACAAGATGCTTTTCATTGGCTTGCTTAGAACTTGTTGACTAGGCAAGCTGGCTGGCTAGTAAAGCCCAGGAATTGGCTTATCTCTACCCCATCCCCCCACCCCGCCCCAGTTCTGGGATTACAAACATAGACATTAAGCTTTATGTGGATTCTGGGGATCAAACTCAGTTTCTCATGCTTGTGTGTCACTGTACTAGTCGCCCAGCCCTGAATTTGGTACTTTTATGTGTGTTGTATTATTACTGAGAAGTTGGTGGCCTCACATTTTTTTTCAGCTGCAAGTTTCTCTCCCTTAAGAAAAAAGGCAATGGAATTTTCGTATAACTACATTCAATGTTGTCAGAGATCCGGCAGTGGTTTTAAGTTACTAACTGTTAAAGTAACAGCATTTCTCTTTATCCATGATCTTATAAATACCATAAATCTTGAGAGATTTAACCCAAGGCCTTTTCTTGAATGTGGCATGGACTGGGGCTAGTGAAGTGATTGATAAATCCAGTTGTAGGTATGGAGAGATGGTTCAATTGTTAAGAATACACACTGCTGTGGCAGTGGACTGGAGTTTGGCTTTCAGCACTTATGTTGGGCAACTCAGAATTCTAGTATCTCTAGCTGCAAGGGCACCTACACACAGACACACAGAAACATAGTCACAGTCAAACACACACACAGATGCACACAGAAACACAGTCACAGATAGTTTAAAATATAAACCTCTTCTCCATCACTATGGGTTGATTTCTGTGTGTAAAAAACCCTAGGATGGTATGGAGTCTTTTGGTAAATCTGATTTGTTTCTTAGTACACAGTACTCCTGGCACAGAAATGCTCTTCAAGTCTTGTCTCATGTGAAATTCCAACTGTCTCTCTGTAGGACTCATCTTCAGTAAAACCCACCCTGCTTTCTTTTCATATCAGGAAATTTAAATTAACATGTTACAACAATGGAGACCTTGCTTCAAAAAGTCTCAGTAAAACCTCCAAGAAGCCATATAACCCCTTTACTCATTTATATTAGCAGCCAAGGCTGTCCTGGTCCAGTGTCTGAACTTACTGGGCTTCTCATTTTGCCCCTATTGTGTCTGTATTTTCCCCCCATAGTTAAAATGTCTTCAGATTCTTAATACTATTGATGACAGAGGTTACAAGTAAGCAGGATTCTGCATTTTAGCTGATGAAAACATTTGCTGAAATGCTGTCTGTGTGAAGCACTCAGAAATTCATCACTCAAATAGCCTACATTGTGGTACAAGAAACATGGCACATGTATATGTTTGTGATATGAACCTTTAGTGTCCTTCTAGATTAATCTACCCCAGCAGGCTGGTTCTTTCTGTGCCTCTGTACTGTGTCCAGGAGATTTTGTATTTCTTTGGTGCTATGGATATCTGATCACCTTTAATGAACAGTGGCTTCCAATGCACTTATGGAAAACTATCATTTTCGTTTGAGTGAAGTGGAGGGGAAGAGAAATCATTGAAGTCTGGAGTATGGAATTGTTGCAATTCAGAGAATATCACGTGTGGTAAATATCCTGTATTTTAAAAGTAAGAGTGATCTTTATTATTGCTTTTTAAAACTCTGCCTTTTCTGTGATACCTGCCTTGGGATGTGGGTCCCTGATGAGTAACCAATGATGTTGAACTTGTATTTTCCAGCTGACTTGCTTTCCTCCTGAAAGCAGCATTTTAGTGAAATTGTGTTTGTTTTTCTTTCTGATAGGTTCTAATTGAAGTTTGAAGGTTCATTACACAGTGCTTGGGACTATGTTGTCAAATACAATTCACCTCTCCTATCATGAATGCTGGCATAACTTCACAGGGCAGGGGGCTCCAGAGCTCTCAGTTGTCACAATATTTGACTCCAAATTTTATTCATCACAGACAAAATATCCACAGTTTTTTTTTTTTTTTTGAATTTCTACTTCCAGATGTTGGTTTCGGCAAGCAATGATAGGTTTGAATGTATGCAGTCATGAGGATTGAACATAATCCTCAGGACCCACATTAATATGCAGAACAAAACGATCCACTTCTATAATCTCAGCATTAGGGTAGCAAAGGCAGGGAGGTCTCTGGAGCTTACCAGGCTAGGCTAATCAGCAAATTCCAGGCCATTAAGAAAATGTCTCAAAAAAAGAATGTGGACTCCATTTGAGAAATGACACCCAAGGTTGACTTTAAGTATAAAGCCACTCTGTCTTTAAGTGTATCTGCATACAAACATAGATACACAAAAGAGATGGGCATGTTGTAGGCAAACGACAGTCTCCTTCAATTATATTGCAATATTGCAAACTTGCATTTTTTGACAAATACATCTCTGAAAACAGAAACCACTTTTGAATCAGTCGCTTGCCCTGAAGTTTCACATATGAAAGTAAAGGCTAAAGTCCTAAAATCCTTGTCCTTAGCATGTGTGTACTTCCTCATATAGAAGGGCAACTCTGATTGTGTCTGGAAATGTTGACTATGTGCTCCATAGGTATTGCTGCTCGGTAAATGAGGGAGCGTCAGTGTGGGGACTGTTTCTATTAACAGATTTTATAAACTGGCTTGGGTAGCTTCCAGTTCTGTGGCAAGAACAATCTATCACTATAAACCTGTAACATAAATCTACAGGCTGCATTCTTGTTTCTAGAGTCTGTAAGAGGAGTCCCCCTCATGAACAATTTATACGAGAGGCCCATAAAATGAAGCCCAGTGATATCCCTAGCAACCGCAGGGAGTAGTGTGCTGTTGAGACACTTTAAATCACAAGAAAAGACACTTCTAAGCACTTATTAATCTTGACCCAAATATATATATTATTGGCAAATAGCAATAGGAAGGAAGGATTTATATTTTTGAGGAGTGCTAAGCTCATCAGTATATGAGAGAACTGAAATACTCCATTAATACAAGTTTCTGAGCAGAATATTTTGATGCTGCTGTTTGGTGTCTGGGGCCACGCAGGCTGGGCCGTGTGATTTCATCATTTTCTAGCTCAAGTTGAACGAGACTGGGTATAAAGCCATTGTAGCAAGCAGACGCTTTGTTAGGATATACGAGTACAGAAACAGGTCAGAGGATAGGAAGCAATTTTTATAACATGCTCAAAAACAAACTATCCTATTTATTTCATTATTCTAAAACAGGCAACACAGTTGCCATCGTTAACTTTTAAAATTCATTCTCATTGGTTGTTGTTGACTTCAATCAGACATTTCCTTCTTTTATTGTGTTCAGTGGAGGTTGGAGGAGCATCCAGAATTTCAAAAGAAAATGAGAAAAAAATAAAAACAATAGGATTGTGAGTATAGGTCTGGAGAAACGGCAAACAATTTTAAATGATATTATTACTTACGGCACATGAAACTTTAAATCACTAATTTATCTTTTTAAGTTCCATTTGCTTTATAGTTTTCATCATCCAGAGAGAAATATTTAAGTCAACTTTGAAACATTACATATTATTATTATTATTATTAATTTTCATTATTATTTTGTGTGTATGTGTACATGTAAAACACTCATGCACGTGCATACATACTGACACATAAACACAGACACACATTCACACACACACACGTTCTCTCTCTCTCTCTCTCTCTCTCTCTCTCTCTCTCTCCAGGGAGAGCATGGAGAGGTAAGAGGACATCTTGCAGGAATCAGTTTTCCCCTTCACCGTGTGTTTTGGGCACCCAACAGAGGTCAGTAGTTGTGATACAAGTGCTTCTACCTGCCATCCTTGAGTCATTCTTAATTCAAATTTCATTCTAATTTCTTATTTTTTGAGTCTAGAATCAAAATTGCACTAGATTCTAGTGCAATTAAAATGCACTAGAAGAAACTCCCCCTTCTCTAGATGATTTTCCCCCCATTGGTATACTGTTGCTCTTCTAAAGATTAGTATGGAAACTGGATTTTTGTATGTTTAAACCAATCTGAGATAGCTAGAATAGTGTTAATTGCCAAAAGGGAATACTGATACCACACAGAAATTTACAAGAAACAGAAACTCCTTTTAAAGGGTCCTGCCTGCAATGCCAACACTGAAGAGATCACCGCAGGATTGCTACAGCTTTGATGCCAGTCTGGTCTACCTTCTTTTTTCCAGCCTACTGTAAGAAGAAAAAAAATGAGAGATTTGAATATTTAAGTAGTTATATGTTAGAATTAGATCTTTAAATCTGTGGAATTTCACCTTGACTTTGGCCTGTCTCTGAAATGCAGAACTCCTGATTTTCTTTTCTGCTAAAGCAACAGTCTTATAAATTGATCTTGAATTTTAAATTCAAGAATTTAAATGAATGTGCTGGTTTTTCAAATATTTGCTATTCCTGTTAATTTAGAAAATAAGGCCTTGATCAAGTTCTTGACTTTTGGAGCTAAATAACATGTAGGAAATACATTTATTTCTGTAATTTATAATTTCTGTGAATTATTTCTTAAAGTCTCTTCTGCTGTTATTGGTTAGTACATAGGCCCTTTAACTAAACAAAAAAAAAAAGTATGTATGGATAATGACAGGAAACAAAAAAAATTCAACTTCCAATATTTCCCTGAGCCAAACCTTAGCATGCCAACTCTTCTTAGGAAAGGCATTGTACCTTTAGCTGAATAGTTGAAAACCCCTTATTATTTTGATAAATGATTCTATTGTTTTCTCAATGCTAAATATTCATAAAAAGTATCTATTCATTCTTGTAATTCTTTTTAAAGTGATGTAGGTTAAGGAAAAAGTAGGTCACTGTGATGAGAAATGAGCTTTTTCTTTATCAAATGGTTAATTTTGTACTCTTTACAAGAGCAAAGATCAGCCCAGCAAATAAGGTACTTGTAATAATGAAAATCCTCCACACAGAAAAATGGTCTTTTTGTTTTTAATCTAAAATTGATTAATTTAACTTCATTGTGCACACATTGCATAAAAACATTTCAAGGACACAATTCTTCTTCATTACACATCCAGTGAAGGTCCTGGTTTCATGGAGTGACTTACGTTGGATGAGAAAAATGTTCACAAGCAAGGTATAGCTTGCTAGAGATTCTTACTTCAGATTCTCGTGAATACAGACTGGGAACATGCCTGCGAATGAACTGGCGCAATGCATTCTTGCTGCTGTGAGACCTGAGGCATGTGCTCTGGCAGAGATGTCAAGCACCCACGGCACACATCAACCACACAGCACACATCAACCATTACACCTAGGACTCAGGGATCTAACAGAGTCAGGCTTCCACTATTTCCAAAGACATGGAAAATTAGTCATTCATTAAAACAGAAAGGATGCAATATGTTTTAGAGAAGAAAGAACACAAGGAAATTATTTTTTTTAAATCAGGCAGCAAAGAAAGGAAATTTCAATAATTTCACCAAATATTTATTGAATGAAATATTTGTGTGCCCAACCCTGTTAGATTGTCTCTGTGTGCAGTGCACCAGCAGCACACCGAGTATTGCCAGTTCAAAGTGTACTCCTGTACTCCTGGCCACCTTAATGATAGATGTGCTGTTCACCTTACAGTGTGTTCAGGGTTTGACCAGAATGTATGCCAAATAATACTTGATGAGTAACTTTGCCAAACAATTAAAAATATATTCTTGAATGACTTTTCTTGGGAAATATGAACATATTTTCATCCCAGATAGGGGCACTAGTAACAATTCCACCCAAATCTAGCTTAAAGAGTCAGTGAATTTACTTAGGTTTTTTAGAGGAATGCGGTTGATAACAAGGCAGCTGCATCACCTAGAGCTCCTCCCGGCTTGGATGGTAACTAACAAAAGACATTATTCGTTGAGTACCCTGGGTTTTGTGACGCTTGTGAATCACTGAATAGGAATCTGAGGAATCTGTTAAGTTTCATGGATTTCCCAAGACTTGGGAGGGCTGTTTTATCTCTTGAGTCTTGAGGACCCTTTCCTCTAGCAGGAACTGTTTTAACTATCAGGAAATAACTAAGTAAATACTATCATCACTGGAAGTGTAAAGAAAGACCTGTGAATCAAGTGTCTAATCCTTGGATAAGTGTCAGGAAGAAGGAAATGAGAGAGGGCAGTTTTTAGAACAAGTATTCCCAGGAGAGATTCCTTTTTTCCCCTAGGGAAGCATAGGCTCTTCTGTTCAGTGGATGAAGAGAATGTGAGATGTAATTTAATATCTTGGATCATTCCCAATTTACTTGTTCTCTAAGGATCATGGAAGTCCCAGCTCTAGGTCTACATATCTCAAGGAAAACAGAACCCTGCTTCATTTGATGAGTGAATAATTTTGAGCTTCTATGTGCCAGTCACTGTCCTACACAATGGGAAAACCAAGAAGGGACACATTTATGTTCTTAGGGTTTCCTCATTTTAGAAGGCCTCAGGACCATGGGAAAAGAAAATCACATGACAGCTTACAACTATCTGTAATTCTAGTTTCAGGATGTCCAGTGCTCCTTCCTGGCCTCTGGCAGTGCTCAATGGTGTATAGGCTTACAAGCAAGCAAAACACTTATACACATCAAGATAAGGCTAAGTAAAGAATGTGATTAACCCAGCAGGAAAAAAAAACAGTGTTAAATACATTAATTTAAATTAGGAATCTATCTCCCAGGAGGAAAATTTACCTTTTTACATTTAGTTTTAAGAAATAACTATAAATTTCTAACATTCATATTTTATAAGCGATCAATTTTAACTCTCATGAAAACAGGTAATCTCATGCTATGTAGTGTCATAGTCGTGGGTGTTATGATTAATTTGATCATCATCTGTGAAAGAATGCAAACTTACAATGATTTTAGGTAAGCGTCTGTGTTCAGAAGTCCCACACTTTTCTTACTGAGCTAACTGGGGATAAGAGCCTATCGTTAAAAAGGTGTTTAAATGAAAAATACTAGTTCAAACTCAAAGTACAACAGCGTAAGTTAAAATGTGAAGACATTTAATCATTTAATTATCTTTAATTATTTTCTCTGTAGAATATTGCCAACCAATGGGAAGTGTTTGAAGGTTTTTTTCTATTTAAATTTTCTAACATCCCGTGAGTGCAGGTAGGAAAGATGACTTATCTGAGTCTTTATACCTGAAAGTGAGTAAGTTCAGAAGGTTAATAGATTTAAGCATAACTTCATTTAGTATATATATATATATATATATATATATATATATATATATATATATATTAATCAGCATTTCTTTAAAACATATTCCTGAATAATCACAAATACACAAATACATTTTGGTTACAAAAAGAAGGTAGTCAATTGTTGGAAATACTTTTCAATCCTATTGTGACTTGTTTAAGTGTGTAGGCACCTTCTTCCTAAAGGTTTGTATGATTTGGCTTTGCATGGCCATTGCTAAATCAATCATTGCCCTTGGAGTCTTTATATTTGCTGTTTTTAAAGAGTGGATTAGGTTGTAATGTGGGATGGGAATACCATACAACTATGAGCATTAAAAGCAAGATGTGTCACTGGTAAGAGGTAGTAGCCTTCTTTTGCATATCTCATAGAACCAAGCTTATTTAGACTATGGCTGTTTTTATTGGTGGCCATGTGGGAGGATAGGAAAAAGAGCCAAAGCCATTCTTTTTCTGTAGCTGGCATGTGAAACCTTTTTCTCCTTCTCTCTGACAGCCTGTAATTTGAGTGAGATGGATTTGTCCCCATAGCTTTGATAGTCAAGAACCAGCTTGTCTTCATCGCCTCCTGTGCCTGGTGCCACAGAGACAGTGCAGACTGAAATAAAAAAAGACATAAACACAAGCAAGTGGCCCAAATTAATATTTGTACAGTGAACAAATCTTAAAAACATTTTGTTAATTGTATTCATAACTTAACACCTATTTTGATCTTTTAAAATGAATCCACACTGCTGGAATCTAGAAATGATTAGTGGCTTTAATGTTCTTAGTGTTGTCATAGGTAGAAATGGAATAAAAAAATTACTTTTAACGAAGTCTGTTATGTAATTATGGGTAAAGATAAGAAATGAGTATTTTCATGGGAAAACACATAAAGTGCTGTCCCAGAAGACACCGGCACATAAACAATGTGCGAATGTTGAGGGGACTTAGAATAATTGAGAACTGAGTCATCAGAGAGTGACATGGTAATGTAGGTGGGTCTTCCACTGCACCCATTCTTGGACTGAACTGGGTAGAGATTAGTGAGAAGACAAAGTTACAGGGTTACAGGCAGAGGGTCTGAAAGCAGAGCCTGCAGCAGGCATTTAGGATTAAGTGATTAGCAGAGACTGGGCAGAGAGATTGGGAGAAAGTGGAACTTGACGTGGTTGGGAGCCCAGCCCCACCCGCCACATCTTGGGTGTGGATCTGGAGAGCCTTTCCTCGCAAGAGCAGGACTGTGGAATTTTATAGTTCATCAGTTAGTTGCTGGTTATAACTAAAGGATGAGATGAAGGAAGACCTGTGCAAGATTATTCAGTAGGTGATTCAAAGTAAGGATTCTGTCCCTTACACAGGCTAGGCTCTGCAATGACTCCATGATAAACCATTGGCAGCTGACTCTTGCTGATGTTTGGAAATAGAAACTCAGGGCTGGAGAAAGACTCTGGAGGAGGCACTAACCATTTCTACAATGGAAATATGGGTTAGGTCTGTAGGCTGTGTGTGATAGTACAATTTCCGGGTCAATGGAAATATTTTTTGCAGATTGGTTATGACTTTCAATTGGAATTATTTCTTTAACCAATGGGACACTTTGCTCATTAGCAGCACTGGGTTTTGAGTTAGAAAGACCTTCCCCTAACCATGAGTTTGTCTTTTGCTGCACAAGTAGCATCGTCAAGTTTGTTACTGAACCATACTGATCCTCCAGGACACGTATGTCTTAGGGAGATTTTAACGATCGACTCTGCTAGACTGTGATTATTAAATGCATAAAGTTGGAGAACTTAACACTGCGTATGGTGAACAGTACAGTTTCCTTGGATGGTACATATTAGTTTATTCCAAATAAACCTTTTATGATCTCAGTGAGACATTCGGTGGCATTGGTGAGGTTCTGATCATCACTGACATTGGACGTAAGGTCTAGGAGGGAGCCATCTTGCCATTCGCATGTGTATGTTCTTGGCATGAGTGCCTGCCCAGAGTTTGCCTTTTCATAGCTCCATGCATGCTTCGTCATGGTTAAGAAACTACTCAGAAGTAATGAACCATTAGAAAGGACAGATTACAGAAATCTTAAGAGGCCCAGAAAACATATGACACGGAAAAGTCATTTTATTGAAGTGATTTTGGTAATGCCTTAAGGATAATCCCAAGTGATCTCGGAGTCACATAAAATGCTTTCCACATTCTCCTTTGAAAACATACCAGCACCCTCTTAGCTATATGGCTGCTATTTTTTTTATTTGTCTAAATATTCTTTCAGTATAGAAATAGAAAATTTTAGCAGAATACCAAATGAGTTTGTTGAAATACACAGGAAAATTACAAGTTAATCATCGTATGTCAAATGTAAAACAATTTACTAGCAAGTTATTATATTAGAATTATTATATTGGAATGGGAAAGAGAAAAGGCTTTCCAACACTGGTGACTTCACAGTGTTATCCTAGAAGCTGAAGCTATTTCTACATGAAGTGGTGCTGAGTCAAAGCCATGTAGCATATTCCAGACTTGTTTCTAGTTTGGCGCCAGTGCTACTAAGCTGAAAACAGAAGATCTCACTGCAGAGTGCCACTCTGATTTCTTTACAGTGTGGTAGTCCTGATAATGGTATTACCAGCCCTGATACTGATAATAACAGTTTGACATCTCTTAAATTTTTTCTTCTGCCAGGATCACATAACACTCAAACGGAATGAGGACAGGATGTTACTTAAAACATACAAGCAATAAACCAGAGGCATTATTAAAACTGTACTGTTCCTTTAGGCATTACTTTGTTCAAAATAACTTTAGAATCTTCGTTAGTATGGTGTGAAGATAGCTCTCCAGTTAAAAATACACAATGCTCCTGCAAAGAACCTATGTCCAGTATTCATGATTTTCTTACCACAGAAGAACATCAAACAGGCCTGTGCCTTCTTAGGGACACAACTGAATGAGAAAATATTTGAAAGCTAAGTAAATAGCATACAATAAAATAAGTACAAGAAATTCTTACTGACAGATGCTACAGGGCCAGAGGGTGATGATTAGTTGAATCTTGGATGATGTCTTAGGCTTTTACTGCTGTGAGCAGACACCATGACCAATGCAACTCTTTTAAGGACAACATTTAACTGGGGCTGGCTTATAAGTTCAGAAGTTCAGTCTATTAGTGTCAAGTTGAGAGCATGGCAGTATCCATGCAGGCATGGTACAGTAAAAGCTGAGAGGTCTACATCTTCATCTGAAGGCTGTTAGGAGAAGACTGGCTCCCAGGCAGCTAGGATGAGGGTCTTATAGCCCATGCCCACAATGACACATTTCCTCCAACAAGGCCACACCTCCTGATAGTGTCACTCCCTGGTCCAAGCATATACAGTCACAGATGAGTTAAGGGAGTCTACTTGAGGAAAGAAGAACTAGCCTAAAAATGTTAGGACACATGATAGAAGTTCAGAGAAACAGAATCTATAGTTGTGGAAAGTATAGAAAGTATATAAGACTTCCAGAGAAATAATATAGCATAGATTATGAGGAGAATCCAACAAGAAGATGTAATGATCTATTTATTACCAGTCACTGAAAAGATAGTTGGAATATCCAGCCCCCTACAGAGTGTTTAGAGAATTAGGGATCTGGAAGAGGAAGCAAAGGTCAAAGGGGAAGATTCTGAGGAGGTAAAGTCAAGCAGACCATGGACCACATTGTGAGTGGTGTGAGAGTGTCCAAGAGATTTCCTACTGCAGGCTGGAAAGAGGCTGGAGGGACCATAGAATCAAAATCTATTAATAGTTTACTGAAATGGGACTGGATAGGTGGCTCTGTGATTAAGAACAAAGACTGCTTTTGCAGAGGGTCTGAGTTTGATTGTCAACATCTACCTTAAGAGGCTTATACTCACCAGTAATTCCAGCACCTGGGGCCTATGTGGGGTTCAGACACCTCTGGTCTCTACAGATACCTGAATATATGCATATATTCACTCACAGACACATACTTATAAAAATCATTTCTTCAGAAACCACAACCTGCTCAGGATATATGATGTTACTTGTATGTATACATTTTTCCTGGTTGACTATTTGGTATTCAATAGCCAACTAGTATCCCCTCTCTAAGGAAGACTTCTACTCTTAGCATTCCTTAATTGACTTGTTTGTTTGTTTGTTTGTTTGTTTTATTTTGTTTCAGGGTGTGTGTGTGCGAGCACGTGTGCATGTGTATGTGTGTAGGGCTGAGGCCTTGTGGTCTTTTTACCAACCTCTTTGGCATATCTCTTCTTGATGCGCTTTGGCTTACATTTAGCCAGTTACGTTAGTAAGACTACATGGGAATAGCCTCTGACATTCCAAGGAGATCTCCCAGCAAGCTCCTTGTTCATCTGGTTCTTACAGTCTTCCCACCATCTCCTCTATAATTATCTATGCATTAAGTGCAGGATCATCTGATGTGTATATGCATCAATTGGGACTAAACTTAAGCTTCACAATTCTGCATTTTGATTGGTTGTGATCTTCTGAAATGGATGCAAAAGGACCTTTCTTTGGTGAGGGGTGAGGACTATACTTACCAGTGAGTATAATTACAAATATTTAGAATATTTGTATATTCTAAATAAATACAGAAAACGGTGGCTTAGTAAGGTAGCAATGTGGATTCTTCTCTAAGACCCATGACTTTCATAGTCCTGCATAGTTGGGGAGGGTTCCAATACCAGGTATGATTTCTTCCTGTTGAGTAGGTTGTGAGTACAATTAGAGAGCTGTTAGTCCCCACCACCAAAGTTTATGTGTCACTCCAGTACCTGTAAAGGCTATCAAGGCTCCTGGTGGTTATGGTGGTTCATAGACAGCCTAGCTAGGTAGGGCTATTGGTTTCCTCTTTCCTTTGAAAGTTTCTATGACATCCTATGTTACTTCAAATGCTAGTCCTCAGTGAGGAAGCTTTCAGGTCAGGTTCAGTTCAGTTGCCTTTGGGCCCTGTGTCAGAAACGTAAATTAAAATATTAAATTTTAAATAATTTAAAAAAATAGAATCTGTTTAAGTAATTGAAGAAGTTTCCATGGCTTGAAGCAGAATGCTTGCTGGGGGGATAGACTATGGAATAAACCAATCATTGTTGTAGCATTTGACACTACAGGACTTAGTAAGTGGCTACATGTAGAGTATGATAGAAGAAGGGGCTAGATGGAAACACACAGATTTATGATGTGGTTGAAGGAAAATCAAGTTTTGAAAGGGAATGAGAATTCCTAGTTTGATTTAGTTTCTAATTTCTGATACTTTATAAACATCCAGCTCCAGCTGAGGGTTGAGACTTAGGTCTTAGTGGAGCTGACCCTCATAGGATTGACTGTAGCACTTCAGTATACAAGGTCTGCTGGTATGCAGGGCATCCACAGTTACTGCTGGTTCAGGCTTGCAAAGTCTAAGACATGCACTTGGCACATGAGAAAAGCAAAGGTCTGGTAGAAGACAAACTTGCCCCAGCATGTACTCTATACTCACATTTTTCCCTTTAAGAAGACCATGAACATAGAAACAAAAGAGAACCTATTGACACTTCCCATTGGCTGACATTTCTACAGAGGAAAATAATTAAAGATGATTAAATGATTAAATGTCTTCACATTTTAACTTACGCTGTTGTACTTTGAGTTTGAACTCGTATTTTTTCTTTAAACACCTTTTATAACCATAGGTTCTTATCCCCAGTTAGCTCAGTAAGAAAAGCGTGAGACTCCTGAACACAGACACTTGCCTAAAATCATTGTAAGTTTGCATTCTTTCACAGATAATCAAATTAATCATAACACCCACGACTATGACACTATATAGCATGAGATTATTGTCTCAGTTTTCATAAAAGTTAATGTTGATCGCTTATAAAATATGAATTTTAGAAATTTATCGTTATTTCTTAAAGCTACATGTAAACAGGTAAATTCTCCTCCTGAGAGATAGATTCATAATTTAAATTAATATATTTAACATTGTTTTTGTTCTCCTGCTGGGTCAATCACATTCTTTCAGACCATTTTTAATGTACTGTCTCATTAATAAAGAGTGCAGCTTGAAAGATATTAGTGTCCTTGCTGGACTGACTGTTAGGATCTTCAAATCTCTGTCATTTTAGTGCAAACAAATCCAAACAAATTGTGTGAGGCTTAGGTTTCTGTTTCACAAGAGACTTTCAAATGTAGAAGATGCAGTCACCCAAGTATAGAAGCCTGGGCCAAATCTTGCCTAAGGTTCCCTTTCCTTCCAAAGTGGGGCTCCCTGCATCACAGAGCAGACCCACTTTATGCTACCAAATAGTTGTCAAACCATATTTAACTTTGCTTTTTCTTTGAATTTACTTATAAATACAGTCTTTTTTCTCTTTAGTCTTTACAGATAAAATGATGTTCTTATTAAGCGATAGTTGTCAGAGATCAAAAACGAATTTATAAAAGGCACATAGTAAATACTGCAAATGATTTAAGGTCTTGGTTATGATTCAGCGTTAGTGTTGCAAGGAGAAGATAGCCATATACGACACTTATGAAAATGAATGTTACTGTGTTTCAATAAAACTTTATTGGTGAAATAAGTGACAGATAGCACTTTGCATATTCCCTAGTTAAGTAAAATGTAAAGTTATTGTCTTTTTTCTAAATGCCTTCACTAGTACTAATATAAGTATATTTAGAAGGCTGTCATCGTACATACTCAGCAAGCATCAATGAAATTTATACATTGAAAATTAGGTTAAGAAAAAAATGTGAAGTCCTTTGATTTCCCTTTGATGGATTGTCACAAAAAGAAAGCAGCAGCCTGGATCATGTACCAAGAGGAATAACATGAAAGACAAGTGAACCGCCCGAAACTGGATACTAGCGGGAAATGGAAGCTAGGAAAATGTTTAAAGGGGTTCTTTAAAAGCAAGGATCACTTGGGAGGTGAAACTACTCAAAGGATGCATTTAATCGCCTCTTGCAAGAACAAAGGATCTTCTGAGGCTCTGCTCAAGCGCCTCTGATTCGCAGCACCCACTGTCTCTGTAGACAAAGGGTTCTGCGCATGAGCAGCATGGGGTCGGTACTCAAGCTAGAAAAAAAAATGATGAGCTATCATCAAAGTATGAAGATGAACTCTGGAGAAGCCAGAAAGACTTTAATCATACCACTCACTTCTTTTGATTTTAATTTAAAATCTCTTTATTTAATGTGTTTGTATCTGGGTGCGCGATGCGTGTTTGGGCACATGTGTGAATGCCCGTCAGAATGTTGTAGGATTTGGTTCTCTCTTTTTACCGTGTGGATCCTAAAGATTGAATCCAGGTTATCAGGCTTACTGGTAAGCGCTTCTTCCCACTGAGTCACTTTGCTAGCTCGTGGGACTCATCTATTTGAATAATTTCATAGAAATGTTTTTATGCTATGGTATTTTTTGACATGATCACTGTACAACTTTTGTCAGATGTCACTTGGTGATTTAACAGAGTTTTGGGATTAAGACGCTGAGCACAAAGGAAGAAGAAAACATTATACTCAGGATTGCTAGGCTACCTCTCATGATTTTAGGAGCCACCACTAACAAACATGGTTATGCCTCACAGTACACACTACGGGGTATCAGCGGGCATCTGTTAGTGGCTCCCGAGATTACTAACTGGATAGAGCAATCATGTTTTTGCCAGTACTGGTAGTCCTAATAGAAGAAAGGCACACTATAAGCAGCTAAACCCTTGTCTTTGGAGTAACTCTTATTTTTTTATCATTTGAAAACCTGAAGGAGTTAGTTGTCCTAATCACTCATATTAAGCCAGGATATTCCAGCTACTGGGCTAAAAGTAAAAGTCTCAGGAGGTGACACAGAACATTAAGGTGTACAGCTCAGACTTTTGAATACTTGTGTGTGTAGTTATATTACTGATTTGTTAGAAATTCTTCTTTCTTCATGGTGAAGAACCACATGAAATGAGACTATTATGTTTTCCTCAGTGTATCCTTCAGCCGTGCACAAAACAGTATCTCACACAATGAGAACCACCATGGATGTATTTGTTCAGGATGAGATGATGTCTCTCTTGGATGTAAGAACATGTGAGATAAAGGGTCATGTCTTGTTTCTTGGATCTTCAGGAACAGAATTTCTCTCTGTTATTCTTGAAGCAGATGTACAACTATTAGAAGTTAAATGGAGGTGAAAATGTATTTAGCTGCACATTTTTCACCTTAGCCCCAGAGACCACAGAAATGTGATATCATTACCTCGGGCCTTTATCCTACTGGTTTACATTAGCCAAGATAGTACTGAAAAAAGAAACAAACCCACATATCTTGGCTCCTTCAAACAACAGAGTTTGTCCAATTCCAATTCACTCTATAACTCACTTATCAGGGATGTGGAGAAAACAGCACTGTTCTATAGGCCAGAGATGAATGAAGCTATGCTGGCAAACTGGTGATCATTTTTACTGAGGCAGAGAGCTGAAGGCCCAACTCTACTCTTCATGCCTTCACATGGGAAGTGACCACAAAGTATAGCTTACTGTGTAGAACAAATTGCATGTTCTCACATTTGCTAATTGAAATATCCTGGATGGATACCAACAGTGTTTTGTAACATCAAATGTGACAATGCAAAATGAAAAGATATATTGTTCTACACCAAAATCACTCACTCACACACACACACACACACACACACACACACAAGTAATGGATGGACATTTTAAAATATCTTGCTTTTTCTTATAAATAATTACCTCTCTACATGGAGCATTTGAAATGACAGTAAACCCTGAGTATGGACAGTTTGAATACAGAACATCAGCTACAGGACTTCTATACTGATTGCAGTTAGCAGACTGGGTAGAGTATGGTTTTGTACTTTATATATATTAACATTCACTAAAAGCTAAGGAGGAAATTAAGTGTTTCTCTTAGGTTAATACAAATTTAATTTTTGTATGTGAAACACTGCTCTCAATCTTTTACTTGTTTGTAGATGAGTTCTCATGGAATATTAGGTCATATTAGGTTAGGGTGAGGAAACCGATGTTTCTTGAGCTGTTTACATATTTGACATATCTGACAAAGGAAATTCACATCTATAAATAAGTAAGCTTATTTTTCCATGGTGTCATGGAGATAATAAAACTTTTTATACACGAAGATTTCTACCAGCTGACATATCACTACCATTGGCTAATGTTTCTTCCACATCTGCTTGGTTAACATCTGTCTGCTCTTTTCTTTCTTTTTCAAATCACAGTAGATATCTAAGTTTTTTCCTGGTTCTTAGAAATTCCCTTTAACAATAAGGGCAGATTTTTCCACTCATGTATATATCTTGTGATGTGTTTCAATCCTTATCAATGTCATGAACAAAGACCTAGACCTAGAATACTAATCCACAGACAAAGAAGGTTTGCTTTAAATTATACCTAACACTATGTGTCATAGGATTTGGACAATTTCTCTATTTATTTTACAGGCCTCAGCAGTAATTGTTGCTAGCTTAAAACCAAGTGTATTGAGACTAAAAAGTTGTCTATTTTTTTATTTTTTGAAATTGAAAAGGATAGTCCCGCTGATGTTTCTTGAGCTGTTTACGTATTTGACATATCTGACAAAGGAAATTCACATCTATAAATAAATAAGCTTATCAGGATGGGAGTTGTTCTGTTCCCCTGTGCTTCGCAGCACAGTGGACAAGCACCAATGAAACTGTAAGACAAAAGAACTCGCTTTTCCCTTTATTTCCTCAAATATTTGGTTATGGAATAAAATTCTTCATGCATTCTGCCTTTCTCCACCTACAGCTCAGTCTGTCCATCCAATCAGTTTGCTCACACAGTCAGAGTAGTTAGTTTTAGTTGTTTGAAGCCATTATTGCACTGTTCTTTGGTAGTACCAAGCATGTCTTTATTGTTATACTAAAACTGATTTTTTTTTAGGGAAATGATAAAATACATCTTCACATTCCTGTTTTTTTTTTTTTTTTAAATTTCAACCTTTGACATAGTGTCATCTTTTCTTAGTAAATGATAAATATTGCATGACATGATCTGTCCTCAATTCTTCCTTTACTTCTTCTAGAAACAAATGCCATCATAGGACTGTTGCTTTTATTTCCATGAAAAGCACTATGGTATATACATTTATATTGTGTCCATAGCTCGGGTGCTATGTATCTGTGGTATTTGCTGTCTTGTTTTCTAATTTTAGAAATTATGTGATGCCTTTCTTATTAATTCTTATGTATTTACTTAAAAATTATGCTGCTATGTATGACCATCAAAAATTTAATTTTAGATAAGTATGCAAAAGATAGGCTATTATGCAAATTAATTTTTCTCAATGAGTAAAACGTGTATCATTGGTGCTTTTACTGATAAGATTAAAGCCTTTTTCCCTTGGACTTTGATATTCTAGAACTGAAGTGCTAGTGACTTCCTTCTTTTCCTAGAGAATGAGCCTTAATCCCCATAAGCTTGAAGAGATGGGAACATTCTAGATACATGGGTAGTTGGGTGGTTTATAGATTAGTATTTACTTTACAGAGTGAGATGGGTCAAGGAAGAGAGAAAGGAAGATGGGAGAACGCTTAGGCTTTCTCTTCCAGATGTGACTTCACTGGGAGGCTCCATCAGTCACCCATTTTAAAGAATGAGTTTGTGAAAGATGCTTTGGAGGTTAAAGAATTAGGGAGGGGAAGACGTGGAGCAGAAAATCAATTTAGAAAACTGTTGCTGTAGACCAGACAAGAAATGCTAATGGTCTGAAGTGAGCAGACAGAACTGTGGCAAAGGAAAATTGACTGTAATTACAATGCATCTAATAAATTGAATTTCAGTGATTTGAATTGGATTGCAAACACAATATAAATGTTAATGATATTTCTTTAGCATATACCACTAATACTATTATTTTCTTCACTAAACTTAAAATATAAGCAATCAGACCCCCATTAAGCATTACCGGTGTTTTCCATTGTATCCAGTATAATAAATAAAAGTATAAAATGAATAAGCATAGTAGCTACCTGAACAGCAGTCCCTGCACTTGGTAGTGTGGACATTTCTTACAAATTCTACTCTTTTAATTCCAGTCGTAGTCACTCATATTTTCCCACATCCTACATAGAATTCAGGCACCACATTCTCATATTTATCTCCTGCTGTGATGCTGGTACAGTTCAAAGGTGCTAGCAAATCCCTTCTGTAACCCAGTGTCATCTTTTGTTGTCTATGTCCTATTCCTCTTCTTTATGCATGAGAGTTCCTATGCAAAGGTCATTTGACTAAGGCCTCCCCATTATAGACAGTGTTTGAGGACTGACCCTTCTCTTGAGTGTCTCATTCATACCACGCAACCAGGAAGGTTAGTAGTGACAAGCGTCCAGCTTAGAAGCCTTCCTCCTTTCTTCTCTAGACACGCAGTTGTGTCTATTTAAAATACGGTACCCTTTCAACTTCCTCTAAAGAAAACAGATACCTTGTGCCTTCTAAATTCTTGAAAGACTGAATGATATGATTCTCATACAGGCCTTTTTCTGTGAGGAAATAGCTTTCTTTGCGAGGTGAGAATTTGCATATATTTGTTTCACTTGTTCTTGAAACCATTAAGGAAGTATTTCTTATCAATAGCATCATTTCCCTGATTCCCAGTGTTGCCAATAGCCCCTTGGACAGTCCCAAACATAGCATAAATTTCTAATCTTCCTTGGGGTGCATGTATATACCTCAGAGTAAAAAAAAATTAAGGTCTCATGTATGTTTTGTAGATATGCTAAAAAAAATGATCATTGTCTTGGCATTTTGTATAGAACTGGAAAAAAATAGAGGAGTCGTTGGACCAAGATATGATTTTTTTCCCTGCATTTTATATTAGTTTCCATATAGGTCATGATATAGGATCTTCTAAAGATCTTGTTTTATAATCTCCTGATTTAGCTTTCCTCATTCCTGTTAGGTTTATGCCCATGATATGTGTGGTCTTGAATATGGAATGTCTTTCTCTGAAGAAAAGTGGGTCATATGGCTGTCTGCACAGATTGGGGGTAAAAAATCAATAGCTTCCTGGTTCTTTTGAAGGGTGCTGTTTTAAAATAAGGATTAGTCAAGGTTAACAGTTCTGTTACCAGGCTGGGTACCTCAAGATACCGTGAAATTTGAAACTATTCAGCGCTCATGGCAAAATTCTGGGCTTTTGATGTTGGGGCAGGAGCACACATTTCCTTGGAAAGTGAGGGAAAAATAGAGATTAAAATGTTGGAAGATTGGGAGGGCGAGACAGACTGACTTTACTTTAATAGAAAATTTTTTGCACCTTCAAGATGTAGAAAAAACAATGAAGAGACAAACGTGTTGCCAAGCTGAATGGAATACACCTACTTAAAAATCTGATATCCTGAGGTTTCAAACATTTTGTTATAGCAATGTTAACAAATGCAGAGTGAAGGGAGCACTGAGGAGGCTTCAGCCTGCTCCTTGATGGTGGTGGTCAGCACACGTCATCTTTGCCTTTTCCGACTCCCCTGTCCTGCCTGACTTCTTTTAAATCAATGATACCATGTCACACAATCTGTAATCTGCATTTCTTCAGTCATGAACTTTTAAAAATCAACAGTTCTATAAAAGAGATGCCATCCCATATGATGCCTTGCTAAAAACTCAGCATTAATTATTTCCTATCAGCAGATAGTCACTGTGAGCTTTAGATTTGTTTTCTGGGATGCTTACAGAAAGAAAAACTTTTAAACCTTAACTCTTTTTTTTCCCCACCAGGTAGATTGTCTCACAGTCTCACAGTGAAGCATATATTGGCCTGGTTTGAAGGAATACTTTACAAGGATTATTTTGGAGTATCTCTGTGAAATCATGGGTTTTCAATATATTTGATGTATCTCAATCTATTGTAGCTAATATTTCCTTCATGCCCAAATGGACCTCTCTGGCTAGGGGAGGTTCTTAAGCATACATTCTTATACCATTCAAGCCAGCTACCCCATCACAATTTCCATACTTTTTAGTATATACTGAGATGGTGTTAAATGATCCTATATATTTCTCCCCTTGGTCTTAGAGTAATTTCACTAAGGAGCATGAAAGACAGCACTGAAAAGAAGACTGCAATCTAGCCGTCAGGGGGTTAGTGTTGTTACTGTATTGTTACTCAGCCAACAGAGTGAAAATACACCATGAGTTCATTCTGAAATACCCGTTTGAGGGACTTAGGGTGGATGTTTGTTTATTTATTTTCATTTTGTATTTGTGATGCCTTTTCTCATTCATTAAAAACTTTGGTGCTTGATGATTTGGTCATCCTACCAGCCCAAGTGTCTGTATATGTAATTTCAGAATAATAATGCCAACAGTAATCTTATATGTGCAATTTCATAAGAATAGTGCTGTTGCATTCTATACAACAGCTACTGAGATAACTCTCCTGATGCTTGTTTTATGTTTTTTTTAAAGATTTGTGTTCTTTTAAATTTTGTGTATGTTTGTCAGTCTGTGTTGGGGTTATGTGTACGTGAGTATAAATATCTACAAAGGGTGTTGAATCCCTGAAATTACACTTACGGATGACTATACACCATTCAACCTGGCTACTAGGAACTGAACTTGGGTTCTTTGCAAGAGCAGCAAGCTCTCCTACCTGTGGAGCCTTCTGTCTAGTTCCTTATTTTTCATTTTTAGGACATCCTACTGGTCATGTAAACATTACCCAATACTAAATAAAAATGAACACCAAACATTGTGTAAGTAAGACAGAAACTTTATCCATAGCTACATTCGTTTTCCATTTTAATTTTTGTTCTTATTGGGTATAAAACTTTTCCATAGGATTAAAGTCAAATCTATGGAATGTAATACGTGAATTGGACTACACCTCTGTCCCCACTTTCTTCCTACTCCTCTCTCTTTTCCCAATGAATCTGCATTCTCTTTAGTTTCCAATACAATCTTATATTTTTTCTTCATAATTATTTTTTCTTCATAATATCTACCTAAGACCTTTTCCTTTACCATTTGTTTCTATAAATAATCTTGCAACAGCATTTCTGTTCATGTGTCTTTCTTTGAGGAGGAAATTATTGATCAGAGGACATAACTTTGTCTCCTGGAAGTGGTGCCATTTTATACTTCTAAGATTGGTGTGTGGCAGGTTAATTTTTCCAACACATTGGTCAGCTAATTATGTTGTTAACATTCATACCTTAGAGCTTTGGTAACAATAATCTTGGATGGTAGTTTGTTGTGGGAGAAAAGAGGAAAACAAAACTTGAAGGCAAGAATCTTGGACTTAGACTGTAAGGATTCAGGTTTAATTCAAGGACCCAGAGCCCATGAATATTGTTTCACTGTTGGGATTCTGACTAGTTAACTTCTTTCATCCGCTCCATAGCTCTGTGTTGAAGATTGAACCAGAATCTGTCTATGAATGAGATGACAGACACCTGTCAACAGTTGTTACTAAGCACATAATTTTAAAATGCTAAAATGATTATTGGTAAAGAAAAAACCAAAAACAAACTTTGAGATTATTTTTGCCCTTCGATGAGAATAGGCAATAAGATATTTCTGTCTGGTGATTTTAAGGCTCCTGGTACCATGATGAATTCTGGAGCATCTATGATGCCATAGGCTACATGTGAAATAAGTCATAATGACAATGTTTAATCCATTCATCTTGACATGCTAAGTACTTTAGCTGTATTAATAATTATCCAATTATTTTCAGAAGACTTCATAATGAAGGGGCTATTATCCTTTCTTGACAAATGAGTAAGTGAGGGTAAGAAAGGATTGATGATTATTCAGGGGGTAAGGTTACATAGCCATGGATCTCAGTATTTTTGATATACTGACACAATCATATATAATCCTAACTTTATTATCTGTGTATGGGCTGTGGTAAGTGTGAACAGTTTCAGCTATTTGTGAGTATGCATGTGCATCAAGCCAAAGTACAGTCTAGGTGATCAAGCGGACATCAGTGGGATGAGGATAAAGTCTCATTTGTACAGAATAGAGCTACTATGTACTCTACGCCATGGTACAGTCACTACTGGCACCAAGTCTCATCCTTAGTAAATTGTTATGCTTTTGATTCCTAACAGTCTTCTGGAAACTTATTGGTTTCTTTATTGTTATAGTCTCTCAACATGCTTGGTGGGAAAGCCTTTTGTCTAAATTAAAGGAAAACAATTTAAATACCACCATCCTGGTGATAACAGGTCTCTGTAGCTTTTTAGTCCAGGGTGAGTCCACCCTCAACTTCTAAAGAAGATAAAAAGAAGGCTGGCCTTCATGATGCCTACTGCTTTTGAAGGCTATGTATTCCCAGAACTGCCAAAAGCTGTCACTTGATAATGTTTTGAGTAAATAAATGATCCTTATTAGGTCTGTTGCCACTAATATGGAAGTGGAGAAAACTCATTTGCAAGAGAGCTAAAAGCTGGGGACTCCACCTGAATATTCATTTTTATTTTATTTCTCAGCTTTGTTTCTTAAGAGAATGTAACCAACTGGAAGCCAAGTGCACCTTTTCAAACTCTTTTAGGATGTTTGGTATTTGAAAGACAAATCAAGGTCAGGGAAAATGGACTGTTGACTGAAGGTCCTGATTGATTTTATTCCATTTATCATCTTATTTGTGGCAGCCCTGCAAGCTATTTAGCTCTCGTCCTCTTTAAACAGTAGTTCTGGAAAAAGAAGTAAAAGAATTTCAGCAGTGACCATGATCAGGAAAAGTCCAGCAGGGCTAAAAGTATCCAATAGATATTGGTGAGAAAGTCCTGAGAATGTAAAACCAAACATAGGCTCAGCATATATGACCCTGGATGAGTATATAAAATTCTCTCTTTATATAGACAAAAAAAAAAAAATAGAATCAACAAGATTAACAAGTTTGGTAAACTTTGTTTGCTATAGACATTTTAGTTATTATATGTCATACAAAATCTTCTAGCCTGAGATTTAAAAAGAAAACAAGAATGAGTATATAGTCTCATTTGTACAGAATAGTGCTGGTGTACATTTGTATAGAATAGTGCTACTGTATACTCTATGCCATGATACAGTCACATCTGACACCAAGTCTCATTTTTAGTAAGTTGTTCTGCTTTTGATTCCGAACAGTCTTCCAGAAACTTACTAGTTTCTTTAATATCATAGTCTCTCAACAGGCTTATCTCTCAACAGGCTCTGACACTGTGCAGGTATTGCGAAGGCAATATGATGGCCAAGTGTTGGATTCTTCCAGCTTCTTAGAATTTCGCATAAATTACCATTATTTTTAAATTTAAGTCTTTGATATCGTATGACTAGGAGAACTTTTGTTCACTTTTACTCTCTATACAGGATAGAGATTAAACTTACCAGAGTTAAGCCAAATAAATTACAAATGAAGCATTTAATTTAGAAAATGCAGCATTTTCTTCAGGCTAAAATTGTTAATTTAAACAAGTCTATTAGATTTTGATGGAATTAATAAGTTACTGAATGAAACTGAAATTTTCATTTGGGAGACAATTAAATAAAAGACAACAACCTTCATGATTTCACAGGTATATATGTATATGAATACACACACACACACACACACACAAACACACAGTCTAGATGAGCCACAGACTCTTTCACAAAGTGCAAAGTTTGGTAATGATGATGATCTATGTATATGAGATGCTTAGCTTAAAGACAAGAAGATATTATGATCATATTAGAAGCTAGCTTCTCTAGCTCCATAATATCCTATTGGATTCACACAGTAATTCTTTAATTACATTTTTAAAGTGGCTTAAAATGGACTCTGTGTTCTTTTAAGTCCTCACAATAGCATCTGTAGTACCTAACATACATACACAATGATCACTCGTTCTCAAAAGTTGGCAAATCATATACAGAACATGGAAGCCAATGAAGTGATGCAGAATCAGGGGCTGCAAAGGGATAAATCTGAAGGGAGTGAGCTTTCATCTCCTTTGAGATTTTAAAGGACTTTTGATTCTTTGTTGTCATCATTGTTCAAACAAAACCAGGCAAGAAACGTAATAACAGTCAGGATATTTTAAATAGCTTTGTTTAAAGGGAATATTTACTAGCTTCCTTATATATAATATGCTATTAAAGGTTTCTGTGTTTCGAGGGTGGGGTGAGGAATTTTCTTCCTGTGCTATATAAGAAAAAATATTATTCTCTTCTGTATTTCTTATTGGCTCCCTGAAAGAAGCAATTATTTTAATTATTGATTATTTATGCTTTAAGGGAAATAATTTTATTCTGGCCCACAGGAATACAACAGAAATAAATGCAGTGCATGTGAGGCAGCTCATAAATACACATCTAGCTAGGAAAACCTACATCCTCGGGTATGAATGTGCACATAGAGCATGGCATCCTGCGAAGTACCCACCACAACACGTGGTGCTGTTCTTTGGTTTGCCCTTACCGTGGATCTTGTAGCTGGTTCTTCAATTAGAGTCATCGGAACTCTACAGAGTCTTGACTCTGGAAAACAGTAATTTCTTTGTGGCTAGTCAATACAACTTATCAGTTTGTCTCAAGTCAACCACATGGTTAAAGATGAGCTCCTACTTTTGTTTTGATTTAAAGTAGATTCCTTTGACTCATTATCTGTCTTCATCTTAGAATTCATTGTTTATTATAAAACTTTCGCATGAAATACTTTTATTGTGTGTATGTGTGCCACTTTAAAAAATGAGCAAACAGTGGTTTTAATTGAACTGTAAGCACATGACTGGAAAGAACATCAATCACATTGTATTATTTATCTCTTGTCTATGGACAAAGAAGACACCTTAATCTGTGTCCTTGTATTTAAGTTAGAAGAATCCCCTTGAGGTAGGATTTCTGGCAAGAGTGCAGGCAGTTAAATTTGTTTCTAATGAGAAAGAGGACAATTTCATTGTTCTTCGTTAGAGCAGATGACAGATTGTGATCAAATAACTTAAATAACTGTAAACAGAGAGGTGATTGTTTAAACTGGATTGTGCCTTAAATTGAAAATTTGGGGTACTTTGGGGTATTACCCTCAAAGGTGGAAAAGATCTTTTGTGTGTGTTTGATTTTGTTTGCTCCCAGTACAGCCTCCTACTGCAAAGTATTTTATTCTCCTAGATTGGGTCTTCCTTTCCTCTACTGCGTGTGATGACTTCTTTACAAATAGAAATTTCTATCAATAGGCAGAGTTCTTCCTTCTACATGCTTCTATTGGTGATCTCAAAACCATTCTTCAGTCTTGCAACATGGCATGCTGCCTTTTCAGATCACCCGGGGCTCTCCTGATGCAAATGGACGGGTGTGCTCCAATTTATTACAGAAGCACAGACTCCTTCATTTCTGCTTTACGTATTCGTCCAAGTGAAATATAGTCAGCTTGCAACATTACATCCAAACTCATCTTAGAAATCTTCACAATAAATTGAAGAAAACAATCTGCTGCTCATATTAAGCAGTGAAGAAAAAACCAAGGCTTTAACAAACTGTTTGCTTTCTTAGGGGGAAAGGAGTTCCTGCTCTCTGCTAACTGCTTAAATCTTGTAGAGGAAACTTACAAATAGCCTGCAAAATCTAGTCTAGGACAAAATAAGAATACCATAAATATGTGACTAATTGATATGTTTAGAGAACCATTCAACTTATAATTTCAGAAGTAATTCCTATGCATTCTCTTTGTATTTTGTGGGTTTTTAATATAATATATTCTTTCATAATCTTATACATATGCTTCATGCCATAATCCATTTTGAGCATAGTCCTCCCTCAAGATCTGGGATCTGATTCCAACTCCAGCCAACCCTTCCTCTCTTACTTTTCCATCTCTTGCATTTCTTTTGTTGCTAACTTTGACCCACAGAGTTTAAGTAGGGCCGCCTAGGTGGTCCTGGGAATGGATGTGGAGGTAGTTACAGAATCATGGGATAGCTATATATAGTACTGTTCTCCCAGAAGCCATCATGTGTCCATACCTCACCAGAAAAGGTGCAGCACATGAGCACTTTCCCTAGCCTGATCCCAGTTTTAATGGTAACAGTCTCAGTCTCATACAGGCACTGTGCAGGAAAACGTAGCAGCGGTGACTATGAATTCATAAGTACAAGGGCCATGTAATGTCCTCAGGACAGCATTTTTCTTTTCTTTTTTACTCATGCATTCCTTTGAGCTTTTATTGTTTATTATTATTGTTGTTGTTGGAGGATATGTATATGAGATGGTGTGTGTGTGTGTGTGTCTTTGTGTATGTGTGTGGGTTAGAGGTTACCTCTTGGGAGTCCATTCTCACCCTCCACTGTGGGTTCCAGAGATTGAACTCGGGTCAGCAGTTTGTCAGGACGGTGCTCCTTTCCCATTGGGCCATCTTGTCCTCTCTTCTCTTACAGACCACGTACATCTTATGTGATTTCCCTGGATCATTGGAAGGTGATACAGATGTCTCGTTTAGACTTGAGCATTCAACAGTCCTTCTATGTACTCTTGATCTTTCTATATACATATAATTTAGATGAAAAATATCCTGTAAGACGTCTTATCTGAGAGTGAATGGGAGAGAGATAGTCACAGTCTAATAAATGTTTTTATGTCTATATTATTTTAAACTATAATAGATTTTCAACCATTATTTATGGATAGAACTTATTTATACAAAAATTACTTAATTGATTTTACAATATATGATGTATATTACAGATAAGTTGATATGGTTCACTGTTATATTTTTTGTAATTCAGTGGGTAGTCTCTGGCATTTGAATATTTCATTTCTTATAGTTTCAGATAATTGGACAAAACCTTAAGCATTAATTTGATTCCAAATTTGTAATGATAGGTATCTGTACTCTAATTTGAGCTACAGGTGACCAAGGAGCAAACCTAGCTAAAGGCCAGTACAAACAACATAGTTCATAGCAATTTATATATCCCATGCTGTGACATTTTGATTTTCCGCGTGGCTTTGGCCATTGTATCATCACTGTGTATTGTGGTTTTGCTGCATAGCCTTCACTTGATCTTGCTGGACAGTAGTTCTCAACATTCTTGATGCGGCAACCCTTTCATACAGTCCCTCATGATGTGGTAATTCTCCCAAACATAAAATTATTATTTTTAATTGAATTTATTCTTCATTTACATTTCAAAGGTTATATCCCTTCCCAGTTTCCCCCCTCCCTGAAAACCTCCAACCCATCCTCCCACACCCTGCCTCAAAAATATACTCCTCCACCCAACCCACTCACACGACCCCCACTCGATTTCCCCACACTGGGGGCCTCTACGGAGCTTATACAGGACCAAGGACCACTCCTCCCACTGATGTCCATCAAGGCATTCCTCTGTCACTCTTTTGGCTGGAACCATGCGTACCCCTTGGTTGATGGCTTAGTCCCTGGTAGCCTTGGGGCATCTGGTTGGCTAACATCATCGTTCTTCCCATGGGGGTACAACCCCTCTCCCACTGCTCCATTCTGACCTCAAACTCCTCCATTGTGAACCATGCACTCAGTCCAATGGTTGGCTGCTAGTATTTGCCTCTGTATCTGTAAGGTTCTGGCAGGGCCCCTCCAAAAGACACCCATAGCAGGCTCCTTTCGGTATGCACTTCTTGTCATCCATAAAATTATTTTGTTGCTACCTCATGACTAATTTTGCTGCTGCTATGAATTCTAATGTAAATATTTGATATGCAGGACATCTGATTGCACCCCCAAAGGGGTTATAACCTATAGGTTGAGAACCTCTGTTGGGAGGAAAGGGGAGCTGTAGTCCAAGCTTATACAAAGGAAGAATATGATGTGATAACTGAATCTTTTAAGTAAGGGCTATCATATTCCAAGCCCATCACTGGTAATATTTAATTTCTCTGCCTTCCAGTGAAAACCATTCATGAGATATGTTGAAAAACCTTCCTGTGGATGAAATCACTTCACTACAACATAGCCAATTATTTATTTTAAATTATCACAGCTCAAGGCCCAATCTATCTATCTATCTAATACACAAACCATTCTGACTAAAATACTGAAGAGAAAATAATAAGGTGCTCTTTCCATATAATGATACTGTTGACCAATGTAGACTGGGGAAAAAGCCAGTAAGAATATGCATGTAATATGCATAGATTCTAACTGAACAATGGGTGAACAGTTACTTCTCACAAATTTCAGCAACGTTGTCTTGACAGTGGCTCATGGTGCCTCTGTTGCTAGGCAACCTAAGAGGAGCTGGAAATTTAACTCAAATTTACTTATATATGTTAGATTTATACATATTTTATTAAGAGTGTATTGCACACATCAAGACAGGCTAGTTGTACATGTCTATTCTCATCCTTGTGTGAGCTTTTCATTATCTTAATAGGAAAAACACATTGCTGAATCCTTATTCTTTCCAGGTTTTTAATATTAAGGTAGTTCTGTAAGGTGCACTTTGTTATGACTTATTGTTAAGCAACATGAAGGAAAATATGCAGCCCTTACACATGCAGAAGCATAGTTATTTTTAATAAGGCTTACAAAATGGAGAGAGAGAGAGAGAGAGAGAGAGAGAGAGAGAGAGAGAGAGAGAGAGAAAGAGAGAGAGATAGATAGATTCAGAGGGATTTCTGAAATAAGTTGTTTATGAAAGAAAGGAATAATCTCTCAGTCCTACCTGGTTGTTGTCATAAAATTACTGTAATTAACAGATACAGAAGTTAATAAGGTTCTTAAATACAAGGGGATATTACATGTAAAATATGGATGTTTGAATTAAAGGCTAATCCTCTCAACAATATACTACGATATTTAAGAAATTGGTATCATGTTAGTTTCGAGTTAGAGTTTTATATTTGATACTGGGGTAGTCTGTGAATCAAATTTCAAGAGTCAAGCACTATGTTGATGCCACAGTTCAGAGAATTAGATATTAATAAAGAGGAAATTGGTGAAACCAAATTAATAGATTGTGAAGGTTGAAGGTTCTCAAGTTGATGGTTTGAATCAAAGAAGCTAGATAAGAAGCTTTGCAGGAGGCAGTGCTAAGGAAATAGTTCAGCTCTAAAGTGCTTGCCTTGTAAGCATGAGGATAGAATGGTGCCCCAGAACTGTGCATTTCCATCTAGAGTGCAGGTAAGTGTAGTACATTGATTGGTCCCCAGGTACTGGCCTGAAGACCAAGTCTGCCTTGTATACATTCACACTGGCCTGGGATTGAATTAGAAGGCTCTGTTCTGTGCTGTGTTTCCCACTGCAATCCTCACTGAGAGGAATCTTTCTGTGAACTTTGTTTTGTGAGGCTGCTGGAAGGGTGATAGGAGTGGGTTGGTTCCCAGTTTTGAAAGCTCTGGCCATAGACACCAGCCCGGGAATAGTGGCCACGAGCCTCCACCCAGTTACCCAATCCCGTTTCACTGCAGTAGGTCTGGGATGAAGTCCCAAGTCTAAAGCCCGACTTTGTATTCATTCCCTCTGCCCTTGTGCGAGGTAAGTGTCTTTCTCCTGTCTTGCTGGGAATTAGGAGGGGGTGGGGTGCCATGTGCATCTCTCCCCCATCTCCCTTCCTTTTCAAATCTACCTATCTTCTCTTATTATGCTAAAACCACATCTAGGATTTCACACCAGATTTCCATACCTTTTACAAAGAGTTTCACAAAAGAATGGCCTCTCAAATGCATGATTCTGTAGAAAGAAATTGAGCGGAGGTCCTAGATCTTCACTTTCTGGCTTCTCCTCTAAAGCAAACATATACCAGTCTAATATAATCAGCTTTACATCAGTGTCTTGGTCAGAGTTTTATGGCTGTGAGGAGATAGCATGATCAAGGCAATCCGTACAAATGAATGCATTTAATTGAAGGGTTGCTTACAGGTTCAGAGGTTTCATCCACCATCATCATGGCAGGAAGCATGGCAGCATGCAGGCATAAATAGTACTGGAGAAAGAGCTGAGAGCTAAGTCCTAATCTCCTAGCTGAGAGAGACTATGGACTTGGCACAGCCATTTGAAACTTCAAAGCCCACCCTCAGTGACACACTTCCTTCAGTAGGGCCACACCTCCTAATCTTTCAAATAGTATCGCTCCCTGGTAACTAAGCATTCAAATCTGTGAGCCCATGGGGCCATTCTTATTAAAACCACCACAATCAGGGCAACAATCATAATAAACCCCTTATCTTCAGTGTCATGTAGTGTCACTGCTAGTTTTTTAAGTGTTTAATAGGTATTCAATAACTTTGTATTTGAATAAACAGTAACTTCAAGTCACTAAAACAAGGAACAGCTTGCTAGCATAAACCCCATAATTGTGCTTGGGAACAAGCACCATTTTAGTTGACATCTGAAAACATCTACAGGAATTAATAATGGTTGGCAATTTTCATGGCTTGGTCATTGAATTTAATATCTTGCAACTTGTGCTAAAGTAAATGCTTCAGTAAGAAATGTGAGACATGCAGGGGCTGAGGACTCTAGCTCAGTTGGGCAGAGTGTTTCCTGAGTATGCACAAATTGCTAGGTACTGTCATTTTCATCACTGCATAAGACAGGGCATACTGGAGCACACCTGTAGGCCCAGCACTGTGGAGGTGAAGGCAGAAAAGACTGATCAGAAGTATACCATCATGTTGAGCTACACAGTGAATGTGGGATTAACCCTTTCTATGAGAGACCTCATCTCAAAAAAATAAATAAAAGATGAAAAGGATGAGCAACATTCTTAACATTATTTTTACCCAATAATCGTGTTTGCCGCAATGAGAGCAGCTGTTGAATGGATGGAGTGATTTGTGTCTCTTCTCCCACTTTTCTGATTTTCATTTGTTCCCCATCCATGCACACTGCAAATTGCACTGTAAAGGCCTATTTGACACTCACTGTCATTGTCTCAGGAACCAAGTTCTGTAGATACAGCCTCTTGAGGTCTGTCTGAAACACACCCCCTGCTTTCCTCTTTTACAATCCAGAATTTTATTCCTTCTGTTTTCAAATGCCCCTTGAGTTCTCATAGATAGTCCCCTAGAATACCCACCTTCAAGTCCTTCTCACTCCTGCTGAATGCTCTCTTTGGAGTCCCATGATCTCTGTCTTAGTCTGGGTTTCTATTATTGTGACAAAACATTAGGACCAAGATCAACTAGGGAAAGAACTTGTTTATTTCAGCTTATAACTCTCAGGTCACACTCGATTGCTGATCCAAAATCAGAGCAGTCAGGGTCCTGGAGGGAGAAGTTGATATAACGGTCAAGAGGGAGTGCTACTTACTGGCTTGATCTTTCTGGCTTGCTCACCCTGCTTCCTTATAGCACCTAAGACCACTGGTACAGGGATGCCACCACACACAGTGGGAGTGCTAGGCTCTCCCACTTCATTCATTCCTTATCTCTCTTCATCCATCAATGAATGAAACATCCTACAGGTTTGCCTACAGGCCAATCTGATGGGGCCACTCTCTCAGTTGAAATTTATCTCTTCCCAAATGACTCTACCTTATATCAAGTGGACATAAAAATAGCCAGCAAGGTCTTCAAGATAAATTTAAATAACAACTTAAAATAAGGTACATATCTTCCGTATAATCTGGTTCTTGCTCACCAGGTCAAGCCAATCTTTTACAACTTTCTCACCTGCACCAGTGTACCTGTCAGGCTGCATTTTGTCTTTCCTGAAAATTGTGTATGCACAGTGTCCCACAGGCAGCTGACTATGTCTGTCTTATCTCACACTTCTTATTTATAAAAGTAATACTCCATCACATTGAAAAACTTCTTGGGCATTGTGATCTGCAAACAACCATACTTTTTTCTTTCAAAGGTCTTAATACTTATATCTTTTATCCCACAATATCATCTTCAACTGTTCCCATCCTGAAAAGGTAGCAAAGATGAAATCAGTGGAAGAAATCTGGTGGAAAGAATTCAAAGAAACATGGTTTTTTTTTTCACACAATCAGTTTAACATAGATGATGTTCAATGAAGACGGATGGATGCAGGGAAGCTTGTGAAGATTATTGGAGGACATGGAAATAGGAGAAACTCTAAGCATCTTTTGTCATAGCTGCCCCTGCTTCCTTCAGTGAGCACGTAGAATATAGGGACTAGGCCTGCCATCAATCTCTATGTCCCCTAAATACCACAGAGTATTTGTCAAATAGATTATGGGAATTATAGTTAGTAGGCCCTTAATAAACACTCTTGAATCAAGAATTGAAGGTGCTGTTATTAAACTCCTAGTATGTCATTTTCAAAAGTCAATGTAAAACACACTTATATAATAGACTTTTTTTTGAGATGCAGTGTGAGTTGATGAATATGGGTGGGATCTAAAGATATTAAGCTGAACTATCAGCATTGTACGTAAATGTTGCCTGACCATCTAGTCGAACTCCATCCACTGATGGTGACTCCTCTCTGTCAAGTGTCTTCTGATGCAGGAATACTAAAGCCTACTTGCTCTATTTCAGGTTGCCATTTCCCCCCTAAGAGAATCATACCCAACTTGCTCTTTGAAATATGGAAACACAGTGTACTGCTGGTACAGTGGTATAAATACAGTGCTATTTATTGATGTCTTTGTCTTTGGCGTACATTTGAATCTTCGGACTATGGCAGTGGGGTTGGGAGGAGTCCACAGCTGCTTCCTCTTACCTTGCTACCTGCTACAGTTAGTGGGTTGTGTGTTCACTAATTGAAGTATTTTGTGGGCTATTTTGTCCTAATGAGATACATCCTTGAGAAACTTCCACTCTGGTAGCAATGAAGTTTGAGAAATAAAATGTGGATCAATTTAATGCACATAAGGACAGCTTTGGGGTTCAAATCAGAAATCAGGGCACAAGGCTTATTCGGCTTTTACACCTGCTGTCACGGATGGCACAGTGGATTGAAGATGTCACCCCAGATCATGGTACTGATCTTTGCTCCAAAGCTTGCAGAAACTCTGGTACACTCACTGGTTCAAACACTGCTGTCTGTTTCTGTATCTTATGCTTGCATCTTTAAGGCAGAGGTGATGATACAAGGTTGCTGAATTTCCTTAAAAAAGTTTGAACATCAGTAAGTAAGATAGGTTCACTTTCAGTATTGAAAGGTGAGAGGAAAAAGCATATGATATTCACAGAACTCTTACCACTGTGAAGTAATTGACATACATCATCTAATTTATTTGTAACCCACAAGACTGGAAATGTTATTATCTTTATTACACCAGCAAGATACTAAACGGTGTGCCGGCATTTGATCCCAGGATTTACATTCTAATTAGATATCGAAGATTGTCAAAGCAGTCATTTTTTTTGTTAAACTTCTTTTTTAATTTTAAATTATGCTTATGTATGTGTAGGGTAGGCTGAGGTAGGGATTGTATACCTCAATGAAGTGCCCAGGGATGCCGAAGATCAGTGTTGGATCCCATGGAGATGGAGATGGACAGAGTATCCATGTAAAAGTGCTGGCTCCAAGAACAAAACTCTTGTCCTTTTAAAGGGCGGTATGCACTTTTAACTTTTGAACAATGCTTTGTCTTTATTACACATAGATGTGAAAAAAATATTTCCCAAAGTAATGGAATGTTGGTGGAAACTTATGTTTAAGAATATCTATTTCACTTAAAAAAAAAAAAAACTTTTAAGCTTTCCTTGAGCTGTCTGATCAAATCAGGATCTACGTGCTGTCAGGAACTTTGGCATGGAAGGAAGATTATGTTTTAGATAAGATCATTTGCAGGAATTTTCCAGATGATTCATATGGAATTAACTACATATCTTAGTAAACAATTAGGGGATAACAAACACATCGTTCCCAGGATTCAGCATGCTTACTGCAGTGTGGTCTGTGAGTTTTCCATCTATATGCCTAATCCAGAGGCTTATGTTGTGATCAATGGCTTTAGCAGTTCTAACTACAAAGCAAACACTTTCTTTAAAATATCTTCATGATGTTAATCATTCTAACATCTCTAATAAGCATAATTAATGAGCAGGTCCCCACTGAAGCCTCCTCTGGAGATCATGGGGAAAGTTTTCTTCCTCAGGGGTCTTTGGAGAATATACTACAGATATTAACTTTTTAGTTAAATTAAGGCTCATTTGGGGAAGTAAATGGTATATAGTATAATTGATTGACATTGTAGAAGTAAGTCAGCTTCATTCCAAGCTAGATCAAAATCCATCATATGAGAACAAATGAATTCTTTTTTCTTCTAAGCACTGGGAATTGTGACTCATATCCTACAAAAATCAGATGTTATGATTAGTTTTATTTTTAAGCTAAAACACTGATGAATATTCCACATTTTCTTGTAATTAGGAGAATCATTTTAAAAAGTCACAACATGCTTCATCCAAAAACTCAGGGTGAGAAATAGAAATTAAATGTAACAGAAGTAGAAATTAAAATACAATCTTTAGAAAAGTGAAAGAATCTTATTTATTTATTTATTTATTTATTTATTTATTTAATTTTAAACTCCAGATTTTATTCCCCTCACAGTCCACCCTCCAACTATTCCACATCCCATACCTCCTCCCCTCCCCTGTCTCCCTGAGGATTTCTCCACCCCCCAACCCCACCAGACCTCTAAACTCTCTGGGGCCTCCATTCTCGAGGGTTAGGTGCATCTTCTTTGAATAAACCTAGATCCGGCAGTCCTCTGCTGGATATGTGTTGGGGCCTCATATTATCAGGTGTGTGCTGCCTGGTTGGTGTTCCAGTATCTGAGAGATCTTGGGGTTCCAAGTTAATTGAGGATGCTGGTTCTCCTACAGGGTCACCTCCCTCCTCAGCTTCTTCCAGATTTCTCCTAATTCAACCACAGAGGTCAGCAGCTTCTGCCCATTGGTTTGCATCTGACTCTTTCAGCTGCTTGTTGGACCTTCCGGAGCGCAGTCATGCTAGGTCCCTTTTTGTGAACTCTCCATAGCATCAGTGATAGTAATAGCCTTGGGGCCTTCTTTTGAGCTGGATCCCACTTTGGGCCTGTCCCTGGACCTTCTTTTCCTCAGGCTCCTCTCCATTTCCATCCCAGCAGTTCTTTCAGAGAGGAACAATTATGACTCAAAGTTTTTGACTGTGGGATGGAAACCACTTCCCTCACTTGATGTCCTGTCTTCCTGCTGGAGTTGGGCTCTATAAGTTCCCTCTCCCTATTGTTAGGCATTTCATCTAACATCCTTCCCTTTGAGACCTGGGACTTTTTCACCTCCCATGTCTTTGGTACATTCTGGAGGGTCCCCCCCCCCAACTTCCTTCCTCCTGAGGTTGCATGTTTCTGTTCTTTCTGCTTTGTTCAGTATACGAAAATCCATTAATGTAATCCACTATATAAACAAACTCAAAGAAAAAAAATCACATGATCGTCTCCTTATATGCAGAAAAGGCATTTGACAAAATACAACACCCCTTCATGTTAAAAGTATTGGAGAGATCAGGAATCCAAGGTCTATACCTAAACATAATAAAAGCAATATACAGCAAACCAACCACCAATATCAAATTAAATGGAGAGATACTTGAATCAATTCCACTAAAATTGGGGGCAAGTCAAGGATGCCCACTCTCCCCATATCTATTCAATGCAGTACTCAAAGTACTAGCCAGAACAATAAGACAACAAAAAGAGATCAAGGGGATACAAATTGGAAAAAAAGAAATAAAGATATCACTATTTTCCAATGATATGATAGTATATAAAAGTGACCCCCAAAACTCTACCAGAGAACTTCTCCAACTGATAAGCAACTTCAATAAAGTGGCCAGATATAAAATTAACTCAAGTCAGTAACCTTCCTGTACATAAATGATAAACAGGATGAGAAAACAATTAGGGAAACAACTCCCTACACAATAGCCACAAATAATAAAGTATCTTGGGGTAGCGCTAACCAAACAAGTGAAAGATCTGTATGACAGCAACTTTAAGTCTCTCAAGAAGGAAATCGAAGACCTCAAAAAATGGAGAGATCTTTCATGAGCAATCTTTTTTTTAATGAAAGAAGTTTAAAGTCATTAATAAAATAATTGACCTTTTTGTGGCTTTTTAAATGACCATTTTCTAAAAGAGAGAAGCCATTAGAAGGAAAGACTGAATGTAGACTCTGGGCCAGAAGACAAAATCTATTTTAAATTCCTCTATATAAAGTCCAAGATGGCAAATGAATACTGTTTACAATTTGAAACTCCGAGTACAGCACCTCAGCCTCAGAGTATACAGATAGTGATTCTTCCTGCCTGTTGGCAGTGTTCAGATTCCAGAATATGACCTACTCATAAGTTTTATATTGAAGTCATAAAAATGAGAGGCTCAGGAGAACAATTATCATGACGGCGAGTGTATTTTCTTGATGATACAGTGGGGTCCTGTTTTCCACCTCTGTTTCCAAAAGATATTAAAGCAAAGATTAAAAATGCTCTAGCTGTAACAGGAAAGAAGACCAAATTGATTGTGGCTCCTGGCTCGATGTGTCAGGGTTCTTGGCAGCACCTGTTGGCAGACAGCTGCTGATGATTATTGCAGGGCGATTTGTCAGGCGTAGTGTGGCAACAATAATAAATCAGACTTCAACTGGATGCTGAAGGGTTTGTTTGAAAGACTTAAAAGTTTCCTTGTATAAAGATGCTGGTTTTAAGTGGCGAACTGACATGATCCTATATATATGTTGTGACCAGCATATTTTTCATACTTGGGAACTGATAGCTCATGTTCTGAGGCCAGGATAGCCTTTTCTTGGGAATATCCTCTACTGGAAGATTCTCTATCAAAAATTTTGGAAAGCAAAAGGCAAGGGGATGGTATTTTTGTAGTTTCCTGGTCTGTGGTTTAAGTACATTGGAGGATATTTTTTAGTTAGAATTTTGCATGGAAGACACTCACAGACATTGTGACTTGATGGAAGTAATTTTCACTCTTCTAGATAATTCTCCTATTAAACAGAAAGGGACTTTAAAAAACTGTTCATTGTTGTTTTTAATGCAACACGCCTTCCCCCTACTCTTTGAACAAGGTAAAAGAAAGTCACAAGGTCAGAATGTAAAACCGCCTTTGTCTTCCTAGTCTACGTCATTGTATATAGAATACACGGGGAAAGCAAGCATCTCAGGTGATTGGGAAAGCAATGCTTTTATTATTCATCATGGTAATAATGCTTTCTGCAACATGTTACTCTACCTGAAGTGCTTGCTTTCTATGAAGGAAACTCTCAATAAACTCAGAATTAAATGATCCAAACTGAAGCAAATGGCCCAGGACCCACATTTCATATCTACAGCTTTATATATTTAGACATGGATGTCAACAACCAGACATATTCCAGGGTTCCTTTTTTCATATTCAAATGTTATTCATGAGAAAGGCAGATTTAGTCTTAATCCTGCTTATCTCTGCATATTCCTCTTCTGCATTTTACTTTCTCAGCCTACTCTCTTAGAACCTCTTGCTCATACTCTATCTTTCATACTTTTACTAATAAAGCTTTTGCCTAACAATCTTTAGCCACATAGGTACTTTACACACATAGATCATTTTGGTGGCAAATGTTACAGCCACCATGTACTTACAGTTCCAGGTCCTTGCTGTGTAGCACTGAGCTAGAAACATATACACTGCACAAGCTCCCAGTGTGGAAAAAGAGACCTACACTGACTGTTCTCTTGTTTGGAAACCATGGGTCCATTGCTGTGCCCTTGGCACATTTATGAAATTGCTGCGATTTGTCCTCTGTCTTTTCAAGCATTCATGTAATTAGGTTAGGCTCTGCCTAATGGAAGGGAATTGTTCTCCTGTGCACAGGAGGCTAGTCCTTCCCTGGCTTTGTAAGCATCGAAGGTTGCATTAATGCGCCAAGCATCAAGGTTGAGCAAAGAAAAGACCTTCCAGAGATGACTGTGACAATTTCCCATTCTGAGCACACATGTTTCTCTTCCTGCTGTTTACTTTGGGATTTTCAGGGTCAGTGGGAAAGCTTCACAGTGAATTTCACTTCTTTTTTTTAAAGCCATTTTTGCTAGTTTTGTGACATACACCTGGTAATTCATCTTAAGTGGTGAAGAGATAGAGATAAGGGGTAGACAGAAAGCTAAATGTTTTTAGGCTTTTAAAAAAGTTACAATTTCAAGCCAATTTTATCTGTAAACAAAACAGATTTAATGCTGTCGAATATGGAACATTAATTAAAAGAGAATGGCAAATATGGTCCTGGGATTGTTTTTTTCACTCATAATTTATCCTTTTTTGCCCTTCAACTCTGGAATCAATTGAAGAGATTTGAGATCTTCTTCTTCTTCTTCTTCTTCTTCTTATTATTATTATTATACAGAATTCCACACTATATTTTATTTTTCTGCAAAGCAAAAATGAATTAGCAGTTCAAATCTCATTCATTAACAAACCACAGGAAATATATTCTTCAGCAGAAATACATTTTGAATTTAGCTCTGTTTTGTATTCACATGCATCTATAGGTAAGCAGGTTACCTATCTTTTGTGGCACACTATTTTTATAGCTTTATTTCTCATCTGAATACAGTCATGATGCTATGCCTTGTTAACTCATTTAGAACCATTTTCACTGCATAGAACCACCAACTCTTGTCCTGTCATCAGCCTTAGATTTTTTTTCTTCAAAATTGGTACAATGTCAGAATCAACATGCACATTGCATCAAGGTTGAGCAAAGAAAAGACCCTCTTGTAATTATTTATGATGGAAGTATTTTCGTGTTGATAAAATATACGTTCATTCCATATGCATATTTTAGTTTATTTTAGGATACTTCTTCCTCATTGAGTATTTCTTGCAGACTAATAATTTTTACATAAGTCTTTCAGAGTTATTCTGGCATCATTAATATAATTTTTGAAACTAGTTGGTTGTTTTTGTTTCCATTCCAGAAGGAAAAGTGCTCTACAAATATTTATTCCCAAAAGGCCAAATATATGCCATGCTGTTTGTTTGTATTCCTTACTCAGAGTGATAATTCTTAGACAATATATAAATATTCCATTGAAATAATTTAGTTTATCAAGAGAAAAGCATTTGGAACTTTCTGTGCTTGGCTTTCATTAATCATGCCTTTCCCTATGTGATTTAGATTTTTTGAGGGTGTAATTTAGACTCAGTAAATTACTTCTGGATAAAAAAACTATGAATTGTTCATTTTAAATAGGGAAAACCACCATGTTCTCACCCACACATCAACATAATATTGCACACATTGTTAAATGGCTAGTTGAATTTTGATCCCATCCTAAAGCACTATTGCCGGTAGACATCAGGCTTTGGTATAAATGCCACATTTGAAGATGAAGCAAAGATGGCCAAATGTCACCAAATTATTGAATGTGTGTAGAGGGTATTTAGTTGTTTGAACTAGTCTTTCGGCATTTCTACATGACTGACATTTTTATTAAAATATTTTCAGTAAATAGAATTGTCCACTAGAAATTGACCAGACAACTACTAAGAATCAAGGACCGGTCAAACAATTACCATATCCACTGATAGGAGACAAAAGTCTCCTGACTGCTGTGCTGAAGCATAGAAGATGTGTGTTGGGAAGTGAATTATCTCTATTCTACAGACAAATGCCAGAGATAGGTGGAGACCAGAATGTGAAACACTTGAAACATGAGGGATTTGATTTAATATAGATTTTAAACTACAATGTGGCTTGTTTCTTTCATGAGTTCTGGAAATGGTAGCCAGACTAGCATAAAGATAATAAATTGTTGAGGCATAAAATGCTGTGTATGGTGATAAGTTAAAGAGCTGTAGGAAGACAGGAGTAAGAGTAGGTTAGATGGGCTGGATTTCATGGAAACTGGCAAAACCAAGTATGTGTATGGATACTTTGTCAGGTGGAAGCAATACTGCATACTGACAGAATGATTGTGGTAAGGAAATAAGAAACCAAGGGAAAACTTTAATCAGCATGATTAAAGATGAAGGATGAAACTTTTTTTTTATCTTGAGCAATTCCATAGATGCTGATGGAATATATCAGATAGGGAAACAAAGTTTTTCAGGAAGGGAGGGCCAGGGAATAAAGCATTCTAATTAAGCCATATTGGATTTGAGATACCTTTTAGACATCCCAATAGAAATGCTTTCTTTCTTTCTCCCCCCCCCCCCAGACAGGGTTTCTCTGTGTAGCCCTGGCTGTTCGGGGACCCCCCCCCCCCCCGAGACAGGGTTTCTCTGTGTAGCCCTGGCTGTTCGGGAACTCACTCTGTAGACCAGCCTAGCCTCAGACTCAGAAATCTGCCTGCCTCTGCCTCCCAAGGGCTGGGATTAAAGACATGTGCCACCACCACCTGGCCTATGCTTTCTTGATATTGAATAATGTAAGTATGATTTTCTAAGAAAACTTTTAACCAGTAGATGCAACAGTGGAAATCTGTCAATTATAGACAGTGTTTAAAGCCATAGAAATGAGATAAAGAAAAGTCACAGAATAAAGTTAAATAGGTGGACAAAGAATGGCTCCATTTCCCAAGCTCTGGGGCACTTCTGAAAAGATTGTAAAACAGTAGACAAGATAGAGCGGTTATGCCTATTTTGACAACGGAGAAACTGATGGGTGCAGTTCAGTTAGGCTAAGAAGAGGAAATTTATCCATTGTGACTTGACTCCACAACTCTGCATTTTGATTGGTGGTGGTTTTCTGTAGTTGTCTCAAGCTGTTGCAAAGATCATGTTGATGAGAGGAAAAGACTATCGCTAAGACTAAGAAAATATGTTCATAGTTTGCTGTTGTGGATAATTCCGGGTTAGTATCAAAGAGAAGATTTGCTTAGGGAGCACTTCATGAGTTCTCAACCTGACACAAAGATCTAGAGGTGACCCAGTAAACCTGAGTGAGAAAAGTGATCCTCCCCGAAGGAGAACACACCCTTTGATTGCCCAGGAGCAAATGATCACCCCTAAAGCATTCATAAAAGTAACATCATATGGACTCAACAGGTTGTATATGTAAATACATATGTGTGTGATGTAACAGTTGATGAAAAAAGAGGTCACAGATTTGAAGGGCAGTATGAACGATATATGAGAAGGTTTGGAGAAGGGAAGGGAAGGGAGAAAATTTGTAATTAAAACACAGTCTCCAAAATGAAGAAGTACAAAAGGAAGAGAAAATATATGAGGACACAAGTCAGTACTGTCAAATGTTAGAGGAGGTTCCTGTCAACAGTTAGTAATTAGTAATTACCAAATAGCAGGAGATTACTGTATGTTGTTGTGTGGTCTAGATGGAAATGAGACGATGACTAGCAAGTTTTCTTCAGTATAGTTTTCTCTGAGAGATAAGAGGGAGAAGGAAAGGAAGAAGGGAAGAGAGGAACAGAGGAATCCATCCACAATCTATCTCTTTTGATCTTTAAATATTGTGTATGATAGACAGATTTAATGATCAGAAAGGTTGATGGTTTAGGGCTGAAAGGAAACTAATAATAGGAACATGGCCTTTGACAAATGCTTATCTCATGGGAGAGCTTAGAGTTAGATGGGAAGAATCACATTTCCTTTGAGAGATAGGACAGAAGGCAGAGCATGACATCTTTGTGACAATAATGCTAGAGAAAGGGCACCTCACTCTTTGGATAGTCAGTGGAAGGTACAGATAATTCATCTGCACCTCCCCTCTCTGGTTATTTTGTATTTGTCCGTTTATGCCAGATCTTCCAGTAGCTAAATGCTAATCCATAATTGAATTGTTTAACCTATGATTTTTAAAACAAGAAACTGAAACTCTAATAGCGCTGATAATATTACTATAGCAAGGGAAAGTTATAGAGATTTGAAATATTAATAGTTCAATATTATTGTTAGCAGCTAATACAGCATGACTGTACTCAGTATTATATTCTGGCAGTAGAATTAGCTAGACTTAGTGTTTTGAAATATAACTTAGAAGTCTATTCATAAGGTATTAAATGATGTTTATTATAAAGTAACGAATTAAGACTTTTCCATATTAATTGAGAATGCTTTGTCTGAAACTGGACTTAATTCAGATTGTTTATCAGTAAACTTATAAGCACCGTAGTTAAAGGATACAAATGTCTGGGTCCAGAAATGAGGTAATCTATGTGGAGCCTGAACCAAAAATTTGTGTAATTAAAGGTTCATAATCATATCTAGTCTCCAGGGCTCTACACCATAAATCACATATGGAACAAATTTGAGATCACCAGCATCCTCGGTGTCTTTGATCAGAGAGCATGAATGCCATGCATCAAATCTAAGACATAGTGGTAAGTCGGAGAATGGTGAAGGACCAGAATAAGAAGCACTGCTCAGAGACTCGAGGGATCTAGATTCTTAAGCAGCCTTTGCAACCCTTTAGTGTTGATATGGATTCTGAACTACAGGAGTCTTTGAAATATCAGTATAATGATATTCATATGTTTATCATTTAGACCACTGAACATTTTGATTATGAAACATAAAAATCTACACTTTTTTAAAACTCAAGTCTCCTTTTATTAGGAAATTTAATGTCCAAGACACTCTAGAGTTTTGAATTTGTGCTGTTCTGTTTGGGTGATAAAGACAGGTATTATTTATAGAATTAGGGCAATCCTTACCACTTCTCATTAAAGAATTTCTTTTGCTGTAACCTTATTGTGCTATCCATGAAGCAAGGCTTGCTTGCTAAGTGGCTTGGTTGATTACACAGTTTCAACTTGCTTATGTTTGCGAGTGTTTGCATTTACAATCACCAATGGTATCTGGAGTCCTGTCTTTTGACAGCAGTGAAATCTTTAGTTGAAGACAGTGGCAGCTGTGAAGTATAGTATACTCACATCCAGCTGAGAAAAACCACTACTCTTGTCTGCACTTCAGCCAGCAGGAGATCCTCTTTTGGTTTGTTTAGTACTAGGATCTGTCATCTGCATGGCATGCTGTATTTGACAGAGAAGATGTTTTCTCTTGCCTTTTGTGTCTTAAGTGGTATATGCTACAGAAATCTCTATCTGAAGAACAGTTTAAAATGTCATGTACAACAGTGTTAAAAATAAAACTAAGTTGCATTTTATATCATTATGTGTAATAGGGCAAGGCCTATTATCTGAGGAACCAAACAGCCAAATAATTCTCTATGGTTCAGATTACACATAAAATATTTTAAAAACAAGCATGTGGTATAAACCATTTTGGAAAGCTGTTTGACATTATCTGCTGTACTTAAGATATATGTGCTCTGTGACACTGCAAGCCAACTAGTAGTCAGATACAGAGAAATGTGAATGTTTGTGTGCAAAAGCACGTACTGGAGAATGCATTCAGAGGTGTGGTTAGGAATGCATAGCTGGGCATAATGACATTATATTAACATGGATAAATATTTGATAGTATGTTGATAAAAGGAGCACTCTAAAGCAGCAAAACTCATGTCTACCAACACAGATTAGTCCTTAAAGTAATATTTAGAAGAAGATGGCAGATATAGAGAATAGATACAGGTGATTTCCTACATATACCTATCAGGTATAGATAGAGCTTGGTTTTCACATTAGGTAGAAGATAGTTTTCATCATGGGGAGAGGAGAGATAGGTCAAAGTGGGAAACAGCACATACACAGTATTTATTACCCACCAAGTTTTAAAATGTCTTAGGAATAGAAAGAAAAAATTTAAGTAAATAGGAAAGTCTCTATTCCTCTTCAAGGCATGCCACTCAGACCAGTGTCCTTTGTGGAGTTCCTGTGTTAGAATCTGCCAAGTAAGTGTTCTCCATCTGCATCTGCAGAAAAGGTTTAGATTCATCTGATAGAGCCACATAAAGAATTCAAACGAAGCCTTTTTTTAAAAAAAAATATATATATACTTCAAGTGTGTTGACCATGAACAGGTTTAATAGGAGTCAATTGTTTTAAAGTTCAGCCTGTTGGCGGTATCTAATGTTTTGTCTAGTTCAACAATTCATTTCAGCTTTCTTAATCAAATAAATTTATGTTGCTTTTGTTCTTTGTGAGGCATTGTATAATTTTTATACATGTATCTTAGACACAGAAATTCTCATTCAATTTTGTTGATAAAGGTACTATTGATTTCAGTAGTGAACAGATATGTTCTCATGTACTTATATAGACATACTCCCTCTCATACACAAATGCAAACATTCATGTTTATTAATTATGTACATGCAGCTTTAAAAGTATATCAAGTAAACTAAGGCCTTTGGTCAACTTACCTGACATAGGCAACTGAATTTTGGGGGCAGAAAATCTAGGAAAAGTTTACTATACACTTAATGTGTTAAGTTCTGCAGATCTATTTTTTTTTTAATTTTTTTTTATTATTCGATATAATTTATTTACATTTCAAATGATTTCCCCTTTTCTAGCCCCCCCACTCCCCGAAAGTCCCGCAAGCCCCCTTCTCTTCCCCTGTCCTCCCACCCACCCCTTCCCACTTCCCCGTTCTGGTTTTGCTGAATACTGTTTCACTGAGTCTTTCCAGAACCAGGGGCCACTCCTCCTTTCTTCTTGTACCTCATTTGATGTGTGGATTATGTTTTGGGTATTCCAGTTTTCTAGGTTAATATCCACTTATTAGTGAGTGCATACCATGATTCACCTTTTGAGTCTGGGTTACCTCACTTAGTATGATATTCTCTAGCTCCATCCATTTGCCTAAGAATTTCATGAATTCATTGTTTCTAATGGCTGAATAGTACTCCATTGTGTAGATATACCACATTTTTTGCATCCACTCTTCTGTTGAGGGATACCTGGGTTCTTTCCAGCATCTGGCAATTACAAATAGGGCTGCTATGAACATAGTAGAATATGTATCCTTATTACATGGTGGGGAGTCTTCTGGGTATATGCCCAGGAGTGGTATAGCAGGATCTTCTGGAAGTAAGGTGCCCAGTTTTCGGAGGAACCGCCAGACTGATTTCCAGAGTGGTTGTACCAATTTGCAACCCCACCAGCAGTGGAGGAGTGTTCCTCTTTCTCCACACCCTCTCCAACACCTGCTGTCTCCTGAATTTTTAATCTTAGCCATTCTGACTGGTGTAAGATGAAATCTTAGGGTTGTTTTGATTTGCATTTCCCTAATGACTAATGAAGTTGAGCATTTTTTAAGATGCTTCTCCGCCATCCGAAGTTCTTCAGGTGAGAATTCTTTGTTTAACTCTGTACCCCATTTTTTAATAGGGTTGTTTGGTTTTCTGGAGTCTAACTTCTTGAGTTCTTTATATATATTGGATATTAGCCCTCTATCTGATGTAGGATTGGTGAAGATCTTTTCCCAATTTGTTGGTTGCCGATTTGTCCTCTTGATGGTGTCCTTTGCCTTACAGAAACTTTGTAATTTTATGAGGTCCCATTTGTCAATTCTTGCTCTTAGAGCATACGCTATTGGTGTTCTGTTCAGAAACTTTCTCCCTGTACCGATGTCCTCAAGGGTCTTCCCCAGTTTTTTTTCTATTAGCTTCAGAGTGTCTGGCTTTATGTGGAGGTCCTTGATCCATTTGGATTTGAGCTTAGTACAAGGAGACAAGGATGGATCAATTCGCATTCTTCTGCATGCTGACCTCCAGTTGAACCAGCACCATTTGTTGAAAAGGCTATCTTTTTTCCATTGGATGTTTTCAGCCTCTTTGTCGAAGATCAAGTGGCCATAGGTGTGTGGGTTCATTTCTGGATCTTCAATCCTGTTCCATTGATCCTCCTGCCTGTCACTGTACCAATACCATGCAGTTTTTAACACTATTGCTCTGTAGTATTGCTTGAGGTCAGGGATACTGATTCCCCCAGATTTCCTTTTGTTGCTGAGAATAGTTTTAGCTATCCTGGGTTTTTTATTGTTCCAGATGAATTTGATAATTGCTCTTTCTAGCTCTGTGAAGAATTGAGTTGGGATTTTGATGGGTATTGCATTGAATCTGTATAGTGCTTTAGGCAAAATGGCCATTTTAACTATATTGATTCTGCCGATCCATGAGCATGGGAGGTTTTCCCATTTTTTGAGGTCTTCTTCCATTTCCTTCTTCAGAGCCTTGAAGTTCTTGTCATACAGATCTTTCACATGTTTGGTAAGAGTCACCCCAAGATACTTTATACTGTTTGTGGCTATTGTGAAGGGGGTCATTTCCCTAATTTCTTTCTCAGCCTGCTTATCCTTTGAGTATAGGAAGGCCACTGATTTGCTTGAGTTGACTTTATAACCTGCCACTTTGCTGAAGTTGTTTATCAGCTGTAGGAGCTCTCTAGTGGAGTTCTTTGGGTCACTTAGGTAGACGATCATGTCGTCTGCAAATAATGATAGTTTGACTTCTTCCTTTCCAATTTGTATCCCTTTGACCTCCTTATGTTGTCGAATTGCCCGAGCTAGTACCTCAAGTACAATATTGAAAAGATAAGGAGAAAGGGGGCAGCCTTGTTTGGTCCCTGATTTCAGTGGGATTGCTTCAAGTTTCTCTCCATTTAGTTTGATGCTGGCTACCGGTTTGCTGTATATTGCTTTTACTATGTTTAGGTATGGGCCTTGAATTCCTGTTCTCTCCAAGACTTTAAGCATGAAGGGATGCTGAATTTTGTCAAATGCTTTTTCAGCATCCAATGAAATGACCATGTGGTTTTGTTCTTTGAGTTTGTTTATGTAGTGGATTGTATTGATGGATTTCCGTATATTGAACCAACCCTGCATTCCTGGGATAAAGCCTACTTGATCACGGTGGATGATCGTTTTGATGTGTTCTTGGATTCGGTTGGCAAGAATTTTATTGAGTATTTTTGCATCGATGTTCATAAGGGAAATTGGTCTGAAGTTCTCTTTCTTTGTTGGATCTTTGTGTGGCTTTGGTATCAGCGTAATTGTGGCTTCGTAGAAGGAATTGGGTAGTGTTCCTTCTGTTTCTATTTTGTGGAATAGTTTGAAGAGTATTGGTGTTAACTCTTCTTTGAAGGTCTGGTAGAATTCTGCACTGAAGCCATCTGGTCCTGTGCTTTTTTTGGTTGGAAGACTTTCTATGACTCCTTCTATTTCTTTAGGCATTATGGGACTGTTTAGATGGTCTAGTTGGTCCTGATTTAATTTTGGTATTTGGTATCTGTCAAGGAAATTGTCCATTTCCTCCAGATTCTCCAGTTGTGTTGAGTATAGGCTCTTGTAGTAGGATCTGATGATTTTTTGGATTTCCTCAGTTTCCGTTGTTATATCTCCCTTTTCATTTCTAAGTTTGTTAATTTGGATACTTTCTCTGTGTCCTTTGGTCATTCTGGCTAAGGGTTTATCTATCTTGTTGATTTTCTCAAAGAACCAGCTCCTGGTATTGTTGATTTTTTGTATGGTTCTCTTTGTTTCTACTTGATTGATTTCGGCCCTGAGTTTGATGATTTCCTGCCTTCTACTCCTCCTGGGCGAAATAGCTTCTTTTTGTTCCAGGGCTTTCAGGTGTGTCATTAAGCTGGTAATGTATGCTCTCTCCATTTTCTTTTTGGAGGCACTCAGGGCTATGAGTTTTCCTCTTAGCACTGCTTTCATTGTGTCCCATAGATTTGGGTATGTTGTGTTTTCATTTTCATTGTGTTCTAAAAAGTCTTTAATTTCTTTCTTTATTTCTTCCTTGACCAAGGTATCATTGAGTAGAGTATTGTTCAGTTTCCACGTGTATGTGGGCTTTCTGTTGTTTCTGTTGCTATTGAAGACCACTTTTACTCCATAGTGATCAGATAGGAGGCATGGGATTAGTTCGATCTTCTTATATTTGTTGAGGTCTGTCTTGTGACCAATTATATGGTCGATTTTGGAGAAGGTACCATGAGGTGCTGAGAAAAAGGTATATTCTTTTGTTTTAGGATAGAATGTTCTATATATATCTGTTAAATCTAATTGGTCCAAAGCTTCAATTAGTTTCATTGTGTCCCTGTTTAGTTTCTGTTTTCCTGATCGGTCCATTGAGGAAAGTGCAGTGTTGAAGTCACCCACAATTATTGTGTTAGGTGCAATGTGTGCTTTTAGTTTTAATAAAGTTTCTTTTACAAAAGAGGGTGCCCTTGCATTTGGGGCATAGATGTTCAGGATTGTCAGTTCTTCTTTTTGTATTTTTCCTTTGACCAGCAAGAAGTGTCCCTCAGGGTCTCTTTTGATGACTTTGGGTTGAAAGTCAATTTTATCTGATATTAAAATGGCTACTCCAGCTTGTTTCCTGAGACCATTTGCTTGTAAAATTGTCTTCCAGCCTTTTACTCTAAGGTAGTGTTTGTCTTTGACCCTGAGGTGTGTTTCCTGTAAGCAGCAAAATGTAGGGTCCTGTTTACGTATCCATTCAGTTAGTCTGTGTCTTTTTATTGGGGCATTAAGTCCATTGATGTTAAGAGATATTAAGGAATAGTGATTGTTACTTCCTATCATTTTTGACGTTATTTTTTAAATTTGAATGCTTAACTTCTTTTGGGTTTGATGAAAGGTTACTATCTTGCTTTTTCCAGGGTGAAGTTTCCCTCCTTGTATTGGTGTTGTCCTCCTATTATCCTTTTTAGGGCCGGGTTTGTGGATAGATATTGGGTAAACTTGGTTTTGTCATGAAATATCTTAGTTTCTCCATCTATGGTGATTGAGAGTTTTGCTGGATATAGTAGTTTTGGTTGGCATTTGTGTTCTCTTAGAGTCTGCATGAGATCTGCCCAGGACCTTCTAGCCTTCATAGTCTCAGGTGAAAAGTCTCCTGTGATTCTGATAGGTCTTCCTTTATATGTTACTTGGCCTTTTTCTCTTACTGCCTTTAGTATTCTTTCTTTGTTTAGAACATTTGGTGTTTTGATTATTATGTGACGGGAAGTATTTCTGTTCTGGTCCAGTCTGTTTGGAGTTCTGTAGGCTTCCTGTATATTCATGGGCATCTCTCTCTTTAGGTTAGGGAAGTTTTCTTCCATAATTTTATTGAAGATATTTGCTGGCCCTTTAAGTTGTAAATCTTCACTCTCCTCTATGCCTATAATCCTTAGGTTTGGTCTTCTCATTGTGTCCTGGATTTCCTGGATATTTTGGGTTACAAGCTTTTTGCATTTTCTTTAACTGTTGAGTCCATGGTTTCTATGGAATCTTCAGCATCTGAGATTCTTTCTTCTATCTCTTGTATTCTGTTGTTGATATTTGCATCTCTGTCCCCTGATTTCTTCCCAAGGCTTTCTATCTCCAAAGTTGTCTCCCTTTGAGTTTTCTTAGTTGTTTCTACTTCTGATTTTAGATCCTGGATGGTTTTGCTTAGCTCCTTCACTTGCATGTTTGTGTTTTCCTGTAATTCTTTAAGAGATTTTTGTGTTTTCTCTTTCATGAGCTCAGCCTGTTGACCAAAGTTCTCCTGTATTTCTTTAAGAGATTTTTGTGTTTCGTCTTTCATGACCTCAGCCTGTTGAGCAAAGTTCTCCTGTATTTCTTTAAGTGTTTTTTGCATTTCCTCCTTGTTGGCTTTTGTATTCTCCTGGATTTCTTTCAATGATTTTTGTGTTTCCCTTGCAAGGGCTTCTAACTTTTGATCCATTGTCTCCTGAATTTCTTTATGTATGACCTTCATGTGTTCCTGTACCAGCATCATGACCAGTGATTTTAAATCCAAATCTTGTTTTACTGGTGTGATGGGGTATCCAGGACATGTTGGTAGAGGAGAATTGGGTTCAGATGTTGCCATATTGCCTTGATTTCTGTTAGTGACGTTCCTGCGTTTGCCTTTTGCCATCTAGTTCTCACTGGTGTTAGTTTATCTTGTCAGTGCTGGACTCACCAGTGCAAGCTGCCCCTTCCCAGTTGGCCTCTGGTGCACAGCTTACCTCCTGCACTGCTTGTAGACAGTGTGCTGCTGCCCAGGCTGTTCAGATCCCAAAGCAGGCACCCGAAGGCTCCCGCTGGGGCCCGCTGGATTCACTGGAGCACACTGACTTCTCCCAGCTGGCCGCCCGGAAGCCCAGCTAGCCACTTGCAGGACTTGGAGATGTAATGCTGCCGCCCAGACTGATCTGGATCCGGAAGCGGAGAGAGTAGAGCTAAGGGCTTCTGCCTGAGGCCTTGCCCCAGATTGTGTCTGTGGAGCAGATGGAGAGCCCGTGTGCACTCCCAGGGAGTGCCGACGGTGTATGCTACTGTGACCTCCCCTGTGTTCTGCTCACTCCGCTGGGCAGCCGATCTGCCAACCGGGCTGTCGCACACAAGGTTAGCCTGGCCGCCCAGTCCCTGAGTCCAGGCAAAAGCCTGGGAGGCCAAGGTCTGAGCAAAGTTCCCCTAAGGCTTTGACTGTTAATTGGGTTTGCCAGGTGACTAGGATGGCGGGCGTGTGCGCCCGCGCTCCCTGAAAGCGCTGGGAGAGTCTGCTTTGCTAACAATCACCTGGGCGGGTTGACTCACAGATGGCCCACCAAGCCGCCCAGTTCTTGGGGTCAGTCCTGTGCCTTTTGGGGCCTGGACCCCCGCTTTGTTAGCCTTAGGCTATGCCTGTTACAGGTCTGCCCGCCTGAGCTCTCTGTTGTCCTGCAGGCAAAATGGCGGCGGCGCGCTCGCAGGCCTGGGCAAAAAACCTCCTGGTTGGGTTGGCACCCCGATGGCCCCCCGACCCGCCCAGGGCCTGGGTGCAGGCCAACGCCCGTCGGGCTCAGACCACCGCGGTGTTGGCCTCGGATTATGTTTGTGTACCTCAGTCTGTCCGATTCCTGGAGTACGGAACCAAGATGGATGCTCCTCTCCTGACTGGTGGGAGGCCGAGTTCTGAAGTGGCCTCCGTGCAGGAAAGGAGCCGCACAACTGCAGCTGCTTGCTGTCCGGCTGGTCAGCGAAGGTCAGTGGTCGTGGGCGCAGGGCCTAACTGGTCCCTGTGACGCCTTGGTTCCACTGCTGATGGCCCTTCAGCTGGAGCAGCCACTGCTGCCACTGCTGCCGCCGCCGCCGCCGCCCAGATCTATTTTTTTTTTTTTTAATCTATCGGGATGCATTTTCCAAAAAAATGCTAAAGGCAACACTAATAGCCATCTTTTACCAGGCATATATAATGTGTCAAGCACAGTGCTGTGGCTGAGGACGCACATGACAGGAGATTTCAGACAAGAGGTAAAGTATTTTTTTGTGCTTCAAAAATCAGTATTTTTTTTTTTTCCTGAGACCATGGCTTCATTCCTCCTAGTAAGGAGGAAACTGACCATTTTGGAAAAATTTTGAAGAGTATCACTAAATAATAAAAACCTTGCTTAACATGTTAGCATCAAGGGGTAGGGAAGCCGGTGTAACTGGATAAGGTACTTGATCTCATGTGCTTATGAACCAGATGTATATAGCAGTTTGCCTCTGTCATTGTTTGTATATGCTTAGCCCAGGGAGTGACACTATTGAAAGGTGTGGTCCTGTTGGAGTAGGTATGTCACTGTAGGTATGGGCTTGAAGACCCTCACCCTAACTCCTTGGAAGCCAGTGTTTTGCTAGCAGTCTTCAGATGAAGATGTGACACTCTCAATTCTTCCTGCTCCATGCCTGCCTGGATGCTGTCATGCTCCCAACTTGATGATACTGGGCTGAATCTCTGAACCTATAAGCCATCCCCAATTTTTATAAGAGTTACCTTGGTCATGGTGTCTGTTCGCAGCAGTAAAACCCTAAGACAGAAGTTGGTACTAGGAATGGGGTATTGCTGTGATAGGCCTGTTCATGCTTTTATTTGTAAGAATGTGGATTTGGGGACTTTGGATTTGGAAAGCAGTGGGATGCTTTAAATGAGGCTTAATGGTCTATCCTAGGAGGAATATCGAAGACTTGGTGATTGAATTGTGTGGACCTGACCTAAGCAGTTTCAGTGGAGACTTTCAATATATGGCTTTGAGACCATTTTTATGTTTATTGTGGTGAAGAATGTGGTTACTTTTTGCCCTTGTCTGAGTCTGCCTGAGGCTAAGGTGAAGAGACTCAGATTAGTTGCATTGATGAAGTAGTCTCGGAAATGCCTATCATAGACTTTGTTCTCTTGGAAAGTCTCATGAAGAGGATTTTGAATAAGCATAGAAAGGTAAAATATATAGTTTAGAAAGGAAAAATATAAAATATATAGTTTGAGTATACCAGGAAGTGACATGGAGCTGAATTGAACATAGCTCAAGGATAATAAATTGAAATAAGGGAGTGAGGAGCTTCGGGAAAGATCCTATCTAGCTAAACTTAGATCCAGGCATGGCACAGGAGGAGCTGAGAGTTTTACATCTTCATCTGAAGGCTGCTAGCAGAATACTGGCTTCCAGGGAGCTAGGATGAGGGTCTCAAAGCCTACACCTACAGTGACACACCTACTCCAACAGGTCTATACTTCCCAATAGTGCCATTCACTGGGTTGAGCATATACAAACCATCATATTCTACTCCCTGGCCCCCATAGGCTGTTCAAATATTTGAGTCTATGGGAAACATACCTAAACACAGAATAATGCAAATTAGAATTAGTCCAACTTACAAAGTCCCCATGGACTATAGCAGTCTTGACAATGTCAAAAATCCAAAGTTCAAATTCTTATCTGAGATTCATCCAATCACTTAGCTGTAATTCCCAAAGCAAGCCAGAAGGTAACATCCTTCCATGGCCTCTGCAACAGCTCCTGATTCCTGTCCTGTGTGAGTTCCTGTCTTGACTTCCTTTGGTAATGAACAGCAATGTGAAAGTGTAAGCTGAATAAACCCTTTCCTCCTCAACTTTCTTTTTGGTCATGATGTTTGTGCAGGAATAGAAACCCTGACTAAGATAACCTCTATTCCCAGCTCTTGGGAGGTGTTAGTTGGTCTTTTAGGAGCATGCTGACAAGCTAGGCTGGCCAAACCTGTATGCTCTAGGTTCAAATGAGAGGCACTGTCTCAATTTATATGGTGGGAAACAAGGAAGGAACACGTCAACTATTGACCTTTATATGCATGTACACACTCATAAATGCACACTTGAACATACATGCATATGCATATGCAAAAAATAAAGCTGCATGGAGGTAAATACAGTTGTTTTGGCTTAGCTCCTGCATGATGATGTAGTCACAGGACACTAATATCCTGATTTCAGTAGCTTTATCTCTATTGTTGTATTTTCCCATTGTGTTCTAATTTAGAGGGAATTTCCTGTCTACTTTCTTTGAACAACATAAAAGGGATATTAAAAGTATTGCTTATTCAAATTCTATTTCCTTGAAATAAAAAGTGAAGAGGTGTATTAGAAAGTCTCACTTTATTTTTTTAATTCACATTTTTCTGTATTAAAAAAAATCAAGTCCATTTCTTATCCCCCCTGTTTTATTTCTTCTCTCCGTCTTCCCACCATGGCCAACTCCAACTTGGTGTGTTCTTCCTCCCTGCACTCCTGAGCCCACTACACTCATTGATTACTTTCAGGAGATACAATATTTTAAGGGAGATCAGACGATGAATCTAAGTTAGTCAACTCAGAATAAACCAGAAGTCTCAGCTCTGACCTTGGCAGGGCTAGAGAGATGATGGTCACTTAAGACTGCATGCTGTCCTTGCGGAGGTTCTGGCTTTGGTTCCCAAGATTCTTGCTGGGCCGCTCACAATTGCCTATACACTACTGTAGCTCCAGGAGGAGCTGATTAAAGTCTTCTGGAAAGGGGAGGAATGATTTGTCATATAAAAAAAGGGAAATTTAGCGAGAGAAGACAGTTTTGTGTATTTACCTCCTTCAGATTAAAACAGGTAGATACACCTCTCCCTTTCCCTACACCTAACTTTTTTTTTCTTCTCAGTTCCATATCATTAACATGTTTTGGCTTTTGAAACATATTTCTTATACCTCATCTTCTGATCTTCTGTATTGCTCCTTATAATTAATTATGTTAGAATTAGTCAGCTCACAGCTTCAACCCTATGAAATCTGTTCTCTCCTGCAATAATGCCATGAACACAAATCTCAATTTCAATGCTTTGGTCATCTCTTTTTCCTGGGTTCCTGTCTTCCATATTCTTACTTCTGTATGTTTTCCATCATCACAAACATCTCAAGGTACTACTTTCCTAATCTCCCACTGTTCTTTTCCTTTATACCTCATTTCTTCAAGCACGTCCTTAGATTCATCATTTCCATCTCCTGGCACATTAGCCTTTTATTTTCCCAGTATCTGCAGAACCTTAGCGATATATCCTTTAAAGACACCATGGACCACCTTGGTCCCTCCCATCCATGAGTGGGTCTGCTCAGAACACTTCATGTTTCTCTTTGTCTAAACCAAGGGCTGATTGAAGTGATTGACAGCATGTTATGATAGGACACAGCAGCTGGTTATCAGTCAGAAAGTCCCAGTTCTCATTGGGCAACATCAGCAAGAATCTGTAGGCATGTTTCCTCTGGGCTGTGTCTCTCCACAGAGCTGACCTCCACTCTTAGGAGATGGGCAGAAACAAGTGCTCTGGGGTCATAGCTCTTTTCAGGTACAAGTGTAAGAACTGTTTTCCTGTACAAAGAGTTCCATTACTTCGTACATATTACATTTCTGTTTTTCTTCTTCACAGCGTACTGCTATTCTACACAGTACTATTATATAAGAATATATTCATGTAAGTGTATATTGTCCACTGAACAAATCATCCCATAGCTCTCTTCTCCCTTCCTCACCTTTCTTGCTCCTGTTAGCACTCCATTTCCCCTAGACAGTTTCATGTACTCTTAGGTAATATACATGTTTATGATTTCATGTATTTATATAAAATAGGAAGCACAAGGAGAGAAAAACATCCTGTTGATAGTATAATAAGATCTCTCAGCCTTATTCCATGTAACAGAACAAAAGCAACTGAGCAAACCAGACATCTCAGCTTGGTTTCTGCAGTAACTCACCCAAAGAGTTTCCTCTTTGGATTTCCCTTTAAATATTTATTAATCTTAAATATTGGTATTGAAGAAAATTGTAGCTTTGATTCACAGTCCAGTCAATTTTGTTCATGATTTCTGGGAACTAATTTATAATATGAAAACACTGGCCAACACATTGGTGAGCTGCTTTGAATGTCATGTCACTTATCCAGTCTAAAATGTCTCATTTATAGACTACTACTCTTTCAAGTAGACCTTTCTTTATATAAAAGTTACAGATAATTTTGAAAAATAAAGCAAATTATTCTGAAGCTGAAATTAAATTTTCATTGATTTCAAGTAGACTGTAGGTGGAACTGTATGTTGTATATAATATAGCTCATTTCTTGAAATTACCTAGAGAGTGCACATAATTCTGGAAATGAAAATGTCAAGCTCTAAGAAGGTTTCTCCTGTTATTTGTCTTCCAATTGCTATAAGCATCTTATGGCGTGGCTGCCTTTCTAACAACAAGAATTAGTGTCAGCTTTGGAGAGAAAGGGTAGGGAAAGCATGCCCAGAGCATCCCTTTGAGTGGCTCAGGCAAGAGCAGGTGTTATTATCCCAGGAGGAACCCATAAGTGACTTCTGTGTAATTGGAAGTGTGGCCTACCCTGATAAGAACTTGTGGGGAAAGTAGCAAGAGACTAGTAAATAGCCAAAGGGAAAAAAAGCCAGGATAGCATGCTGTGTTCCTCCTCTTAAATCTATGTCATTTCTTTAGGGTCTGCAGGTTTCAAAAAGAGATGAGGACTAATTTGGAAATGCTACTTGCCTCTGTTTCCAAAAGAAAGTCTCTACAACATGGCTTTAAGTAGGTCACGGACAAAAATAGAACATACGGCATGCCAGGAGGCTGTAGGAACACCGTTTGGAGATGCTTCATCCATTTGAGTTTTCCAGCACTTTCAACAGTGTTAGAAGGAGAGAGAAGGAAACCAGGCTATGGAAAATTTTCTCCTGCAAGGACTGATTGGGTGGCAGAGCCCAAGGATATGCCATCCATGTTGTCATTGTTTAGTTGGCATGGTGCTTCTGGAGATTTGTTAATTTCTTTGCTCATTGATTTTTATCATGCACATAAAGTTCCTTGGGCTAGCAGCGTAACATAATCTTTTAGGGGGCTTTCAGATAACATCATACATTTTTGAGGTTTCTAAGGGAAAGTTTCTGTTTTGCTGTACTTAAATGGAATGTTATGGGCTGTGCACTTTTGCTGATTCTACATTGTTTATTCATGAAGTGCAGAAAAAAATGCTGCCCATTGACAGGCTCCCATTGTGCACTCACCACAATGCCAAACCCCCATTCACTCTAAAATTTAGTGCTCAATGATACGCATGTTATAAATTCCTTCTCAGTTGCAAAAGATTTTTGGTGCTTAGGAAATTGTACTTTAATTACAGTTAGCCACAAAGTTTAGCAAAAACAAAAAACAAAAACAGAAAAAAAAAAGACAGTCTTTTGACAAGCAATGCCAGCCTTTTGCTAGATTTTGATAAATGCGAACAAGAATCAATAGACAGAAGAATGTGAAGAGCTTGAATAAAATCATCACACTTCAAGTGTGTTTCCTAGTGTAAACATTCAGAAGGTAAATTCTCCTTTCAGCAATAAGAACACTTATTATAACAAAAAATTGCCCTCTCTACTTCCTATTCGAAGAAGCTTTCTTTATTGAAGATAGACTAACACTCAATAAACAAAGCGGAGTATCTAACTTGAATATATTATTGTACACAAAAATAATGCATAGTCAGAAATGATTATTTCCAGTCTAGATATTTAAGAATGAAGTCTGCATCTACAGCCCAATGTAGATTATCTTTAGCCACCTCATTGTCATGGTTTCACATTATTATGCTGTTTTCATAGTTACATTTTGTATGTTACTCTGTGGCTATATATAAATCATAGCGTGGCCAGTAACTGGATGTGTGTCTGGGTTCTAGAAAATTTCTCTTGTTCAATCCTTCCAGTATTTCACTTGTATGGTTCCTTTTACTGTAAAGAGAAAACAAGCTAGAATATATGTTGTCACATTCATGTTCTTCCCTGTTGCCTTGTATCCATTTCTGGTGATTATCTTCAGGTTGTATCTATAAATTTGTCCCCCCTAAACTCCTCAGTATAGTTCTTACAAATCAGTGCTCTGGATTCTATATTCCTTGTTATTGGTGTTGGTGTTATATGTGTATCTAACAGCATGACTACATTGCTTATTTTAAGTAATCATTAGAACATTAGACACCCTAGTTTCCCTAGTTTCTAGGATTCCAGTGTGTCACTTGTGGAGTACAAGCACAGAAGCCTGGATAGTCATTCAATCACCTTGTGTTTTACCCTCACATCAATAGACCCACAATGTCACTGCTTGTACCTTGTAAGTTTTCCTGATTTGATTCTCCTTTTCTGTATCCAATGTCAGTACCATCCAGCCATGTTTGCATCACACCCAAGATATTAATAAACTATACCTCTTGATCATCTGCTGTCGGTGTGGTGAACTTACACCATATATCACCATGCACCATGTCTGATTTTACTTGAGATGTATGCGTCAGATTCCATTAGCTTCATGAGGAATCAGTCACTGCTTTTATCATTAATATTTTTGTTTTTTCCATTCATTCCATGCAATAGTATTTGGTGTGTGTGTGTCTGAAAATAGTATGTAGAAGTGAACACATAAATGAAAAAATACAGACTCACTGATGATAAACTAAATGATAATAACCCCCAAAATAGGGAGTGAGGATGACCTACTGGTCATAGATATTGAAAGACATTTTAAAAGTCGCAAAAACCACATTTGTTACAGTTGTGCAAGATAATTCATAATTTCAAAGATACATAAGATTTTAAAAAATGTATGTATTCAAGTGTGTCTTTGTGGGTTTTTGCACATTTTTTCCAGTAATCTCAGAAGCTTGAAGAGAACATCGAATTCCCTGGAGCTGGAGTTAGATCCAAGTGGGAGTCTCAGACATGTTTCCTAGGTATTGAAATGGGTTTTCTATAAGACTATTACAAGCTCTACACAACTGAATCATCTCTTCAGTACCCAGAATTTTTACAAAAACACTATATTCACCCTCAGTATTGAACTTATTTAAGCTCCATTTTACATACATGTAAGACAAATATACCAAACCATGTCAGAAAATGTAGAAAGCATGACAAAATTACTTTTTAGTTTCTAGAGGAAATAGACATCCAAAAAACATTTTTAGACCATTTAGCATGTAACCAAAGATATGTCTAAATAAATTTACATGGTTTATAATGCAAATGTATCTTTCCATTTTTTGATTGAACAACAGAGTGGTAAAATCAGAATAAAAAGTCCAAGGTCTTAAGAATGTCTTTTCTCCTCATAGCATTTAAGAATTATTCATTTGCTAAAGAGTTTCAGTATCCATAATGTTTAGGAATGAATTTTTGCAAGACTGAATGTTCTCTGTTAAACATTACAAGTGTCTGTATCGAGGACTTATCCAAGAGTCTAATTTAGTTCCAATCATTGAGGAAAAAGATTATTGAGATGTAGAAAATTATATGAAATGTGTTCTATTTTTATATAAAGGAGACTTTTCACTTTCAATTACAAAAAAAGCAAATCTTTTTCTTAGTTTTCCCTCCTCTACTCTAAGCTTGCATATTATCTGTAGTTAATAAATTTCCAAAAAAAAAAAAAAAAGAAGAAGAAGAACTGGTGCACTTTTTAATAGAAGGAAGGAATGGTGTTCGTGTACATGCTATTCTTTAAACAAACTCACAAACTTAGATCATAAATTTTGCTGATGGATATTTTTAAATCAGGGTTTGAGAATGGTTCCTGTGCTCATGGAAGGGGGCATTACCTCTCCCTTCAGTGTGGCTACAGTCGCCTGCTCACCAATGGCGTTGAACTGAGTCAAGGACGATGCTCCATAAACGGGAGCGTCCTCAGAGAAAAGAGACTAACCGTATCAGAATTCAAAATAAATTGAGAATATTTAAATCATGGAAACCACTTTTGCTTCTTTCGGTAGTGTGGGTGAATTCATACATTTTTTAATAGGAAATTGCTCAGCCACTGAACAACACAGATGAGAGCTCTGTGGTCACAATCTACCTGTGGGTGCTACTGCTTATTTAAATAAATGCTATTTGAATTGAGGAGCAACAAGAAAATTCACAGTGATTTCTCTTTGGTGGAACAAAGTATCTGCTCTTGCACCACAACTTTCAGAATAGCTACACAAACTTTCTCTGCTTAAAATACACATCTAAACACACTCATATATACAAGGTTATATAATATATTCCTTTATTGTATCAAACTCAGGCATCAACTGCAATTTGAGTTCTTCTCTGTATTCTATGTATTTTGTCATGAGGACATTTCCTATAAGATCTGTTCATGATTTCACGTTTAACATAATCCAGCATAAAATAGAGTCTACCAAATAAAATCATAATGACAATTATCTTTCTGTAGTGTAGAATAAAATATATATCTTGACCCAATAGAGAAAATGACTATGCTGGTTATATTCACTACATAGCAACCCAATTTTTAGAATGTGTATTTCTCTATTAAGTTATGTAACATTTTAATTAAAGCAAACATATTGTTGAATATCCAGTAATATGGCTGTAAAAATATTTTGCATAAACATATACTAAGTTGAACCTAACTGCAGAGAGGAATGTAGTAGCTACACTCTTAGGAAGCAAGGGTAAGAATAAATCTATTTGTGAACAATTAGTATATATGGGGTCCCGTAGGGGAAAAGGTTTATTCTAAGTGAAATGCATTAACTCTTCTTGGTCTCCAACCATCTCCATTCACATGAGTGACATGCCTCGTTGTGGGAATCATGTTCTAGCTCTCAGATGTTTTTAATGTTGGAAAGTGAAATTCAGGGGCATAGCATGGTTCTGGGGACAGGATGTTTCCTGTCAGGGATTCTAACAGATGCTGATATACTTGAATATCCATGGAAGACAGGGCAAATATAGAATTGCATCAAATTGATTTTGCAGAGCTTGCAAGCCAGATGGCCATTGGCATTTACATGGAAGACGTCTATACTGTGCACCAAGTTGCATATTTTTGTGTGCAAGTTCTCAGCCATGGTGTGCAGTCACTGGTGTTCTGACAGCCATCTGCTCAGACCTAACTTTCTCTATTCATGTGTAACTAAAACTGAACATTTTTAAAACTGGAAAATTCCGGCTAGTTTTGATTTTAAGACAGTAAAAAAAAAAAAAAAATGTCAACCGTTTGGTATTAAAACTTAAAAGAATGTTCCTGATTGAAAGAGAGTATCTTAGAGCTGGTAAAATAAAAAGAATTGAATAAAGAGAAAAAGTGGGGGTATTCTCTCCATGAATAAAAGGCTTTTAGTTTACTATCAACATGTGTTATTTCTTCCAAATATAGGGACTTCTCAGCCAAATCATGTAGTTAGATAAATTAACAACCACACAGTCTCATATATAGCAAGCACTTAAAAATGCTTGTTGAAAGAATAAAAGACTCGCACATAATAATTTGCCTAATATGTACATACTTTTAGCAAATTGATTGGTAGGTTTTCATATGTGGATATGAGTCCATGTACACATATTTTTACAGGAAAATTTAATTCATTATGTTGTAAGTGAATGAAGTTGTGCTTAGTAGGAACTTCTGTGTGTTAACAGTACACCTACAGATATGCTAGGCATTGTGGAAATTCAAACTAGTAGAAGCATGGTGGCTTCTTATGTCACAACTCCATCTGCATTAAACAATGAAAGGAGAATTTTAAAATAAAATGTCATATGCTGTAAAGTCATTGCTGAAGGACAAGAAGGAAGGAAGATTTATTTTTAGTTCAAAGAGATGAACAGATTTTGAAGGAAACACTTCTAGAATTTATGAGGAATAATTCATGTGCAGACTTGAGCAGCAGCTAGAGAAGGTGGGAAGTTGGGTTGTGCATTCAGACAGAAAACGGAACTCATTTAACTAAAAATTGGCACTTTAATTGAGAATTAAATGGGAAAAATTAGAATACATTTTGATAGATATAGATTATAGTAATACAAAATACTTTGATTAGAGAAAATCATCATATTTCATCTAAGTGTTAACTGAAAATTATTTAAGGTTCTAGAAATCTGTGGTACTAAAGAAAATGGACTTCTGTGAGCTTTAATCTATATCAATGCATAGGAATCTAATAAATTGTGTTAATTGTTTTTAATATAAATGAAGACTGCTATAGTATCATAGAGAATAATCAAAATTTAAAAGAACAATAAAAATAACATCTGCAGATTATAAAGAAGGAAAATCTGTTTCAGCTACATTCCAAATTCTGTGAGCATACATCTACAAACATGCTATAAATTATAAACTATTTGTATCATTCTTTCCAATGTTCATGTCTATGACTGAAGCTAGCATTCACCTCATGTTGTATTTGTGTTCTGGTTACCTCATTTGTCAAGTATTTGAGCATTTTATTGTGTCTGGCATTACATTGAGCAGAAAACATATTAGACAGTGTTTTCAATCTGGTTTAGAGACAGATAATCAATAAATATTATTTTCATTTGTAATATCGAGGCTCCAAATCTACCTGGTTGTTTCATAAACGTGATTTCCAAGTCTGACAAAGTTGGCAACGTTTATGTTTCTAAAGAATAATGTTTTCCTGGACATGTTTGTTGTTGTCAAGTAAATATCTAGTATTGGTGCTTATATTCCTTGTTTCAACATGCTTGGAACAAGTTAACATTTACAGTTTTGTGAGTCAATACATCCCTACACTGAAAACACACCATTTGATAAGTTAACCTTGAGTTCTGAATGCATTTTAAGCCCAAACGATTGTGGTCTCAAGCTTAATAGTATATTCTTGTTTAAGTATGTATTTTTAAACTTACCATTATTATTATTTTGTTCAAGTGAACCATATTTTGGAATATTTTATACTAAACTGTGAATTCTAACTTCCAAAGTTCCTGCTGGCTGCCATAATAATGTTCTATAATAATAAGGAAAGAATGGCCAGCCCTTGGTTGTAAAACCAGGGCCAAATCCCCAAATTTGTTTTCCCCTGTTAAGTGAATTCAGGATACAATACCTACTTATGAGTTCGGAAGACACAATGTAGTTTTAAATTAGCCAACGGTACAAGAATAGAGCGTTAGTCAAGATTCAGGGAGAGAGCAATAAACTCATGGATTGCATAGACATGAATCAGATGTTTCACACAAGAAACAAAAAAGCAATTTACTGGGAAAGCAAAAAAAATCTTATAGCACTGAAGCAGGATGATGAAGAAAGTACTTGATGTGCAAGTGTGGGGGAAAATAGCTGGAGTGAACTGAGATTGCGTTAGGAATCAGCAATGGAAGTTCTAACGATCATGCAATTACATACCAGAGTATAAATAAGAGTGCGCCATGTGGGGCCAGACACAAAACCTCAAAAGTACGTAGAATTTTATGCAGTCATGTTGTTGGGGTGGAGAATGCAAACTGATTAGGAATATTTAATTAGAGGACAGTCACATGAATGCTTCTGTAGCAGATTTCAGAGAAAAATTTCTCACGTTTGGTATCTTTCTTATAGGTAGAGACACTCCCAATTCTTACCTTCCTTGGACGCATTAAAGAGATGTTCCCTTTATCCCAAATAGGATAGTCAGTATGCAACAGTGGCTTCAACATGAGTTCCAAGTTGATTGGGAGTCAGTTTAAACAGCTGAGAATTAGTTTAACAAGCACATTCTTTCTTCATGTTAAATAATTTCCACTGTCCCTGCAACATATCTCTCTTTAGAAGAGCTGGGGTCACAGATCTGCCCTTCCACATTGGCTTTACATGGGTTTGGGGGAGCCAAGCACAGTTCCTCATTTGAGCTCAAGTACTTCACTCACTGAGCCATCTTTGAGCCTCCCAGTGTCCACTTCCCTTCAAAGACTTTAGGGTGACCAGTTGTAAAAACCTTATCTCTAATTACAGAGTTAGATCCTTTTATTTCTTAATATGGCAGTATGCTTCCTGACATTTATTCAGAAACTATGTTACAGAATCATGTTGCATGACTCTGTAGCTCTGTGGAGACAAAAAACTTCACTTGCGCCCATTACTGTGTGATGGTATGTCTCATCTGAATAACAGCTGGAGAAATTCAGTGAACGTGTGTTGGATACTTTCAGAAGACCCTGCACTAGATAGAAAAGCGTGTCTCATAATTAGAAAGCCGTCTTTCATTGATGATATTTCTTGATGCTTTCTAAAATTGAGTTAGCAATGCCCACCCAGTAGAGGAAAGAGATTTATGTGCTAGAGGGAAGAGAGAGAAGGAAGGAGGAAGAGAAAAATAAGGGAAGGAAGGAGGCCAGGAGAAAGGGGGAGAGGGAGTGGGGAGACTGAGTCCAAAGAAAAGTCAAAATACTTGTGTAAATTTTGAGTGTTCCATATGTATTATCTACAATGACTCAAAGGTTCATGGTTCAAGCATCTGACAAAGACAGATGCTTGAGCGATTTTTATTTTGTTTTTGGCTTTATTTTAGATCAGAAACAATATAATGAATGCACTCCATGAAGAATGTTTTAAAGATCATAGTCTCATGTGATTCACTCATTTTAAGGGATATTTAATGAGTTTTTGTTGTTGATTTTTCATGTGTGTGTGTGTGTGTGTGTGTAAGACTAGTATCTGAGAATGAAAAGATTAAGACACCACAGCCCCAGCCTTCAAGGAATTGAGAGTCAATTGGTCAAAGAAGGGTGTTAAAAGACAAAAATAAAGTTCTGAAAGAAAACTCATTATGTGTGAGAGTGTGTGTGTACTTGGTAAATGAAAAGCATTATTAGCAAAGCTGTGCTCAATGAGTGTAAAATGCTGATTTTTTTTTTTACTTTAAGTAGTTACAAGAAGAAGCAGAATATTTGTGTATTCCTGCATTTTTATGTGTGTGTTCAAACAGCTGCTAAGAACAAAGTGTTTTCCTATAAACACTGTCAGATTTCACTTTAAAGGGAATTTGCTATAAAACAAGTATTTCCATAAATGTACTAAAAGTGCATAGAATTTGCCTTGATAGCACAAAACTGAATTAGATGCATATGTCAGCTATAAAGCCCCCACTCGCCTCCTGGCCCCACCCATCCCGTATTCTAACCTCTCAGCCTACATGTTTGAGGAAGGCCTGGTGCAGTGTGAAATGCAGTAGGAAATCCTAGAAGCTATATTGTAGTTAATGATACTGAAAAGTGTATTCACTTGAGTCATCCACTTGTGTCTTCTAATCTGTGTTAGAGACATAGACTGAGGTATGTGAACAAATTAAAAATAACTCATTAAAAACACAAAAAATGTGAAAAGCTTTGTTTATGGCCCAACACAGAAAATGTTAAATCTACTCAGAAGAAAATTATAGTGTTTTAAGAAAACAATTAACAAAGTAAATAGGAAACACTGGCTTTAAATCCTTTCTATGCTGTCAGTCCTGAGAACAAGGAAAGTAATAGCTCGTTGTATCTTGTTTTTACTGTGTTGGTTCCATGTTTCCTTAGTTTTAATGTTGTGAGTAATGTAGGGTGTGCTGGGTCTTCAGAACCCTCCAAAACTTTATACTGAATTCTGAGACAATTTCAAATGGGAGAATATTTCCCTGGATCTTGTGTGTCTAGCTCCCTGGGTTCTGAGAATTTGATAATCAGCACCAACAGAAAGCAAAACATATATCATTTCTTCTATAACAGAGTTCATATTTCACAGTTTTTTTTTTAAAAATTACACATTGTAACTAGTTCTTTACAAGAAAAAATATTTATAGTCAGACATTATAATAGAAGATGCTATCTTGTGCCTTAGGCCTTTGATTACAGTTACTCAGGAGATTGACGGAGAAGGATGACAAGATCAAGATGAACCTAGAGGAGCAAATAACCCTGTATTGAAATAAAAAATAAAGTCAGGAGTGATGGCACATGCCTTCAGTAACAGCTCTTGGGAGACAGAGGCAGGAGAATGCACATGAGCTCCAGGCCACAAGGCAAGTTATACAAGGTCTATAAAGAAAGTTCCGGGACATTAGCCAGGCTGTTGTACAGAGGAACCCTATCTTGGTCAGGGTGGGTAGGTGGGAAGAAATGGAAAATAAAAGAAAAGATTAGTATGTAACTCAGTGGTAGAATGTTTGGCTAGTATGTTGTATGTACAAAACCCTTTGTTCAATCTGTCTGTCTGTCTGTCTCTGTCTATCTCTCACATATATTAATACCTCTTGAGAAAACAGCAAAGACAAAGTAGAAGGAAGAAACACTTTTAAGTGATCAGAAGGCTTGACAGGGATGAATGTTACACAGCAAAGACTCTTCTAGAGTCATGAGGAAGAAAAACCAAAACACTGCCTTTTTCTAAAGACTGGCTTACTAGGATGAGAGTCTTGAGAGTGTGGTGGGAAGACCTTATTGATCACGGCACTAACGTTATATTTCAATGCACATACAATAACAGTCTGTTTAAAAGTCTTTTCAAAAAAGAGTGACCTAATCAGATTTGCATCTTACTGAGGATTCATTTTATATATTAAGGAAATGTTGAAAGAAAGGCAAAATGCCATCAGGAATCTGCCAACAGGTGACTGCAGAGGCCCTGAAGTTACAAATGCTTCTGACTTGCTTCCACAAATTGGCAGTGGTGCTGAAAATACAGCTGGATTTAAAATTGGCTTGGTGGTAATATGATGTGGATATTTATTGATTTACAGTTTTCACCATGATGACCAAGTAGCATACATTGAATTAGGGAAAACACAGGAGTCACGAGTCCAGGGAGTATGCTGGGTAATGTTCAGAGCATGGGAAAATCCCCATCTTTCCTTTGAGTAGAGTTTTGATGTGTCTCGAATATCTGAGAGTACTTGGTAGGAAAAATGAAGATAAACAGGTCTAAAGCTTAGAAACCTTTCTTGCCTGGAGCTACAGTGAAGAGTTACTGACTGAACAGGTGACTTGGAAGTAAATGAAATTATTGGCAGGGAGGAATGAAATAGAGAGTTCCCAAGGAGCTCTGTTCCTCATAGAAACACACAAACCAAGTGTGAAGTAAATGAAAGCGCCTTTTATTTTTACTCCTGTAGGTGTTTTAAGCCGGGATAAACAGAATATACAACCAGATTTTCATGTGGGTTTCATCAATAGGGATAACAAATAAAGGAACAGACACCAAAGATCATGTAACACCACCTCTCCCGCGGGAGTCATGCTCCTCAGGGCAAGAGTGAGTCCATCTGATGGTTTTCCTAGGTGGCTATAACTGCAAGCAAGTGCTCCTGATGAAGCATGTGGTGTATAGAGGTTTCCCAGTCTTTATTTTTTAATGATTAACAGCAGAAATAGGCATAACGTTTTTCTATGTATTTTTCTGTATTACAAAGACCTTTCCTGTGGTATTGTCAGCTTGAGTCTCTCAATTTCAGCATTAAAGACCTGCCAATGAGACATATGACTTGAAGGATTGGTTTTTGAGTAGACAGACAAGAGAAGGTTCTGAGCATATGTTCTGCTGATACTGATGAAGTGGGGCTCGAAGGAGCCTGGATAAAGTTGATTCCCCCGAACTGCTACCTCCTCAATATGTATCTGAGTACCCTCTTGTGAGAACACTCCAAATGAAAGTCTCAACAAAGATAATTATTTTTTAACATACTGATTTTGAACACCATCTGGATGCTTATTCTGGATTTTCCTACAGGAAGAACATAATCAAACCGAAACAAAAACGGTGGGTGGATTCCAGTCTTGCAAGGTGGCAGGTAGGACCGTGCCTTTTGTAGGGACTGGAAACATAAGCAGAGCAGTGTTTGCAAGGCAGCAAGGTTTTTGGTAGGAAGGGAGCACAATATGGTGGGGACCTGTTTCTAGAGCAGTTCAGCTTGAGATGAATGTATGTTCAATCTAGTCACAAAGATATCTTGCTAAATTTGATTTTTTTGAACTTCAAGAAATATGTTATAGTAAGTGCCTTGCCAAGCATAGCATAGTTAAAATTGATTTCATAAAGTATGTTGAGAAACTAGAAAAGTTTGATATACAAATATCACCCTCTGAAGCCACTGTTTTTAGACTAATATGATTTTCTGTGTACTTAAGTGTTCCTACCAAGTATTTGCATTGCAATGACAGTTATTTTCTCAGATATGTCTAAATTTTAGGCCCCTGGAAAATTGATAAGATAATTCTGCTTTAATTTAAAAAATGGTGTCCTTTGTTAAGAATGTAGTAATGTCTTCTGAGCTGGGCCAAGTGAATGAGAAACCATGTGTGTTTATAATGTCTACTCTATTGTGGTATCTAATATGTTAAGTAAATACAGATACCTCTCAGCTGATCTTGTATATATATAACCCATGGCAGTTCACATGATCATGTTTGGTTTATTTCCCTTTTGGTGTTTAAAGAAAAATAACTACTTTTCATCTTTTGTCTATTAAAAGAAAAAACCCAACAGACTAACACTTACATGACTTTTAAAATTAATTCCACAGAGGAACATGAACTACTTTTTGTTCGTTTCTGGTGAAAAAAAAAAAAAAAAAAAAAAAAAAAAAAAAAAAAAAAAACAACAACAAGAATGGAGACCAAAATAAGGCAGAGACCTTTGGAAATGTTCTTTATTTTGGAAAGGCAGAGTTAAGTCACAGATTTTCAAGCCATGGAAACAGAAGTGGAATATATTGTCTCCTGGCTTCTTTGCTTCTGGCCAAGTAGATTCGACATTATTTTTCTCCTCGCTTGCAAGCGCTGTGTGTCTGGACGGCTATTAGTTCAAATTGGCCTGATTTTTCAGTTCTATAAAACTCTTCATCTGCATTGTGGATGGAGAACATTAAGCTACTTCCTGTGGTGCACAGCTGGAAGCCATTCTCTGCAACATTTTGTTTTCTTCCAATTTTGTTTTATACTAGTGTATTCCTATACACCCACATAGCCAGGATTTCAACAGACAAGTGTCTCTTTTGCTTCCGTGACACATCTTAGAACATTTGCAATTGGCATGTTCTCTTTCTGTCTTTAAATAGCGAATCACTTGCAAACATCCCTGTTTACACACATGAATATATTTAAAATGCTCTACAGACCCAGAAACTGAAATGGAAAATTAGAAACATTCAAACAGCCCCACTCTACACACTATTTTTTTTTCTCTTGGAAGGTGATAGGTGCTTGGCAAGAACTCAGAGAAGAAATACTGTGTACCCAGACTACTATGGCAAGAAGGGAGGAAATGACAGGAAAGAAGGCAGAAATCTGCCATGTGTTATTAATAATACACGACTGAACTTCACAATTAAAATAAATATATTGAAAACAGTTGTTTCGGTGACTCAAGGATTTTTTTCCCAGCAAGCCACCAAATACCACTGAGTATCAGTTGCATGTATTAATGTGGCTATTTCAAGATATATTATGAAAACTAGCAAGAAGCATTCTTTGAAAAATCGAGTGCATATATATGCCTACAAATATCCATACATAAATATATATATATATATATTCTCGTGTGTATATGTCCATATAGGTGCCTTTGGCTGTTAACTGAGAAGTACAATATTATGCTAATCATAACTGATGAAGGCAGAAACTCCACAACATTTAGTTCATTAACCTAGAACCAAAGACAAAACGTGTCTGTAATTATTAATAGCACATAGTATTAAATTTTGTTGAGTTTACACACTAGATATATTAGATATTTTAAAAATTATATTTAAAAAGAAGTTTGTCCAAATTTACACAAAGATAACACAGGTAGAGAGGTCAATGGCTGAAAGTAAAGAAATATGTTTTTCACTTTAAAATCCAATTGTAAAATAACCTGTGACTGTGGATGATCATTGTATTATTGTTATATCATTTTAAAAATAGTTGTCATTGGCGGTTGGGATTGATGGTTATGGTTGGTGGTTAGACTCTTGATTGCGAATGCTAAGGTTACCAAGAAATCAGGCTCTTATGCTGTAGGCAACAGGAAATTCACAGTTTTGTTTTCTTTTGTTTTCCTATAAATATCTAAACAGAGCACCTGTGCATATGTATCTCTCCATTTTTCCATTTGTAATAGAATAGGAAGAAAAATAAGAGAGAATAGAAACAAAATAGATGTGGAGCAGGCAGGGATGGAGGACAGTAGACCACGACAAAAATTTTCTCTATTTTTCAATGAGTGAAAATGTTTCCTACAGTTTTCTACCATTTGGCTAAATATCAAAACAATTCCATATTTTTATCATTGCAAGACTCGAGCAAATGTACGGGCTTTGTGGGTGTGAATCCTCTCTAGAAGGATTAATACAGTATGTGTTTTTATTCTTATCCAATGCATTTTCTTTTCACTGGTATTAATGTTAGCTAGTGTTACTGATATACTCAACCATGTTATAGACTGTAATTGCTCGCAGTCACATTGAACGGGTTATCTGGAAGGGACCCTGGGGATGTATGGGAAGGTGGCAGAAAGAGATGGAGATCAAGATAACACCTGCTATTCAAGGTCTCATGGGTTAATGAAGAACTCCAAATATATATACAGGGGAAAAGTCTGGAAGCTTCTCAGCAGAATCAGTTCAGTTGCTCCACAGGTTGCTAGTGTTTTTCAGGAAACTGCAGGTCCTTGAAGAACAATAGGCTTCACCTTTGTCTGAGCACTCCACCCTAGGTGGAGGAGATTATAGCTGACACAGGAGTTCCTGCTCAAAGGTTGGGAGAGGATCTTCACGTTGATCGATGACAAGTTCCTGCCAGGTGGCATGGTACCTCAATAAGGCTCTCTACAATAGACTAGACATCCATTGCACAGAATTAAAACATTATGATGTTTAGAATAAAATGTACTAAGGCACGGAAAGAAGGAAAGAAATTTAGTTTAGCAAAAATCAGGAGCCACACCCACCAAGTAAGGGATACTTGTGCTAGGTCATAGAGTTGAGTAGATGACAGAGGACAGAATACTCTCCCACAAAGCACTTGCTATATTTGTAAACAGGAGCATGTCAGCCAACTTGCATCCATGAAGGCACAAGTCTGGTATTAATACACAGCCAACCACAAAACTATGGCTACTATGCCGTATGCAGGAGGCAATTCACAAGTGCCTTAAACCAAGAAAGCAACAGGACTTTTTAGAAAGGTCACTTCAGTGACAATGGGAAAGTCACACAGAACAACTAGTTAGTCATAATGAATGGTACATAAGGATACAATGTCTATAATAGTATGGTGTGTAGTTAATTTAGAGGCACAGATCAATGAATTAGAAGTAGACATCTTACAATGATGAAGTCAGATATAAACATTTACAAACTTTTTTTTATTATTCGATATAATTTATTTACATTTCAAATGATTTCCCCTTTTCTAGCTCCCGACTCCCCGAAAGTCCCTTAAGTCCCCTTCTCTTCCCCTGTCCTCCCACCCACCCCTTCCCACTTCCCCTTTCTGGTTTTGCCGAATACTGTTTCACTGAGTCTTTCCAGAACAAGGGGCCACTCCTCCTTTCTTCTTGTACCTCATTTGATGTGTGGATTATGTTTGGGGTAATCCAGTTTTCTAGGTTAATAACCACTTATTAGTGAGTGCATACCATGATTCACCTTTTGAGTCTGGGTTACCTCAATTAGTATGATGTTCTCTAGCTCCATCCATTTGCCTAAGAATTTCATGAATTCATTGTTTCTAATGGCTGAATAGTACTCCATTGTGTAGATATACCACATTTTTTGCATCCACTCTTCTGTTGAGGGATACCTGGGTTCTTTCCAGCATCTGGCAATTATAAATAGGGCTGCTATGAACATAGTAGAGCATGCATCCTTATTACATGGTGGGGAATCCTCTGGGTATATGCCCAGGAGTGGTATAGCAGGATCTTCTGGAAGTGAGGTGCCCAGTTTTCGGAGGAACCGCCAGACTGATTTCCAGAGTGGTTGTACCAATTTGCAACCCCACCAGCAGTGGAGGAGTGTTCCTCTTCCTCCACACCCTCTCCAACACCTGCTGTCTCCTGAATTTTTAATCTTAGCCATTCTGACTGGTGTAAGGTGAAATCTTAGGGTTGTTCTGATTTGCATTTCCCTAATGAAGTTGAGCATTTTTTAAGATGCTTCTCCGCCATCCGAATTTCTTCAGGTGAGAATTCTTTGTTTAACTCTGTACCCCATTTTTTAATAGGGCTGTTCGGTTTTCTGGAGTCTAACTTCTTGAGTTCAGCAGATTACATTTTTACTGGCTAATAATTAGCAATTTGCAGGGAAATGAGTAGAAACATGTGGGGACAAAAATGACTAAATCAGGCACAACTTTGGGGATCATCTTTACAAAAATCTATCATTGTAAGAATCACTATTGGAGCGGGGCAGTTGTGGCCCACACCTTTAATCCCAGCACTTGGGAGGCAGAGGTGGATGGATTTCTGAGTTCAAGATCAGTCTGGTCTACAGAGTGAGTTCCAGAACAGCCAGAGCTACACAGAGAAACCCTCTCAAAAAACCAATTTAAAAGAAAAGAATCACAGGGAGTTGGAGAGATGGCTCAGTGGTTAAGAGCACTGACTGCTCTTACAGGGGTCCTGAGTTCAAATCCCAGCAACCACATGGTGACTCACAACCATCTGTAATGAGATCTGATGCCCTCTTCTGGTGTGTCTGAGAAGAGTACTCTCATGCATGAAAAAAGAATCACTATTGGAGAAGAATACATGGAAGAGGATTATTTGAATCTTGGGAACGGCATTAAAGTGAGATATGGGATGAGGTGATTTTCAAGTTCCTTTACTAGCCAGAAGGATTCTGTGGACCAACTGACGACCCATTGTAGAGGAGATCAGAAGAAACATAGATGCTGGAGGAAGGCAGAGATTCATGTTACAATGAGGAAGGAATTCTTAGAATGAAGCTGTTTGGACATGAATAATGGGACCTGCAAAGATAGCAGAGAAGTGGCCCGTGGCAGGAAGTGGTAGCAGAACAGTTACATGTGACTCAGCAGGGAAGGACACCGCTCACTTAGATGCACAGGGGTGAGAAGGCAGGGCTTTGGAAATAAAATGCATAAGAGACTGCTCAGTCTGTTCAAAGCTTGTTGATCAAATAAAGTGCTAAACTTGGATCCCCATCATCTCCCTCCAGGTACACATAGAGGATGTGCTAAGTGCTGGAGTTCTCTGGCCAACCAGTATGGAGAAACCAGTGAGCTCTAGATTTAGTTAGAGATCCGGCTCTTACAGCAGCATATCAAGAGACTTGATGTTGACTTCTGAGTTCCTCATGTACACATGCATATACACACAACACATGCACACACAGGCAACACACACATGTGTGCGCACATACACACACATGTGTGCACGCATACACACACACATACACACACACACACACACACCCCTCCTTTTGGTCATCTATTACATGGACACATTAATTTTGAATCCTCCTCATTTTTGACATGTTTCATCTCAATCTGGAGTTTGAAGTAGTCCTATCATAACTTAAAAAAATGCAATATTATATTCATCATTAACAGAAGTTGAGGATTGCTATACGTCTTTTGGGGGTCAAAATTACTCACAACAAAACACATAAGCCTTTTCTGAATATACTATTCATTCACACCAGGTAACGGTAAGTTTTAACAGATGCATACGCTTGTATAATACAAACTATTGCCAAGAGCATTGCTATGTTCAGAGTTTACCTTAAGCCTCTTCCTAGTTAACCTGTGCCTCTAAAAGCAGCAATTATTTTCCCATTGATTTTCCCCAGAGATTAAGTCTGAATATTAATGATCTTTTATTTTTTATTTATTAAATTTTCGCTTATCCATAAGTTTCTACTTTTTTGTTATACCACAATTTTCTATTTATTAGTTAATTCTATTAATATGTGATTAATTTAAGCTTTTCATCTAATTGAATTATGTGTTTGTTATTTTAGCTTTGCTAACAAGATTCTTAAATTTCTTGCCATTGTAAGCATTATCCATGTGTGTGTCCATGAGTGTATGTATGTGTATATATATATATATATATATATATATATATATATATATATATCAGTTAATATAACTTAACACAGCTTTACTTGCTCATTCCAGTATCTGTTTGATCTCAGCAGTGATTCCTATTGAGATTTAGTTGAGTTTAAAGTTTATCATTTCTTTGTCTAGGAATTTTTTTTGATGCACATTGGATTTTGTGAAAGAAACTCTGGATTTTGTTACATTCTTGCAAAGAATGTGCACCCATGTTCTGTGTTGGTAGTTGTTACCTGCATTCACATATCTGACTCAAATCTGTACTCTCTGTGCCGCCCTACTAGCCCCCGTTAGGGTGGAGTTCTTGGCATCTAACGTTTGGGGGGTGTGGGACAGGTTTAGGGAACTTTACCTGCACTCCTCTCTGTTGCAGTATTTTCCCGCATCACGTGTGCACTGTTATGGCTCCTTAGTTTTGCTCTTTGATCCTCCTAGGGAAGGAAGCTGTGGGTTTTGGGAAATGATCTCATGCCATTTCTTCCTTGTGTGCACACACACCTGCCCTCTGCCTTGACTATTCACAGTTCAGATTTGGCAGCAGCTCCCGTGTCAACACACTGTCAGGTATTTAGGGAATTTGCAGCTTCTGTCTGTGGAAGCTTTAGCACATAATCCACACATGTATGGAGGTCCCCACGACATAAACAAACAAACCATGTAAATATACCCACAAACCCAGTGACCTCATAATGAATTTTCTAAATATTTGCCATATGGGAGCAAAATGTTTACTTGTTCACTTACTAAGACTTAAACTTTTCCAAGTTGTCTACTAATTAAATATATATAAGAAAACCAAACATATTACTTTTTAAGTAGTATGCATATTATACTTTTTCATACACATGATATAGAAAAGGTAAAATTTCATTTGATTTACATCAGATGTAGGGTTTTATGACTGTAAATCTAACTAAATTTATTTAGTTTAGAGTCTACTCAGAAAAACATCCATCATGGTTATATGAAATAATAACCATTGAGTTTTATGTTATTAAAATTACAGAATACCAAATTGAATTGAATAACTCTAAGTCAATACTCTTAGAATGCTCATTAGTTCTTTGTAGTTCACTTACATTCCTAATGGTTACACAATCTTAGCAAGTGACCCATATTGAATATGACAATAAATATCACCCTGTTTCTTTCGGGAGAGAATGAATTGGAATAGCCTAATAGGTTTAGCATATAATGAAAACACATTTTAGTCGATAATATGACATGCCAAAAATTCAATAAAAGCTCAAATATTGACCAATTCTTTAAACCGGTCATTACCAACTAATTGAGGACCTTCCAAGACCGATACCTTAACTGATTCTTTAAAAAAAAAAAAAAACCAAACAAACAGAAAATAGTGAAAAATTTGATGAAGCAGCTGCTCCCTGACCTTGAAGCAAAGCAATTATATTGTGAAGAGGCTAATTTTGAGTATGAGATCAATAACTATGGTAGAAACAAATCAATGGGAAAGACGTGAAACAGGGTAAATGTTAATTGTATTAGTATCTTCAGTATAATTTCTAAATACCCTATGAAGCTATAACTAAGTTATTATTTTGTCAAGTATATAAATTATTAAGATTTTCAGAGGATAAGGGTCTGAGTCTGCCTTAAGCAATCTGAGCTTTCAAGAGATAGGTTCAGATTACATTATCAGTCTTAACTGGGCGTTACTCATCTTTGAACTGCATTTCTTCTTTTTTTTTTTTAGAGTTTTTTTTTTTATTGAATATAATCATTTAAATTTCAAATGCTGAAACCTTTCCTGGTTTCCCCCTCCCTGAAAACCCCCAACCCCTTCTCCTACCCCCTGCTACTAAGTATATGTCCCTCTACCCAACCCACTCCCCCCACCGCTATTTTCCTTATTTGGGCATCTATTGAGCCTTCGCCTGACCAAGGACCACTCCTCCCACTGATGCTGACAAGGCATTTCTCTGTCACATTATTAGCTGGAACCATGTGCACCCCTGGGTTGATGGTTCAGACCCTAGGAGTCCTGGGGCATCTGGGTGGCTGACTTCGTTGTTCTTCCCATGGGGCTGTAATCCCCTTCAGCTCCTCCAGACCATCTTCCAACTCCTCCATTGGGGACCCCACACTCAGTCCAATGGTTGGTTGCTAGCATCCGCCTCTGTATGTGTAAGGCTCTGGCAGGGCCCCTCCAGAGACAACCATCACAGGCTCCTTTCTGTATGCACTTCTTGTCATCCATAATAGTGTGGGGGTTTGGTGACGGTTTATAGGATGAATCCCCAGGTAGAGCAGGCCCTGGGTGGTTTTTACTTCAGTCTCTGCTCCACACTTTGTCTCCTTTATTGCTCCTGTGAGTATTTTGCTCCCTTTCTCAGTGGAACCAAAGCACCGCCACTTCAATCCTCCTCCTTCTCGAGCTTCCTGTGGTCTGTGAATTGTAACTTGTTTATCTTGAGTTTTTGGGTTAACATTGAACTGTACTTCTTTGTAAAAGTTAAACAGTAGATGATTGGGAATTCACATTATAAAAAACAGAGTATAGTTTCTGGATCAGTTTTACTTAGGCATCTATAATCCTCCATGGTTCCACCTTTCTCATTTATTTTATCCATATATCCCTGTGAGGGATATATCCCATGGAATTCAATTTTCCGTATTATAAACATAGAATACTCACTAATTAATGTGATCCTTCCTCTCTATTTCTGGTCCTTCTCTTATGATAGTTTTGGCCTTTGATAGCACAGGCCTGGTCACAAATTAAGTCCTATAGTGTTGTACAGTTAAGAGAAAATGTCTGTCAATATTAGCAAGACAAGACCAATGACATATGAGGTTCAAGACTTCATATGTTAGGAAGAGACATGTAGTTAAGGAAGAGAAGGAAATGATAGAATCAAATTCACAGTGCCCTGAGGAAGTTTTAGACTTGTGCCAACAGGCCAGTGGTTCTATAAACAAATGAATGACTTTCCTGGAAAGTTTTAGGCAGAGCTTACCTACCTAGCCTCATGCTACTACCCAGAATTAAAGACCTAGCTTGTTCCCAAGGAGAAAACCAAGCATATGTTTCCCTTTTTATACTATCATTTTATACTTTAAACCTTTGAAGAAAAGGGCAATGAGAAAATCAAGTTGTCAGCAATAGCAACCTTGTAATGATCTGCTTTGATGAACCACTGTGTGTATTTTATGTGTGCCTGTGTATGTTTTCCATATCACATACCTACCCAAAGGCATTCTCTTATGTGCTAGGACAAAGACTCGTTCAAATACTCTGATGGCTTCCCAAAGACCAACAGATTGTCAAGAGTCCAGCCCAAATATCATTTCCTCTGTCTGACATTCTTGTTCTTTCCTGTAAGCTTCAGTTTCTCCAAAGAGCTCATTTACATTCCGTGCCTCATAAAACTCATCGTAGTACTTCTTAAGTGTTTGGATATATGGCTTAGTGCATGCTCAAAATATCTCTGAAAGAATAATTGTACAGTACCACAAAGTAGAGTAGAATGGCAGAGGAGAAAGACACCTAGATGAACCTTAATTATTTTATCATATGTAATTTACTAAACGAGGAAATAAAATGTCAAAGATGTAGAAGTATTTCCCTGGAGACAAATTGTTTAAAAATTGCAACTTCATAACTTCACAAAATGGTAAGACTATTTCCAACAATATTTATTTGGCATGAAGAAAAATTTTGCTCTTTACATTTTACAAAACATTTTCTATTTTTTTCATGAAGCAGATAAAATAGTTTGGTAACTGGTGAATAATTTCTCTGAACAGTGATCACAATAAACTGCCCATGCACATGGATGGAAGGGTTCATTGTATGAGGACCAGCAGATGCTGAGATGTGCAACTGCAACAGAAAGAATGGTTGAGCTAGTGAGTGGGATTGCATAAAAGTAGTTACTGTTAAATACTGGAAAATGGGGGAAAGTTGTAAATGTCAGATCACTGTTAGCTGAAAGGAAGATTGAGACGAGAATGTTAAGGAGGGTGGTTCATTGGAGGATGGGAGACGGGTGTTAAGAGACGGGAACAGAAGGAGTTACGATATTGCTTACATATAACAAGTTGTGAGTGATAGTTGAAGATGCGATGTCACTTGGGTTCCACTTTGAGTCACAAGTCTCAAAGGCTTGAGACTACTTTATTTACAGTAAAGGTTACAATATTTAAAACTCTTTGTTTTATATTTTCCTCCTGATTGAAAGGAAAATTCAATAATTAAATAAAAACCCTTATGAGTCCAATTGGATGTTCTAAGTACTCTTTCTGATTTTTCTCTTAAAAAATTATCTCAGAACAATTCTAAGGTCGACTAAGGCTATAACTGAGCACAAAATGACAAAATGTGCGTTTTACATAGCACTGTGGGCAGTATTATTAGGCTAGACTCTGGGGTCAGGCGTGTGGGATGGGAGGCCTGCTCTTTGCCAGTTGTCTCCCAGGCATGTTGTTTAGCAGCTTAATAAAGTGAAAGTAAAATAACACGCAGATCACATGACTGGCTTGTGGCACACATTAGTCCACCAGGATTAAAAGCACAAGAACAGTAGCAGATGTGGACAGAAGATTGTCTGGCACGTTGTGGCTACACATTAATAGAGAAGGTTACTATTAGCATAAGCAGATGTTTGAGCCAAGATGTCATGTCTTGCAGATATGCTGAGTCCCAACTATAAGTTCACCATGTGTCAATGCCTGAAATTAAAGCATAAAGCATTCACGAGCTAATCCAAGGGTCTCAGGAAAACACCATGCATAAAATATAGTTACAGAGGACTTTTTGTCAACTGTCAAAATGAAGAAACTTAGCTGGTACAGAGTCAAGAGAACCTGAGTGATTAGAATGTTCCGTGTACAAGTCAAGTGCACTCATTTGGCATCTCAAATATGTCTCTTCCACAGCTGTCGGTTAACGAAGGGCTTTTGATGATTGGCTTTACTGTGCTGTTACTCAAAGAAGGTTCACAGAATTTAAATTGTAGAGAACAGAAAAGCCATCACCTAAGAGGAAGTAAAGAGCCTCCACTAGGTTCTCAATGCAAGCGAGAGACCTCTCCGCCTTGCACTGAGATGGGCCTACACAAGTCAAATCCTGCCAGTAGATCCAAAGCAGTGATTTCTGGCCTATGACCACTAAGCACTATGATAAAGTTTTGGTAAAACAGGAACCAATAACAAATAGTTTTTTTCCCGTCTACATATGAAGTTGTTGTAGGAACAATCTACACTAAATGGTAAGTGAGGCATGCAAGGACCATGAAGAAGATAGGCACAGAGCTGTATAAAAACTACGTATGTTGTAGCTTAATGCTGGGTTAGATAATATGGAATACAGAAGATTCTGATAGAATAATGCAATCGTATTAGAGATATAATGCCTGATTTGAATAGCTATTTAAATTAAATACTAGAGGCTAAATGTAAACCTAAGGACATTTTAAAATAAGTCTCTAATAAAGTACTTTTGATGCAATAAAAACCTCTAGTATTTATTGACTAATTATTCCCTTTTGGATTGATTTGATTCCATGAAAAATGTCAGTTAAATTGTACTTTAAAATATAGCAAACGATGGTCTGACCCACCTTTATTTGTCACCCTTTTCAGGTTTATTTCCTGCTGTCCTGAATCTTGCTTCAAATGCACTCATCACAACCAATGCTACATGTGGGGAGAAAGGACCCGAGATGTACTGCAAGCTGGTGGAACATGTCCCTGGGCAGCCAGTGAGGAACCCTCAGTGTCGAATCTGCAATCAGAACAGCAGCAATCCATACCGTACGTATTGTACAAGTATTTGTATGGCACTGGATGGAATCAATGATAAGAAAACAAAAAAAAATATAAGGCTTTGAGGCAAGATTTCATTAAGTTCAAAGACTCATAAGCCTAAAAATTCCTGAACTTTCTTTTACTGTGAGTGTTTTGTGAATCCTTTTAATCATTTATAAACATTTAGCATTAATGTTCCATACATATACAAAGTTCAGTAGTAGAAGGAAAATCACTGGCTGAGGTTCTAAGGCAGTTATTTGACTCCCTGGCCACAGAATGCTCTCTGGGGATTTCATGGGGACTGTTCATTGGTTGCTTATTTTCTAGGTACTGTTTTTCAGGCTCAATAGGAGAAAAGTATGGTCTGGCCTTCAACTAGTAAGCCAAGGGTTAATCAACACAGGTCCTGAAGTGAGAGAAGAGGGTCATGAATTCAGTGTCAATGTAAGAAATCTGTTGCTGATGAATCAATGATGAAGTGGAAACTTAGGCCAAGCATGGACTAGAGAGTTTAATAAGTACAGATGAGAGGAAAAGAGAGAGGTGAGGAAAAAATGAAATAAGAAAGAAACACTTCCTTGTAGAAAGAAGTATAAGTAGTTAAGAATGACAAGATTGGAAATTTTCAGAAGGTAGAGTCTCGACATGTGTCGAGTATAGAAGCTGGAGATGTGTCAGGAAGGGTCCTCCAAACCAAGGGACATGTAACTGAGTAGAGGTGCTTGTCGAGCTGTTTAATTGGCATCTGTGAATCAGATATCTATTGAACAGAGTAGGACATGTACTATGATCAATACTGGAGCATAAAGTAATATTATAAATATTCTTTGTCACAGAGAAATTGAGGAAATGAGGGGAAGACAAAAAGTAAGTCAAACACTGAGGACAGGCGAGCAGGTCCTATATTCAGGTAGAGAGTCATGTGTTAGACAGGTTGTGCAAGTTAGTAAGACTAATTTGATTATCAGAATAAGTGACATACAAACCTAGATGATAGGATACGTCATAGCAGAAAATGGAATTAATCTAATAATTTTAGAGACGAAGACTGACTTAGAGATATGTTTTAGAAAATATGTCTGCATTTATAATGATTATCTAGAAAATAGGTTAATAGGTTTTGGGTCTCTTACATCTTAGTGGAAGATCCCTATATTTTAGTGGGGACACAGCAAGTTTTTCACATCAAATCCAGAACTGATTCTTTCAATGAAGCAAGGTGCATGGGGGGAGTGCTGTAGGCTTCCCTGTTTGCTTACCTAACTTTAAATAGTTGTCACAGATTAGATTTACTTTGTGTTACTTTTTAGTGTGAGCAACTTTATTATATTTCAAAATCAATTTTGACACAGGAAACTCGGAAAGAATAAGCTCTGACAGGAATAAAAAACTTGGCAATAAATTATGTGAATATGCTTGAGTAAAAGTTGTAGTAACAGATGATAAATTTCCACAAACTCAGGGACCTTCTAGAATGAATCTACAAGGCCCACATTGACCATGTGAAGGACCTAAAAGATGAACTCTCTGCCTGCTAGTAGTTTGTGCTTCTTAATTGAAACACAAACAATTTGAGAAGACTGCCTTATGACACTTCATAAAATTTTCAGATGTAGTTGCCTCTTGCTTTGACTTACACAGTTTATTCTGTTTGAGGATAATGATGTTTCTATCTTTTTTAAATAAGAGAACTCTGCCAAGAATTAATCAGTATATGCAAATTATAGTTATTAAAGTGAGAGTTATGGTTAATTGTTGATAAATATTTCCATCTTTTTCCTGGCTAATTCTCATAACGATTTGACCCAAGGTAGCAGATATCAGGATTCCCACTTAAATGGCTTTTCTTGGCAATTACTGCAAACCTATGAATTCTGTTTGGAAATGTATTTTCATGTGTGCTTTACTTCCATACATGAGAACAGTAATGACCAAAAAAAAAAAAACCCCAAAGCAAAACAAAACTAAGAAGATGTTATAGGAATATCTATCTATGATCTATCTATCTATCTATCTATCTATCTATCTATCTATCTATCTATCTCTATGTATTTAACTGTATTAATCTATGCATATAACTGTATATAATCTATGTATTAATCTGTAAGGGCAATGCCAATATACTTCATGAATTGCTCCCAGTGTGCTGATTTTTGCATTCCCTCACACCACCAGAGACGTTTTTGATATTTAGTTATGCTCTTGCTATTTGTCATTCTTATAAGGGACATTATACCTGGCGTCAATAGAATCCAACTGGAACTGACTATTAAATCATTCATCAGATTTCTTTTTATTAATGAGATAGGAAGCCTCATCACATTGGCTTGTTGATGTGATAAGACTTGATACAAAGTTGAGTTCATGGAAAATGGTAATTGCATAGAAAAATTACCAGTCGCAATGTTATATTTCTATTCTGTCCTATATTATCATAGCCTGATTAAAACATGAACATCAGACTTTACCTAAGTTTACATTTGTAGCTGAAGATTATAAAGAAGTCTATAAACAGAGCTAACATTGAAATTTTCACTAGCTAAAAGTGGCAAATTTAATCAACATTCTTTCATGTATATGTTCATGTGAATGAGTACACAGATGTGTGCTGTGTGCATGTCCTGTTTCATGTGAAAAGGACAGATGATAACCTTGAGTGTTAATATCTGGAAACTGCTCACCTTTGATAATCATCATTATGATAATGATGTCTATCTTTTTTTTTCCTGGAGCTTACCAAATAAGTTATGTTGGCTGCTCGGGAAACCCCAAGGATTCTCCTGGAAAAAGTTCCAACATAGTCCAAATCTAACAGGGTTGTGAGATATGGGGACAATCCTTTCACAGCTCTGAGAAGACATGTGTGTGCACACGAGGGCGCACATGCACACCCACACACACACACATACACACACACACACGTACTAATCTGCTTTTCTGGGATTACTCTGCCCCTGCTCACAAAATAAGAACTTAACTGACTAAACTATATTTCTTTATTTTAAAGATAATTTTTATATTACTATCAAAATTTTATGTGTGAAGACCATAGTTTTGATTTTTATTTTCAATTTTATTAAGTAGAACATATCTATAACTTTCAATAACAATATGCATTCTCAACAGGCTTATAATTTATAAGTATATACAAACATATGTATGCATATACATGTATTGAATTACACAAACATGTTCCTTATGGGATAACCTCTGTAGAAAGGGATCCCATCCAAATGTTTTTACTGATCAATGGCTAATAAGGTCAATAGATTCTATAGTCTTCATAAGAATATCAAGTATAATTTTGACTAAATTTCTCTTAATTTGATTTTATTTTCGAAGCTAATCATGGGTTTCTAAATGCCAATTTATGAAAGAATTTTGAATTCATGGTTATATTAGATGAAGGTTAATCAAACTGAAGATTACTGTTACTTATAAAATTCTGAGGGTAGACTATTAACTCCCAAATGTCGAAGGTTCATATTGTTTTTTTCCATTTTACTTTTCCCCTGGAAGTTGAGGATCTGGAAAATGCTGCTGTGAGTGCAGCATTGTAATCCCCATTTTAGGGATAAACTGGAATTTAAGTGATTACTCCATGGCCAGTTAAGTGCTAAATGATAAGGCCAAGAAACAGCTGGCATCTTACATGCATGCTTTCTGTACACCAAGTCCTGTGGTCCTTCGTTCTATATCATTAGACAAAATACATGTTCTGCCTCCTGTATTATGTTGGCAAATTAGGAAGGCAGGACAAGGGTAAATGTCCTCATGGTGACAAAAATTATGTCAGGGTTCTCTATAGCACCTCTAGTAGAGTGAATATACATTAAAGCAACATTTCTTACACAATATGGTCTGGATAGGCCAACCATGACTATTTTCACAAGGGAGAAGGTGAGAACCTAGTAGTTGCTCAGTTAACCATCCCAACCTGCTGCTGATGTTGTGTCAGGTTTGTGCAGAGCCTCTAATCTTGAGTGCATGTGGGAAGCCCACAGAATGTGGACATGTAACACCAGTAGCATCAGAGGCAGCAACAGAGTAGAAACCCTTGCTACTGAGATATAAAGGCAACAAACCAGGAAGCATAAAACTTTTCTTGGACCCCCTTTTATCTAGGCTGCCACTGAAAGGTGCATCCAAATTTCTGCCTAGGTATGTCAACAGCTTGTTAATTGATCCAGTTAGGTTGAGAATCAAAATCAACCATCATACCATATCTCTGAATATTGCTTGAGATAATTGATTTGTACAAGTTCCCAAGGCTGGTACTGCTGAACACACTTCTATCAAAAGGAACAGGGGGATGGCCACCAGTAGAGACTCTCATGACACTTAGAGGACATTTCAGGGAACAGATTGCTGGCATCCATGTGAGGTCTGAGGGACTTAAGACATCTTTCCTGAAGCCCCTAGAACAGGAGTAGGAAAGCCAACAGCCCATGCTTCAGTCGTCCTCAGCCAGGTGTGGTCGGTGTATATATAGATGAAGAGAAACCCTGGGAAGTAGGAGAAAAGGTTCCAACACCGCCCAAAATGTAACAGGGCTGTGCTCCAGGCCTGTAAGAAAGAAGAGAACTATGCTAAAAGACAGCCAGGGATGAAGGAGTTTCTCAATATCCTTACTGACTCCAGGGTCCCTTTGAATCAATCCCACAATAGGTTTTCTTCAAATCTGTTTGGATTTGGTTTGTGTGGGAAAACTTGTGTTTGGTTGTTACACTGGGGTTTCATGTGCCAATCTCCTGGCTTGCAAATGTTGGCTAAATTCCTCCTCTGGAATTAGTGATACAGAGCTAATCACTGCATAGGGAGTTTGGGGAATCTCCCAATATAGTTTTATATCATGATAGAAAGGTAACAAATTAAAAATTTGTTAGAAAAAACTCAGAGACAGAAAATTGTATCATTTTATAGTAAAATTACATATATACTGGAATGCTCAAGTCTCTGCAACAAAGAATATGTATGAATAAGCAATATTCAAGCACCTTTCCAACAGGAGAGTTTTACTTTATCAGGTAATTAATCAGCATGCTGTTTACATTTCTGTACTATTTCATAGCACTTAGTTTCTGGAGGTATCTTTAAGGCTGTCCATTTTAGCTGCTGGTCAGTGTTTAGCACCTTTTTGTTGTTGTTGTTGTTTTGTTTTTTATAGCCTAGACATGATGACATCATATCCTGCATGTTGTGTAGAGTATAAAATCACAGAGATGGCTTGACTCCTAATACTTGTTATCCACAGGCTTGTTATACATCATCTGTGTTTTGTCTTTTCTTTGAAGAGACAGGTATATGCTCATCATCTGATCTTTTCTTCTCCTTCTCATGCTGCTGCTGATTCCATAGAGAGGCACCCGATCACAAATGCTATTGATGGCAAGAACACTTGGTGGCAGAGTCCCAGTATCAAGAATGGAGTAGAATACCATTATGTGACAATTACTCTGGATTTGCAGCAGGTAAAGTATACCTCCTGTCACTTTCCACTTATGAAATTCTACCTTGCATCTGTGATGTGTCTAGTTGGTGATTTTTAGATGAAGGGTGAATCGTGATGATTCTTATCACTATTATTTTCTTGACATTGTGACAAAGGGTTCTGTCTGTTTTATAGATAACCATTTATTGATGTTTGGCACTTATTTCTAAAGCACAACTCAAACGGGACCCATGTTGGTTTGTTTAGAAATGAATTAGAAGCAAAGTTACAAAGTTGGGAGTGATGCTGAAAATATTGATCAACAAAATTTTGTGTGAAGGATACAACAGCACAATTTGAGACTTGTAAAGCAAATATTTGATACCACTCTGCTGATAGTGTGGCACTTAAAAGGCTCTTGGGTAGCAAGGCTCTAGAGCAAATGGTTTCTTGTTTCTGGGAGTTAAGCAAGCTGTGACAGTCGATTCTCAAATTAAACTTGGAACACTACCTATGTAAAATTTATGTTAGAAGTCAAAGATTGTTTTGCATAAACCTGCATGCCTTCTGTTGTTAATTTTTTATTTTTATTCACAATATTCACATCAGGCTGAGTTTAAAAACAAGGACTCATCCTTATTCCCAAATTATTTAGGCTTATATACGGATTTGTGATGGAATTTGAAAAGGCATTCACATAGTTTTCCGTTGGATAAGATAGTGTCATGGACCAGAGATAAAGACAAGAAATATTGAACTTTGAAAGTTTATTATTAGGTCTATTTTACTTTCATTCTTTTGTATCATCATAGAAAAATCATCCAGTTGCTCCTTCTGTGTCAGTGTGGACCTAAACTAGTCAGAAAATAAAGGGATGTATAGTTCTTGACACACTATACAATGAGGTCATAGTTGTCATAGGATGGCATGGTGTGAGGAAGTAGCAGCTAATAGAATAGTTCGACACTAGACCCAAGAATTAAGCATACCTTCTATAGGATTTTGACCCATCTTGGTAATGGCAGCATACATTCCTAAGTTATAAATGGCTGCTCTTGGGATGAGGAAGTTGGTAGGTCTCAAGGAAGAGCCTCCGTTATTGCTCCATGCACTCCTTGGTACATGAGCAACTCGGTAGCAGCAGGGCACAAAGGCCACTGCTAAATGACCAGCTAACCTGGGTTTGTCCCTACCTATAGGCAGGGTGTCAGCCTTGAGTTTAGTTCTTAATTCATAGGAAGTCTCCGATCATTGTCTGGCCATGGAGTGACTAATGCCGTTCTTATAGGATGATTATTCTTTAGATTAAATAATCTGTGGATGAGTTTCCAGACAACCTTACCTTTAAAATCGGCTTTCTTTTCTTTTCTGGGTAAAGATGGCGTGACCCTTTACTGATTCCAGCAGCCATGTGACAGCTAAAAATCAGCCTTTCCCATCAAGAGTGAGACTGCAGTCCATTGGCTAAGGTCATTAGTGGTGACAGGGAATCAATAGATAGTGAAGGTTTACTCTTTTCGTTTACTCTCCACTTATTCTTTTAGATTACACATGAATCAAGAAAGTCAATTATTAATACCATCTGCACAGATTTCTTAAACTCTCCTTTGAGCTCAACAATATCATTTCTCAGTTATCAAGTAAAACATCATTTCTCCTCCAGTTTACAATCATATTGTACAATCACAGAGTTTACCTTAATCCTATATAGTTAACTAGTCTATCATTAACTGAGCAAGTCAGAGTTCACCTGAAAGCCATGTTTCTTCAGGGAAGGAGGGGTGTCTTCCTAACTGTGTTTTGCTTGTTGATTTCCACATGACCAAATGATGCCTTCTTCAGAAGTAAGTGATATTTTCTGTGTTTGTGCCTCCTCCCATGTAATAACCTTAAGATGAGCTGATATTTTGAAGAGTCTTTATAACAAGTGAAAAAGTTATGTTTATAATAAAGGTCAGCCCAATTCCAAAGTCTGAATTCACCAAGTATAATTGGTTCAGAGGTTATGGGGTCAAATAGTTTGATAGTCTGATGCACATCTATATTGATGTTTATATTAACTTTCTTTGACTTCCTAAAATCAGCCTACTATAAGAATTTTAGGTGAAGAATTATACATATAATCTATATTAAGAAGTAAGTGTTCATTTCTACTTGACCTTAGATTTTAGTTTAGTCAATTAACTAATGATGTAAAATAATTAAGAATGTTTTGTAATCAGGATTTTATAATAGAATTCCTTAGACCAAGAAGGGGTTTTACACTTTCATATATGCTCAGTCTGTGGAATAACTAGATTTGGAAAATCTTCTGGTACTTACTTAGCTACAGGACAGAGATGTTGGGAGGTATTTTTGAATGCAATGGTAAGTGAGGACGTGTAGACCTTTTCTACTTTCTTACCCACTTCTCACAACAGCTCCTCCAGACAGCTGGTGCTACTACTCCTATTTAATAGTTTTTAGAGACTTTAAACTCTGAGACATTTGCTTTCACAAATTATTAATAGTGTATCTCCTTAGAAAATAAACACTATTGAGAGATTGGGCTTTGTGAGAAGAACTTCAGTCATTGGCCAGAATGCAAAAGCTATTTAATAGTTGAAAAGCACAGGGACTGGACATGACACTTCCCAAGGACCCTGCTATACCTCTCCTGGGCATATACCCAAAGGATTCCCAGGCATGTAATAAAGACACATGCTCCATTATGTTCATAGCAGCCTTATTTATAATAGCCAAAAGCTGGAAAGAACCTAAATGTCCCTCAATGGAGGAATGGATATAGAAAATGTGGTATATTTACACAATGGAATACTACTCAGCAATTAAAAACAATGAATTCACGAAATGTTTAGGCAAATGGCTGGATCTGGAAAATGTCATCCTATGTGGGGTAATCCAATCACAAAAGAATACACAAGGAATGCAATCTCTGATAAGTGGATATTAATTAGCCCAGAAGCCCTGAATACCCAAGGCACAAATCGCCTAACAAATGACTCCCATGAAGAAGTATGGAGAGGGTCCTGATCCTGGAAAGGATTGATCTAGCATTGGAGGGGAGTATCAGGACAGAGGAAAAAGGAGAGAGGTGATTGGAGAATGGGTGAAGAGAAGAAGGTTTATGGGACATATGGGGAGGGGGGAACTAGGAAAGGGGGTATCATTTGGAATGTAAACAAAGAATATAGAAAATAAAAATATAAAAAAAGAACATACTACAAAAAAAAGACATTTACTGGCAAAAAAAAAAAAAGGGAAAGAAAAGCAAAGCACAGAGACTAAGTGTAAGTTAAACTTTTTTTTTTTTTTTTTTAACAAAGCTTCCAGCAGGCAATGCTGTGGTTCACAACTGAAGAGTTCAAACAGAAAATTAGAATGATCCCAGTCTATCTAATAGGATTCTGAGGAACTAGGCCCACAGAGTTCATGAGAGTTGCTGCTGTTTTCCATATATTTCAGTACATAGTTGGGCTCAAGGAGTGACAACCTACTGTCCTTCTGACTTTTATCAGGAGAATTTTACTAATGCCTATGCTATGAAAGACCACTAGTTAGATCTCTCATTATTCGACGTATACCATTCTACATCTAGAATGATATAACTTCTGCCTTTTTACACATACCCTGAAGGGACACCTAGTCACTAAGTGTCATGTTAGCTATTGTCTACTGAGAGTCAAAGCAATGATGTCATAAGGCATAGGCAAACATCACCACCAACTTTTATTGACTCAGTAAAAGTTTTGTTACTTTTTATTCTTATGTATACAATCTTGGCAAGTACTAGTGATTTTACCTATTTTGACTCTTCTGTAAGATGTTTTTAATGAATTACTATTTTAAATATAAGGAGCAGTCATTGGAGTGGCTTGGTCAAATCTTTACCAATTACACTTAGAAGATTCTTTAATGTTTTAGCATTTGAAAAAAGCACTAGAAAAAATAAAGACAATTTATTTAGGAAAAAGCAGCTCCGTATTTTATAAACAGATTGTTTTCAGACATTTATTACTAAGGGATGGTAACATTTCCCAGCTCTATTTACCCACAGCCTATCTTGAGCAAATGATTTAATCACACTGTGCTTCACCACTGAGATTAGCAGAATAAATATTACATTGTGGCAAGAATATGGAATAATGATTATAGCAGTATAACAACTAAATTCCATCTGGCAAGCATGGCTATTATTAGGATGTCAAATCTGCATAAACTCAAGTAGAAACTGAACTGTTCTGTGAAATAGACACAAAATTATACAGCAAGTTAGAACAACATAACTAACACTCAAGGATTAACAGGATGTCCAAAACATTCTCTTTACTCCACTTCAGGATGACATGTGACTATATCATGATTTCTGATCTCGTTTTCTTATTTGAAATCTGCTTACCTCATTTATTGCCACCCTTGCATTGCTTAGGGAGAAAGCTGATTAGAAGGTGGAGTAACACACAGAGAAGCAAATTTGTAGTAGAAATGTTTGTTTGTCTTAAAAATATTATTATATGGGGACTAGATAAATGGCTTGATGGTTAAGAGTATTCTGATGCTTTTAGAAAGGATTGAAGTTGTGTTCCCGGCATCCATGTTGGGTGGTTCACAATTGTTTATAACTTTAGTTTAAGAGAATCTGATACCCACTTCCAGCCTCAGTTAGGACTTGTACACATGTGAACATACTTCCTCCACACAGACATATACCCAGTAATTAAAAAAAACAAACTCCACTATGTTCATAGCGGCCTTACTTGTAATAGCTGGAAGCTGGAGAGAACCCAGATGTTCAACAGAGGAATGGATACAGAAAATGTGGTACATTTGCACAACGGTATACTACTCACGTATTAAAAAGAATGAATTCTTTTTAATTCATTAATTCTTAGGCAAATGGATGGAACTTGAAAATATCATCCTGAGTAAGGTGACCCAATCACAAAAGAACACACATGGTATGCACTCACTGATAAGTGTATATTAGCCCAAAAGCTCGGAATACCCAAGATTCAATTCACAGACCACATGAAGCACAAGAAGAAGGAAGACCAAAGTGTGGATACTTCAGTCCTTCTTAGAAGTGGAAACAAAATACTTTTGGGAGGAGATACATAGACAAAGTGTGGAGCACGGGCTAAATGAAAGGCCACTTAGAGACTGCCCCACCTGGGGATCCATCCTATACCAAACCCAGACACTATTGTGGACGCCGGTCATTACTTGCTGACAGTAGCCTGATATATCTGTCACCTGAGAGGCTCTTCCAGTGTCTGACAAATACAGAAGTGGATGATCACAGTCAACCAACAGACTGAGCACAGGGTCCAATGGAGAACCTAGAGAAAGAACGCAAGGAGCAAAAAGTGTTTGCAGCCCTATAGGAGGAAGAACAATATGACCAACCAGTAACCCCAGAGTTCCCAGGGACTAAACCACCAACCAAAAGGTACACCTGGAGGGACCCATGGCTCCAGCCACATATGTAACAGAGGATGGCCTTGTTGTGCATCAGTGAGAGGAGACGCCCTTGGTCCTATAAAGGCTTGATGCTCCAGTATAGGGGAATTCCAGTACAGGGAAGCAGGAGTGGGTGAGTTGTGAGCAGGGGGAGGGGAAAATGAGGAAAGGAGATAACATTTGAAATGTAAATAAAGAATATATATATATATATATATATATATATATATATATATATATATATATATATATATATATATATATAAACCCAAAGAAGTTAAGATTAAAAAATACAGCAACTTAGTTTTAAAGCATTGTTTTTAAAACAGAAATTGTTTTTTAATTAATTACTTTATAGTGTATTATTTGTTAATACTCTTCTTTATACCCATGTCTCAAAGAAAAATTTTTAAAATTTACAAATATTCAAAAAGTAAGCAAAACTCTTCCAAATAAGAAATAAATTGAAAGGGATATTTAAAAGCTAAGTTGTGAGGTGATCATGGAGAAACAAGATATTAGAAGTTAAGGAACAAAGCAAAAGCAATGCTAAGAGCACCTGAATACGAATACTTACACTGAAAAGAAATGGAATCGCTATCAGCCTACTGCAAGGAATAAATAAACAAAACACAAATCAATCTCAAAAGAAATCAAGAAATAAAATGATCAGAGCAGAAATAATGAAAATGAAGTGGTCAATAAAACTACAATTAAAAAATATGAGCAATGTTGGCAGAACAAAAGATTACTAGAAAAGGAAAAGATTCGAGTGAGATCAGAAATAAGAGGATAGATTACAACAGATACCATAGACAGACCAGGTCCAAGATTATTGTGGACAACAATTATCTATATACCAATACATTTGAAAAGCTTGTGTGATATTAATAGATTCTTAGATGGAGTTAATTAATCTCCCATGGCTAAGTCATGAATTAATAGAAAACCCGAATTGTCCAAAAGAATAAGGAAATTATCTACTAATAAACATTCGAATGAAGGACCCAGATAGTCAGTGGACACAGTTGTGTGCTATGAAGGTCACTTAATCCTTAGAACCCACATAGGGGACAGAGGGAACTGAGTCTCACAAATTGTCCTCTGATCTTCACACTTGTGCTTTGGTTCACAAATGTATATCCGTGCACACACACATGCACACATGCTTATTTTTTTAAAGTCTTCCTTTGAAGAAAAGCCCAGTACCTGATGGATTGCTGGATTCTACCAAACATTTAAGGAAATGTTGCTAATCTTTCTCAAACCCTTTCCTAAAATCAAAAACTTGAGAACAGGATTATATTGATATTAAAACTCAACCAAGACAGTAAGAAAAAATTATAAGTCAATACCATTGATGAACCTAAAAATTAAAAAGAAAAATGCTAAAAAGTTAATTCAGTATCACTTTCAAAGAGTCATTCACTACAACCACATGGAATTAATACTTGTTAAATAGGAACAGCTCAACAAGTGCAAGACCACCCTCATGATATTGCTTACTAACAGAATACAGATAGAAATCACATGATTATCTCAACAGTATAGAAAATACAGTATAGAAAAGAAATTAACAAAATCCAACCATTTTATGCTAAAATACTCTTTAAAAAAATTAAGATTTATTATTATATGTAAGTACACTGTAGCTGTCTTCAGACAGCACCAGAAGAGGACATCAGATCTTGAGATGGATGGTGGTGAGCCACCATGTGGTTGCTGGGATTTGAACTTTGGACCTTTTGGAAGAACAGTTGGTGCTCTTAACCACTGAGCCACTTCTGAAGCCCCTGATAATATACTCTTAAAAGTGTCTATTGAAGTCATGAATTTCAGCACAGTAAATTACATATACAATACACCCATAATTAACAACATTGAACTCAAGAGAGCAGACAAAGGAATCCCATACAAAGCAAAGTCATTATTTTCTTCTCTTCAGTATGAATTAGAAAGCCAGAGCAATTGGACAGAAAAAATAAAACATCCAATTTTTTAAAAATATGTAAATTTTCTTAATTTACAAATTACTTGTTCTTATATACAGAAAACTGAAAAAATCCACCAAAATAATTACAACTAGGAAAAAAAATCAGTACACTCACAAGTTACTCTGCATTATCAATAAACGGTCTAAAACAAAATCTATAGAATTTTACTTCATTGAAGAAGCAATGTAAAATTAAATATTTAAAGATACACATGAGGAAGAAAGTGAACTTCTACTCTAAAATCTATACTACATGGATACAAGAAACTGAAGAAGATGGAAATAAACACCACCAAACTATTGTAGTTTTATGTGGCAGAGGAAACAGTTAAATCCGCTGGCATCTTTCCTAAAAGTCTGCTAACAAGTGCTTCATCCTTATGATGTTCGATGTCTTCTGCACCCCTGATGGATTTCCTTTGTGGATTAGGAGGACACAAATATTTAGTTCCCAGAAATCATAGAATAAATGGGCTCACCAATCATCTTTCCATACGTATCCCAAATGTCTGTTACCTTTCCACTGTCCATGTGACTAACATATTTAGAGTATTGTTTGGGAAAGTCTCCAATGATTGTAACTCTCTTTTTGTAATGAAATTGGGAACCATAGGCTATATTTACTTGTTTATTTGAATTTGTTTTGTTGTGGGTTGGCATTTTGTTTTTCCGCGTGGTAAAAACATCAGGTGAAAGACAGAGCCAAGAAAAACTGAGATAATGCTGCTGCAGAACCATTTAAACGTGCTGACATATTAACTTGTTTAATTAGCTACACAGATAGACTCAAGTCTAGCACCATCATGTCAACACTAAATATTTGGAGATGTATATGTTATTGTAGCAAAGCCTGCTGAGGAAACGTTTCTTGGAGTCACTGTTTAAATTAGATTGCTTAATAAAAAGTTGGAACAAAAGAACTTAGAGAAACAAGTTGCTTTTTAAAAGGCTGTGGGAAAGATCTGTTAACATTTTAAATAACACCAACATTATGATGGGAAGCCTGAATAAGACATCCCAAAATAGATGAGAGCAGTTTTCACAGCTGTCTGATGGCTCACACACACAAAGCATCTTTATTTCATCATTTTACTGGCAACTTATGCGTTTCTTCATTTTATTCTTAGAATTTGTCTTTCTACTTCTTACATTTTACTATACTTACACACACAGGTCCTGGACTTGCAAATTTATATCATTATGCAAATATTGATTATAACTGCAATGCTTACTTATAGATAGGTATTATTTGCTTTCATCAATATAGCTATATGTTCTAGTTACAAGATGGAATATGTGTTTTATTTTGTAAATTGGACATGATTTTATGTTACCTTGCTTATAAAATATAAGGGAAAATGCCAAAGATGATCAAAAGAAGGCTAGGGAAACATTGTGAGGTCTATGTTCCTACTTACCTGTCTCTTCTCTATTAGTTCATTCACCTTCATGGGATTCTCCATTTTGTGTTCCTCTTGGGTCACATGAGAAACAGTTCTAACAATGTCACCTCCTTATTGATCTAAGGAATGGTTAATAACATATAGGCAGCTGTCTCACATCTTGCTGCATGTCTATTTGATATTCAGTAAATTATTCTTACTGGTCTTCTCTTTTGAAACTTTGTTGAGCAAAGAACAATTGGGCTAGTTGTGATAGGTATAAAATAGAGAGGCCAAACCAAAGCTAGAGTAAGTTCAGAAACACTTTAATCACGGCTGTTTATGATAGCACACATTTTATGTCATATGAAAAATATTTAATCTATTCAGATTTATATAGATAGGACCTAAAAGGTATCATTTTTGTCATTGAAGCACTTTTATAATTGTTTGTATTATATTTTGTTATGTCCTCCAGATTGTTTGATTGTAGTCAGGAAGCAACCTCACTAACTGCTGCTCTGCTCTCTATATAAGCACTTTATGTGATTGATTTTACTTTGCCGTGTTTTCATGCCATTTACAAGTTCATTTTCTATTCCTGTATTTAAAATTTTTGCCACTTTTTATTTTATCTGATAACAGTATATAATTGAGTTTTGAGGTTTCATTTTCTATGAATATGTGCTTTTTAATAAAAACATATATTTCATATATGTATGTGAATAAAATAATACAATATTTTTACCATAAAACCCAAGAAATGCTAAAATGTAGTGAAACGTTGGCGAATATTTGTCAAATGTGCAAATAAACATCATAAAGATTAAGATACTCTGCAACCTATTGTCTCTCCCCTGCTCTGCACTCTTCTTCATTTATTAGTTTCTTACTCTTTTATTGCTGTGATGAGATGTTGTGTCCAAGGCAACTTATAGAATATTTAATTATGGTCTAGAAGTTCTGGGGGGCTAGGGTCCTTGATAGTAGATCAGAAATGGCAGGTATCTAAAACGGCATTTGAGAGCTCACGTTTGGAACTGCAAACAAGGAGTCAAGACAGCTCACTGGGATTGCATGTAGATTTTTGGAACTGCAAAGCTCATCCCTCACCCAGTGACAAACTTTCTCCTGCATTGTTATATCTCCTAAATTTTTCCCAAACATATCTATGAACTAGGATCCAAGCATTCACATTCCCAAGAATATGGCACCATTTCATTAGAACCACCACATCTATTCCTAGCCACTCAAACATTTATGGTCACATCATAATGCAAACTACATTTCGTATAATGTCAGAAATCTCAAGAGTCTTTCATATTTTCATTAAAAGTCTAAAGAATGTTTTAAGACTCAAAACAATAATTGTAATCCTTAGTAAAATCAAAAGTAAATTACATATTTCCAAAATTCAATAGGGCAGAATATACATAAGGTAAGATTGGAGTATAATGAGAAGCACTGAACCAAGGTAAGACAGACACTAAGCAGAGAGTACTTCAAATCTTGTAGTTAGGTCCCCAGTGTTAAAGAGCTGATGTGGCTCTGATTCATCAGCTTTGGTGCTTATAGTATCCTTCTTTCTCTTGAACTGGTTCCTCTTACTGTATGCAGTTCTTCTTGGAAGATATCTCATGACACTGGGACTTCTAACAACTTGGGTTCTTCAAAAGAATTCCAGGCTTCTTTTTTACAGTTTCAGACAGTGGCCTCTCAGATCCTTTTTATATCAGCTGAGATATCTCTGCCTCATTCTGCCCTCACTAGTTCTCTGAAGGCACAGAGGAAGAGTTCACAACACACCTTTAATCCTAGCACTGGGGAGACAGAGGGATGTTGCAGATGTCTGAGTACTAGTTATTTCATTTAAGTCATAGTTGAGAGGCAGTTCAGGGCAGAGAGTCCATGGCAGTTCAGTTTGTGGAGTTCTCAGGCAGGTTGCAGAGAAAACAAACTAGATACAGGTAAAGACAGAATGAGAAGGAGCCAGAAGATTAGAACTGATTGCCAGAGTTAGTTTGAAGCCAAGCAGAGCAATTCAGTAAAAAGCTGAGCGAAGCCAGTTTGAATCAGTCAGCTCTGAAAGGAGTTTGAGTCAGAACACTGAACTGAACCAGACAGCCAGAGCTCAGAAAGAGCTAGACAGGATGAGTTAATGCAGCACTAAGCCTTCAAGATGACAATTATATATCAAGTGAATAAATGTTACTTTTACAGTGGTTACTAGCAATACCAAGACAGGGTCAATATTAGGCTTTCTTGAAATCTCCTCAATCCAAAGAAATTAGTTCATTACTTTAACATTTTGACTTAGGTTATTAGGATAAGGACATAAAGCAGCTCTAGCCAAAATATCACAAGAACACATGGTCTCTACTCTAGTGACTAACATTGTTCATCTCTGAACCATCTTGAACCTGGTTTTCACAGCCCTTATATTTCTTAGACCCTCCTGGGATGCCTACATAAGTTCCATTTAGAGCATATGACAGCTTTTCTAAGATCAAATTTTTCCACATTCCTAAACACACACACACACACACACATACACACACACACAGAGAGAGAGAGAGAGAGATTTATTACAACAATTAAAGATGTCTATTCATTGAATTAAAAGTCTAGCCACAGAGAAAATGCATAATCAACCTGTGCTCACTGAGGAAGAGAACTGAGCACATTAGTGGTTGTTTGGAAAGAAAAGGAGTATGTTTGTTTAAATGAGATATTCCTCAAATTCTAGGAAATTTGAGTACTTGGTCTCTGGTTGGACCTCTTTGGGGTGGGTTAGTATGTGTGGACCAGCTGGGAAAAGTGTGCAGAAGATATGTGGATATCCTTCCCCCATTCCACTGGGGAAGGATAGAAAACCCAAATGCATTTTGAGTTGAGGCTTATGATTCAAGATGTGATATCTCAGCCATTGCTCCAGCCACCAACTTCCTACTTAGTCATCAATAGACTAACCCCCTGGATTTATAAATCCCAAACAGTTTTTTTGCTATAAGTTGTCTTTGTCATATATTATCACAGCAATAGAAAATAACTAACAAAAAGTTGGAAGCATCTTTATATAAGTTTAGTAAGTCAGCCTTTTTGAAACATCCATTCCCCTTACAAATATAAATATATTGGTATATAATTGTGTTTCATACAGAACTTTTATTTTCAGTGCATAAAGGTTTTATAATCATTCCCCTGCCCATTACCATATGTGTAATATAGGTAATTCCTTAATTGAGAGCATTGCTAATATTTATTATTTCATCAGTCTTTTCAAATAACTGATTGGTTGGTTGGTTGATTTTAATCTATTATCAAATAATTATCCTATGCTGAATTGTGCTCTTATATGAAATAGATAGATTACTTATATTTCAGTTGTTCTTGTTTGCATATTAATATTATTTGCATATTAATATTAATTAATTAATTGCATATTAATATTGTTTGCATATTAATATAGGGCGTCATTTTTGTCCCTACACAGTTTTAACTAGCCTATAATTTTGACACTGAAATTTTTACTATCATTTGTTTGAAAATATTTTAAAGTTTCCATTGCATTTTTTTTCTGTTTTGGTGACATTTTTGGAGAGCTTTATTTTTATATTGTTTTTATTGGTTATTTTATTTATTTACATTTCAAATATTGTTCCCCTTCCTGATTTCCCCTCTGCAACTCCCATCCCATCTCCCCTCCCCTTTGCCTCCATAAAGGTGCTCTGCTACCCACACACCCTCATTCCCGCCTTACCACTCTAGCATCCCCTTATGCTGAGGCATCAATCCTCCACAAAACCAAGGTCCTCCTCTCCTACTGATGCCAAATAAAGCAATTCTCTGACACACTTTCAGCTGGAGCCATGAGTTCCTCCATGTATACTCTTGCCCGGGTGGTTTAGCCCTGGGGAGCTGAGGGTGGTCTGGATAGTTGATATTGTTATTGTTCCTATGTGGTTGCAAACCACTTCAGCCGCTTTAGGCCTTCCCCTAACTCTTCCATTGGGGTCCGCGGGCTCAGTCTGGTGATTGGCTGTGGGTGTCTGCATCTGTATTGGTCAGGCTCTGGCAGAGCTTCTCAGGGGACAGCCATACCAGGCTCCTGTCAGCAAGCGCTTCTAGGCAGCAGCAGTAGTGTCTGGGTTTGGCGTCTGCAGATGGGATGGATGCCTAGGTAGGGGAAGTCTCTGACTGGCCTTTCCTTCAGTCTGCTTTATTTTCTGTCTGTGCATTTCCTTTAGACAGGAACAATTCTGGGTTAAAATTTTTTAGATGGGTGGGTGGCTTTATATTTAAATTACAGATATTTTCTCTCCTTTAGAATTTTTTCTTACTTAATTCGACTGTAGTTACCATACTTTTGATTCTTTGAGTCCCAGCTCTTTTGAAATTTGTTTCTTTCAACTAATGTCACTGCCATTGGTACTGTAGGAATGCAGATTCAGCAGCTGTTGGCAGCAATATTACATATACACCAGTGAACTATGTATGTTCTTGTTTCTATTTGAAAATAATAATAGACTGAGATTGGAGCTTTATCAGCACATTTTAGCATCACTATTAGCAATACTTCTCTGAGTTGTCTTTGACTGCAGTCACTAGGTTCTTTTCTATAACTGTTGTGTTATATAGATTCTCTTACTCTTTCTGATGTCTTTGTGTAGTATAGATTTGTATTCTATAAGCATTATGTTTGACTTGATTCAGAATTAAACAATTCTGAAAATACTTCCCTTAAACCAGACATGTATTTCATTTATACTGAATGTTACAGCAGATATTCAAATTCATATCACTATAGTCTCATCTATATTTTCTTCATGCTCATATTTTATTTAGGGCTTTTCTTCTTTGGAAACATTTAAAGCTTTTTTGTAATTAAACAAAGCATTCTTTGTATTCCCGGTATCTTTGTTTCTCTGCTTCCCTTGCACTGAGGTAGTTTTGTACCATGATGTCACTTGTGCTAGGGCTCTGCACTCAGATCCCCCTACTCACATCACACATTCAATGTCTACTGGACCATCCCTCCTGCTTCTCTCTCTTTTTTTCTTTTACTAAGGAAGGTATATTCACAAGAAAAATCTGTGATTTCTCTTTTTTTTTCCTGTCCTGTTTATTTTTGATGCTTGTTTTTCTATTAAATATAGGATTTTGGGTGGGATGTTATTTTTTTTCTGGAATCTTGAAAATGCCATAGTATTATTGTTTGGCTTTCATGATTTCTCTTCTGAATTCAGAAACAGATACTACTGTTGCTTTTTTTGAAATACTCTTTTTCCCTTCTTGTTTTATCACTATTATGTTATCTTCAGTATTCAGAAGATTCTTCTTATGTACCTACGAATGACTTTTAAATTTTAGTTATTTCTTTTCTTGTATGCATCATATGTGTTTAGATGTGCACACTGTGGCCAGTGAGCAAAGATCAGAGGAAAATGTTATGGAGTCCACTTTTGTCTTCTTTGTGTAGATTCTGAGGGTTAAACTCATATTGCCAGACTTATACTTTTAATGCCTCTAGTCACTGAGTCAATGTGTTCAATTGCCCAGGATAGTTGTGATTTTGTTTTATAAAAATATGCTGAAATTCTAAAGCTTCTAGAATGTTAGGTAATTTTTTCATTAATTTTGGAAAATTCTAAGAGATTATATTCTCAAATATAATTTCTTCCTGTTTTCAGTGACAGGCCAAGTATACATTAGGGTAATGATAAAGTTTGTTACATAAGATGTTATATGATTTTCTTCCATTTTTTTTTTATTTTAGGCTATCCTCTTTTTACACATTTTTTAGTGACCTGTCTTTCTGATAATATCTCTATCATCCTGAATATTTTTTTTTTTTTAGTTTTCTGTTAAACATATTCAATTCATTACATTTATTTTGGTTTTTCTGTTTTTAAGCTTGTATTTGATACTTTCAAAAAACAAATTCTGGGCACTTCTTTCCTGTGACAATCTATTGCGTATTATGTATTTCTTACTCTATACTTAATGACTGAAACACTTGAAGGACCTGGAAGTCTGTGTGAATCGTCTTTCCCCCATTTTCTCTCATTTACTCATTAGTGACATGCATGATGAGTTTGAGCCAAATACTCCATGTCTGAGAATTCATATGAAGTCTCCACAATGTTGTTTTCTTTTGAGAGGATTTATTTGCATCTTCACAAGAGCCAGAGAGGGATCTGGTGGCCTTCATTTGAGGCATAATTTAGATCCTCCATAGTCTGTACAGGCAGGAACTCTAGTGACTTGCTCTAGTTGGCACTGGTTCTGGAAACAGAGCTGAGAGCTTAGCTTTTAGCCAGATCCTTTCCTGTTTGACCTTCCAAGTTCAGGGTCCATCAGGTATCTAAGTTTCTGATAGTCACCTTAGCTCTTTGCTAACCAGGGGTCACATTTTGCATGCTCGTTGTCTCCTGGCCCTTTACCCCTTGCCAAATCTCTCACAGCCAAAGCTGAGATGAGACCTTTACCACATTTCTCTGGGGATCACCTTCTCTCAAGCCTTAGCTGATACTGTAATCCTGAAATACAGGGCGGAGCTTCATGCCTGTGTAGCTGTGGCTTATTGTAACTGTCTGCAGGTCCATTAAATGGATTACCTGTAAGGGAGGCTTGGGATAGATGGGAGGGCGGCAAGAAAAGAATGAGACCAAGAAAACTGGTCAAGGCCCCAAATGTTAATGGGTGACTCAGAATGTAAGGTTGGGGGTGAATCCCTTCCTCCAAGTTTCAAGGGTCTGCTCAGCCTTTGTTGGCTCCGCTGCTCAGTGGGCCACCTGCTTAGTTCAGGAAGTTGTAGATCTATAAGAACAATGAACTTCACCTTGGTTGGAGATCTCCACCCTAGGTGGGGAAGATTGTGACTAGAACTGGGGTCTAGAATTTCCATTCAAATGACTGCATGGTTGGGGGCATAGCTTATTCCAGGGAGGGGGTTTTCTTGACCCCCTGATCACCTTTGCATAAATCATTGAAGATGCCAAGAGCAACATTCTAGTTCATGTGGGTCTGTTGCTCTTTGCTTAAGACTGAAATTTTCAGTAATTTCTTCACACTACCAAATAGCTGTTCTTTGTATCTTATTTGGTTTTTTTTTTCCTTTGGGGAAGAAAAAGCCAATAAAATATATGTATACATATATAATATAGCTTCAAAAACAAATATCAGAACACAGTATGTGATAAAACTTGTGCATATGAAATTAAGAAATATTTTGAATATCTGTACTGATAATGAACCATGCTAATTATTAGACTGTTTTGAGAAAACTAAGTATTTAAAATTATAATCACCCAGGAAATGTGGAGAAGGTAAAATAGTTTTTATTGAGCACTTTAAGTAGATGCTATACACGAGAGAAATGATACCCCTTGATCTGTTGGTGTCTTCCCCAAGTAGTGCTTAAAGAAAATAATTAAGCTGATACCTGATCTATCTATAATCCCAGTACCTAAGAAGGTTAAAGAAGACTGATTATGCATTTGAGCTTAGGTTGGAATATACAATGAGTATGAGGGCAATCCAGGTTACAAACTAACATCTTATCTCAAAAAAATAAAAATTAGCAATAACATTTCTGAAGTTCTGTACTGTGGAGGTAATTGTTAGAGTTAGTGGTCCAGATGGAAGGTCTGGGCATGAAGGAAACAGGACTTTTTGCTTTCTATAATTTTATAGTCACTGTTAAAGGATGGAAAATTAGATAAACATTTAGAACAGTGATAATGCCAAGTACAAAAGTAAATAAATCATTAGGACCTTGTAAGGACTTACAGGGAACCCCTTCATTTGTACATTCTATGTATACAATCTGGACCAGGTGCAATTGGAGCCAGGGATTCAGTCCCAGGAAGTACTAACCCTCAAAAAGCCTGAGTACATTTGTCTCCAGCAAAAAGAAATAGTAAGATGGCCAATGATGTTCAAAGAGCACAGAGATCAAAGGCGAAGATGATGTGAGGTAATGGTGAGGAAATAGTTCTGTCTGCATAGCCACCACAGGGAGCAATCAGTCACTAGGAGGACTTTAGATTTATCTCTGAAAATAATGAGCCACCTACCATTGAGATTTGAACAGGAAGTAACGCGGTTTCCTTTATTTTGTTAGCATCACTGTGGGAGAGGGAATGGGCAACTGAAAGGCAGTTAGACCATGCTGTTTCCTGGCAATGAGCTGACTTCACTGAGGGGTTCAGTGGCAGAGCAGAAGAGTGCTGGTCTGGAATTTATTACGGAAGTTGATGTGACTAGATTTAATGGTGGAAGAATCCAGGAGGGAGGCGAGAATGTTGACCCTGCAGGTTCTGGCCCAAGGAGTACATCGTCCTATGATCATGTTACAGGCAGGGAATCGAGTTGTATTAGATATTGGTGGTTATTACAATTCATGGTTAACCTGTTATATTTGAAATGTACATTCATTACAGATGTGGAAATAGGGAAGAACTGGATTGAGGAGCCCCAATTTGGGACATAATGGAGAGGTAGTGCTTGGAGATCATGGGACTGAGGATGCTTTTCACATGTTCTCTACTGTCAGTTGGAAGGGAAGTTGAGAGTTAAAAGGAGGGCCAGATTAAACCCCGGGCATGCCAGAGGTTTAGGTGACAGGTAACTAGGTCAAGAGGGAACTGAAGTATTGAGAAAGATGAGCCAACTTCTCAAGTAACAGAGATACCAGAGTGCAGGGGAAAAAAGTACCTAGTAACCCCACCCCATCTAGGTTTCAGTTAGTAACATATCTAGGTTCTTTTTGTTGTGGATTTGATTTTTTTTCTTGAGAATATTTAATAAATGTTAACTGGCTACAAACAGTGAGATATAATCTAGAACCTTTTACAACACAGTACAATCTACCAGTTTAATTAGTTGAGTTCACAAATGTTTACACCGCAGTTTTTCAATTAAGGAAATAGCCAATGAAGTCATTTGGAATAAAATAGAGGTGATGATATCTCTGCTTATTAGCCAGGTTGTATCTAAATTTTCAAAGTAATATAATACTTTGTCAAAATATCTCGCTTTTGTTATTAACAAACATTTTAATGTGGCTTTTCTGCCAAGTTGAATGCGGGAAGCTGATTTCAAGTTAACCTCAAATTAATGGAAACAACATGAATTAAGGAAATTTGGTACCAGTTAGGAAATCAGGGCAAACCTTACAGAGTAGATGCTTCTAAGCAATTGAGTCATCATTATTCTGATACAAGAAGTTAGATTCAGGAGCTAAAGATGGCTGGGGAGGTGAGATGATTGGTTTGAGTTATGAGTTCTCTCCCAATTCCATCCAAAAGGCTTCAGACTATAATCTATGCACAGAGGAGGTGGAAACAGAGATTTTGTAGTTTTCAGCAAACAGCAGGTTCAGTGAGAAACCCTGTCTTAAAAACAAGATTAAGAGTGACTAGGGAAAATACCAGATGTGGATCACTGGTCTCTACATACATGCACACAAATACATACATATTCTCTCACATACTTTTACACATATAGACAGATATATACACATGTACATAGTGTGTACACACAGATATGCATTCCAATATGCATCCACATACACACAAATATACACATGCACATAAGCACACACATAGACAGACATATGCCACACAGAGACACACTCACTTACACAGACACACATGTAGATACACAGATACACACACATACCACACACAGATATACACAGAGACAAATATATATATTCATCTACATATATATATAGAGAGAGATATGATATTCATCTCTATATTACATATATATATTCACAGAAACACATACATGGACACCACGTATATACACACATGAACACACACAGACACACATGCATACTCACTGAGACACACAGACACATACAGACACACAAAGATGCATTTGCATATCACAAACACATACACACACACACACACACACACACACACGCACACGCACACAAAGTCAGGTTCAACATAGAGGCCAATAAGAATACTCTCCAGAACACAGGTAAATTATTTATGAAGCTGTCTGTGTTCCTAGTATTTATTCATTCCAGGCTAAAGCCTTTTAGTAATGAGTTCAAATGTAAGATTTTTTTCAAGTAAAGTATTAAAATCAAATTTCAAATTTTGCCTTATGGCTATTTTTATGGATACTCCTTTCAAGAAAATCAAATGACAAATAATTATATCTATCAATATGAAAATTAGTATATTAACTTAGGGATTCTGGAAGAAGCACTTATAAAACAAAGTTCAGGCATTACGATATGGGATATGAAAATGATTGTTATTTTCCCAATAATTTTAGATGCTGCTTAAGAAAATATAGTGTATAGTGACAACATATTTCAGTCAGTTCTTAAAATAATAAGTTAGTTAATTTTAATATAGTTCACATAATTAGATTTTATACTTCGAAATAGATTACATCTTGACATTATTATTAATGTACATCTTCCAGGCCTAGCAGAGTTCAAGCCACCTTGCTACCATTTTGCATATGTTTTTATACACAAATGAACATATGTTGAGACAGAATATGAGCTATGAATCAATTGTCCTCTACTTGGCTTTATAGTAGAAAATGCTGTATAACACATATTACTTTTTCTAACTTCCTTTGCGTTGTGATAAAATACCCTGACAAAACAGCAACTTAAGAGAGAAAGGGTTTATGTGGTTTACATCCTAGGATGTAGAAGGTCATAGCCAAAAGTGTGTGTATGTATATATGTATATATACAGGCCTGTTTGCTTGTTTTCTTTACTTTTATACAAACTATCAAATGGTGCCAGTCATTATGGGATGGGTCCTTTCTTATCTGTTAATACTAGTAATCAACAACAGTCCCCCACAGCTATGCCCATAGACCAACCACATGTATACAGTTGCTCATTACGATTCTCTTCCTGATTCTAGGTTACATTGACAACTCAAGCCAGCTAACCATATGGCACCACATAAACTTTTATAATACAAGAGACTCATGGAGCTTGGGAATGCACCAGTGACATGGCTCCTGTGTCTTACATGCCTGTTGATATGTCACATTCAGGAGATTATTTCACCAAGATAACTGTATGAATAAAATGAAAAGCATCTTTAAATTGTATTTTTAAAAGAAATCAGGGTTTGAAGAATGTAAGGACAAATAAGCAAAGCACAAGGTTTCTAAGTGGTGAACACTATCTTGAACACTATATTTTATACAAATTGTAACTGTCCGAAGTTACATGGAATGGGTTACCTGGAAGGGAAGCTGGGGATGTATGGGAAGGCGTTGAGAGAAGAATGAGACCAAGACAACCGTTGCTGATCAGGGTGCCAAGGTTTAATGGAGGACTCAGAATTTAAAGTTTCAGGCAAGACCGCTCCCCCAGATTTCAAGGTCTGTTCAGGAGAACTGGTCTGACCACTCAGTGGGTGTTGGCTCCACTGCTCTGGTGGCTGGACTCGACACCAGCTTAATTCAGAAATTTGTACATCTGGAGGAACAATGAACTTCACCTTGGTCTGAGCTCTCCACTCTAGGTGTGTATGGGGGGGCGGGGGGGACTATGGCTAACACAGGTCCAGAACTACACTCTCAAGTGCAGGGAGGAAAAGGCACAACAAATACGTCATTGTACAGAATGGACCCTGATAAAATGAATCATGTAGGATGATTATGCTGGTCACAATGAGTTACTCTCAAGGAATGGGCATAATGTATCAGATCGTCCAATTGCAAAGTCAAACATTTGAAAAGATATTCTCACTGTCTCTTCAATTTTGATGTGAACTTAACAATTTGCCCTCATTTATTTGGTCAGTCAGCTCATACAAAGACTGGAAAATGGTCCACGTCTCTCAATAGTTTTTTCATTTGAGGTGACCATTTTCAATTTAGAAAGCATTTAACATTTAACATCTTTTCACTTACAGTTGGCTTCTCAGAGAGCTGTTGTGTTTCTCTTTGTAAACCATTGTAGTCAACGTCAAGGAGATGATAAAATATTTATAGCATAAACTTGGTAATCATGACCACTGCATCTGTAAGTTCAATGACATTTAAGACATTGATGTTGCTGTTGGAGCCACAGCACCATCTGTCAGGAGATCCCTCTGCATCTTGCAAAACTTGAACATAGAACTCATTAAATGAAAACCCTCCATTTCACCCCAGAGTCTGTCAATCAATATTTTCTATCCATTAGAATGGATGTGATTACAGTAGGTACCATGTACAGTTGGAATTATCCAGTAAATGTTACTTACTGAATGTGTACATCTCACATTTCCTACATTGCTGATGTATCATTGGGTTATGGTCATGTTTTTTGATAATGTCATTTAGTATGAATAGCTATTCCAGTCCCAGTTTCCTTCCCTTTCTTTCTGCTTTATGTATATAAATGTATTTATTCATTTGCTTTGTCTTTGTGCACCTGCAGGTTGACTTCCTAGTCTAAAAGATAGCTCAACTTTTAAAAAAGTTCTTTGTGTAAGGTCCATACTATTTCCACAGTGGCTGCATCATTTGTCTTTTCTACTACCAAGACACAAGAGTCAAAGCTCCTCACACACTTCCTGTTTTCTGTTCTCTTTCAAAACTTTCCCAAATTGGTTTAAGAAGATAATGGTGCATATTTTCAACAAGAATTCTCTAATATTTCTTGAGGTCATTTTTTTTGACACATCCTGGGAGATACATAATCATTTTTAAACTACTTGCTATTGAAAAGAATAGCAATGAGGAGTATCCTATAAAATTTGAAAGTACTGAATCATGATAAATACAACCTAGCACCGAAGGAAATTAAACCCTGCTCAATTTTGTTCAGCTTGCTGAAATATGTCATCAGTTAAAGGCTCATGATAAGTCAAAAAGAGTCAGGTTGTAAATGAGCTATTTTATTATTTGCATAAATTATAGCTTTATCATACAAATATAACGCATGCATGTACTCATGTCTAGAATTACAAGAGGCCTTGATGCCATTAGGGAGTTGCTGAAAGGCACTACTTGAAAATCTGTTTTGTCTTGGACGCTGGACAAAATGTTCTACATGAATCCATGCATCATCATTTGGACGTGTTTCAACTTTTGAAGGAAGATAATATTATAAATGAGAACATTTGCATTATTGAGATTAAGCATCTTGCCAAACATTTAACAACTGGGAAGCAATGGATCCTGAGTCCAGTTTAGTGTGAACCTCCTCGCTGGTTTCACAGCTTTCCCTGCAGATTCCAAACAGATGTTTTTTCAACTTCATGTGCAAACCTCAGATTTTAAGAACTTCAAGATTTTTCTCTCTTGTTCACAGAACTGTACTGACCGTTTTCCATAGCTTCACTAAATATTTAATTAATGTAAAATAATATTAAAATTCTGGGTGAAACTTTGAATTTATCAAAAGCATTATTACCCTATAACATACATTTACAGATAGAATTTCACCTCCTTTATTGACTGCTTAAATGTCTGTGTTGATGTCTTTCTGAGAATAATTTGGATGGGATTACTGCCTCAGTGTGTTCATTGGTCGGTATAATTACACATTCGAAGCCATATATACTTGGGAACCTGATAAGAACACTCAGAGAAGCTAATTGTAACAAAATGAACACCAGAAAGACAGAACTGAATGATTATTATCAATCCCATTAGTCAAGACAATTTACAGAAAATTAAATCCCCCTTTCTACACTTTCAGTGTGATTTGTGGATTTTGCTGAGAATGAACATTTAACTTCTCTGCAATAATCACACTGAAGACGTGAATGTTTCCAGGGTAACATGCATTTAATGTTCTTATTGCTTCAATACATTATGTGGAATTCTACACTCAATATTTTACAATGGAATTTCCAAAAATGTAGTAAACGATTTAAATGAAGTTAACACAGTATCCTGGAAAAAGCCTGATTTATCATAAGCTTATTAAAATTGTATACCAAACAGCTGGGGTTTAAGAAATACACCAATATCAAAATATCCCTAAAAGCCCAATAAGTACTTTAAGATAGCAATATTTTATATAGGAAAGGAAACAGCCCCTAGATGATTAGGCTAAGAGATAGTAAAAAATTATACCAATACTTAATTGTGAAAATATATAAGGATACTTGATAATTCTTTTTCATGTCTCACTTATTTTTCCAGTATCTGTTGGATTCTGGGAACTGACATAACATTGATGTTTACCCATTGTAGAACAAGTCAGATTGCGATTTATCTGAAATGTAAGGACAATGTACTGAAGTTGATTGATTCAAGGAAACTGCTTATCTATGGTGTCTGCTCCTTTCATGGGAATCATCAACATGAACTTTCTAAATAAGTATGTGTTGGTTTTCCCATGCAGTTTGTCTGCCTGCACGCTGTACAGATCACCTGTTGGCCTCCCCCACCCCCACCTCACTCCAGTCCCCACCCTCCACCCCCCCAACCCCCCAACCCCCCATCTTCCCCACCCCTCACCCCTGTGTGGGCTGCGGGGATGCGGTGGAGATCGGGGCCACAATGAGGGGGTCACCCCAGGCCAAACATTTCCATGTGGGTCTTTATTTAAGATGGGGAAAAGGTTCAGCGGGCAGAAAGAAGGAAGGAAAAGAGAGAGAGAGAGAGAGAGAGAGAGAGAGAGAGAGAGAGAGAGAGAAACACCACTCAATTATGTACAGGTGATGATGTAAATTACAGGTAAAGAATTCTGGGTATATGGCAGCTGTTGCCTTGGCGATTGTAATTGTCATTTATATGACGTCACAGGTCTCAGTACTAACAGTATGCCTATCCATAGCTCAACACATTTAAAATTCATTCTACCATTGGACTTAAAACATATTTTCTTTACTCTCCATTTAGGACCATAGTTTTTTGAAAAGTCCAACAAAAATTAACTGTAACTATAATGACTATTGGTATGTAAATTAAAATTACAGATGGAAATCTGACTTAGACTAACTTTATCCTGAATTAATAAGTACTTACTGCAATTCTAATTTCTTTCTCAGTTAAAAGTTTATATATATATATATATATATATATATATATATATATATATATATATATATTCATATTCAATGTGGATCATTTTACAACTTGATATAAAATCTCCCTTTGAAGATTATGTAAAAATATAACATTAATCCAATATATCAATTAGGAGATGAATAAAGCAGTCACTTATTGTAACAGCTAATTTTCAATGAGGACTAGTATAGGTAAGCCTTCTCTAGGCACATCAAATGTGTCCCAAAGTCTATTCTTCAGAGCTGCATAAACGAATTGTTGTTGTTGTTTCCATTGCTGAGATGGAGGAGTGTTTCTCAATGAATAGAAAGTTTAAAAATTTGCTTATGGGACAAAACCCAATTCATCTATATTGCATCAATTTCCCAACAGGCAGCTTGACCCTAAATGTCTCGTCTAGTAACCCAAAGTTTGTCTCAGCTTCATTCCTCAGTACTCTCCACAAAGTACACGCTCAGGAACCTTGCTTTAGGACCTCAGACTCTGGACATAACTACAAAGCATCATTTCTTCTGCCTGCTTCTCATACAGATTGTTCAAAAACTACTATACAGCACATCATGAATGCATCCGGCACTATCCGCACTACCCCTTCATAATCTAAACCCGTTCCCTTCTCACCAGGGCAGGTAGAAGAGCCTCAGGTCTAACTCATTTCCATATCCCTGTCTGCTGCCAGTTTGCCCTTCAGTAGCCAGAACAGCCAATTAAAATATAATTGGATTGTTATCCTCCGTTCAATGCCCCTTGTAGCATCTCAATCTGTGTAGACCCAAATTTCCACACTTACCTTTTGTGTTTCCCTGTGACCTGGTCCTGATGCTCTCCAGTATCCTCTCTGACTACATATTCTTTTTGTCTATTTTATTCTGATCACACTGGATTTCTTGGGCTAAAATACATTTATTCCTACCTCAAGTCTTCCATTCCTGCTGTGACCTTGTCCTCAAATGCTTATTCACTAAGATATAACATAGTTTCGTCTCTTGTGCCATTAAGGTCTTTTTAAACGCCATCTTCTTAGAAAAAGCTCTTGTGACTCTTTTATAGAAAACTATATCTAAAACTCCATTACTTGCTTATGTATCTTGTTTGTCACTCCAGTCCCATATTGGCAAGTGCTTAGCAACTGGCTCTCCGGGGGATAACAAAGCCCTGAGTTCAACTGTTAGCCATTCTCCATGAGGAAAATATTCCTACAGTGGCTGATTGCACATTACCTCATGAAATGTCACTGGGAACAGTGCTGATGAGAGGAGCTCACATTGGCTTCTGAGAATCTGGCAGGCTGCTTGTTTTTCTGGAACACAACTCCACTGAGAGAAGGATTTTGAATTTACCTCTGTATTTCAACACCTATATTACAGGCTGCCACAGTAAATGATGTGTTGCTCAATAATTGCAAAACAAATGGATTAGTGAACTAATTAAAACACCATTCTCTGAGCCTTTAATATACATATGCACATTCTGTAATTAGTACCTTGGAAAGCAAAAATGAGTCTAGTAATCTCCAAGTAGATTTTATTTCAGATTCAACTGTCCTTCTTACCCTACTTATTTTGGAAGTCACCCCAATCCTTATTTTAATGTTCTCTTGTTTACAAAAAAAATAAGAGCGCCCCAATCTGCCTGCTCATATTTAAATAATTACATTTATGTTCAGCAGGGAATGCCTGATCTGAGGTTATCTCACTATATTAATGTACCTTAGGCACATAATGCATTACTAAAACATCCAAATCAATCACATCTGCAATTGAAACTATGACCTCTTCCCCTCTTATCTTCATTCTTCTGAGTTTTCTATCCAGATGTTAAAAGAATTATTTTGGAGAATTCTGGAGAATTTTGATAGTCATGTAACTCCCCTTCTTTCAGTGTGATATACTGCCAATGCCAGATTCTTAATGGGGAAGTGTAGAGGCATCTACTCCATACAACATGCATGTAAAAATAAGTTCCAGCTACTATCTGTGTTTATACCATAAACTCATTTCCCATTCTACAGTGACTGCAGACAAGTATAGAGGCAGGTCTCCTGGATGCTAATTCCTCACCCTTCTTCCTTCTTATTGATCTTCACTGATGGTTGTGGTCACTTCTTAGCTCTCTGTTGTGTGGTCTCATTTTAGAGTCTGGCTTCATGTCCCAAGACACTCAAGACTTGGCTGTGCTATATTTCAATTCATGGCTTTCTCTGTATATGTATTTATCTGCTCTATAATCTTCTTTGCTGGGCAGACAGTGGTCTTGCAAACTTTAGCATCTGGCATGAGCCAGATGACTTAGGAAGCTCTTGGATTATGATTCTTGTCTGAATTTTCACATATGAAACAAAATTTGATTCCATGCCAAGGGAAACACTGTCCCAGAGATGTTTTGTTTTGTTTTATTTTGTTTTTAAAGATTTGCTTCTAAACTTTTGACTCAATTTTGGGGGTGGGGTGGCTAATGATTTAACTACCAGAATTAGCATATAATAGTTTATACTACTTTATAAGGAATTGAGTATAGAATTCTTCAGAGATACATTTTCAAACAAATTAACCACGTTAAGGAATGGTTTAAAGCTATCAGAAGAAGACACTTGGAACCACAGTTTCCTAAGGACTAAGATTAGCCACCATGCCTAGAAATTAAATACTCCCCTTTTTCAAAAGGGAACAATTCAGAAAGTTGGAGGAGAGAGAAGCAGAGTGAAAATCTGTAGATATTTCAAAGAATATAGAGGTAAGTAATATAGATATAATATAAATACCTTCAAAGAAGGTGGAGAAAAGCAATATGAAATTTCCAATAAGGTCACTGGTTCTGGAGTTATTATATTAGTGTACTGGTGTTGTGATTCAGAATCTGCAGATAATTAAATAGGGACAATATTTACTTTACAAAGTCCATAAAGAAAGGCATGGCAGTAGAGAAACAGACAAACATGAAAAGGTCTGGTGCTGGTTCGTTTGTAGTAGGTAAATTGGGTAAGTATTGAGTGACTGACCTGTGGGAAGCAATCATGAACCAAAATCACGAAGTTCCCATCCATCTTTGATGTTTTTTTTTTTATTCTGCACTGCGAAAACTCCATTTCTAACTCTTCTCATCACTACAAATCTTTTGTTCCCCAAATGCTTTGAACTTCAGTGACTCATTCACTTCCGTAATGTCACTATTGGAAAACATGTTGGTTGTCCTTCTCCTGCTCACTATAAAAGTGGAGAAAAACAAGGCAAGGCTGGGTATTTCTCTAAGGTGTATAATTTTCAGGAGGCAGGTTTTGAAATGTCACAGTTTTGATTGTCTATGATTCACACCAATATTGCGCTCTCTGAGGGCTGCCCTGGGAGGACTGGCATGCTCTGTGTAGGACTCAGCCCACCTGCTCTTTTTACCAGTAGCTGATGTGAGAGCCATGCTGGGCCAATGACTTCCTCACAGGAGGCAGGTCAATCTTTTGAAACCATAGATTGCCTCAAATGAGAAAGAAGCTTCGTGAAGAGAGAGGAGATGTCAAGGGCAGTGCTAAGCACAAGAAAAATGCTTGCCTGGGTTTCCCCTGCAGCTAACATAGTTAAAAACGATAGCAACTTAATGAAGCAGGCATGACTAGATGTGTTAATAAACAGAGGAAGGGCTGTGCTTATTCCAGTTTGGAGTCTACTTCTTCCTCTTGCTATAGTTTTAGTAAGTCTGGACTAAAATAGTGAGACCTTGTGGCCAACAGTGCCATTGGAGTCGATAATTATTAAAACATGTTTCTTGGTCTCTGGATGGAGTATAGTTGCAGAAAGTGCCTCGCTATTTATCAAGGTAATTAAGAAACTGTATTAAACATTTGCACTTTAGGAACAAGCACTAAATTACTGCCAGTGGTAATACTGCTGTGTAAAAGAGAAATATTTGTTTAGTAAAATGAGATATATTGGTAAGCCTTTTATTCTAGTCGTGAAAAGAATTCAAATATACACAAAAGCATAGAGAATACCATGAATGTAGATGGACTCAGTGCTCACCCATTTATAAGAATTAACTCATGGCTTCTTTCATATCAAGTTTTTTTTATTTTTATTTGTGTATGTGTGTGTTTGTGTATGTGTCTGTGCATGTGTGTTTTAGTGTGTGTATGTGGAGGACAGAAGAGACTGGGTGGGTGTCTTTCTCTGCCTGCTCCCCATATTTCCTCAAGGTAGGGTTTTTCCGGGAACTCATTGTGTTAGCTAGGCTGATTAGCCAGGGAGGCACTTCCACTTGAGGTCATGCCTGGCTTTTATGAGGGTTCTAGGGATTTGGGCTCAGGCTCACAGACTTGCACAGCAAGCACACTGATCTGGTACACCATCATGTCAACACCCCTGTCTACCTTGGTTCTAACCAAAACCACACCCTACACTGACTGAGCTCCAGGATTATTTGGAAGCAACCTCTGGTATATCTCTTTCTAGGTGATTGTTTCCCTTGGTAAATAAAACCAGCATCTTGCCTAAAGTTTACTATATGGTTAATATTAATATATATGTTCATATCTTTGTTACTATTATGACTCATTGTGCTTGCCTACTGTTTCTTTTTGAATGGCTGACTAGTTTCATCACACTGCATATAAAGACACACATTGCATTTATTTGGCTAAATCTTTCAACTCTCTCTTGAGAGAGAGTTGAGTATAAACTATTTTTTTAGCTTACTTGAAATTCCTTTATCTATTTGAGGTTTCTAGTGATTTGTCTAATGGAGGTCCTAATATTTCCCCTTTGCTAACTGTCTCCTGTAGTGATGTTTGTACACCACTGCAGGTCCTAACAATGACCCTGGCTTAAATTTCCTCTAATTGAGTTCCATGTTTTTGGAATGACCATTTTATTGTGGACAAGCCATGATTCTAACATATTGTAAGAATGGTAGGTGTCTCCATTTTGGGGATATCAATGGCTATCAATGAACACAGGTAACCACATTAAATTTTACTTCATTAAAGTAGATTCTCCCTCACAATGAAGAGCATCAAGCCATGTCCTGTGCTGGCACATGCCATGCAGCCTCTTGTCATGTTAAGGCCTGTCCCTCTATTGGAGCACTTTGGTTTTGGTATGTTCTTGGTCATTCTGCTTTTAATGTCTTAGACCTTAACTTTATGCTAAGCTTGTCCTTCTATGGATGAAATCTATTTATTATTTCTAGTGAAATAAATAGAACTACATATTATTGTACGTAATTGTATGTTGATTGTATACTAATGGAGAGAAAGGAAAAGTAACTTATTTCTTTGAGTCAGAGGTAAAGGTTTTCCTTCTTGTAGAATGTGACAAACAGAATCAATCCTTCCAGACTGTTGAAAAGTTAGCCACTGTTTTAAATCCTTGATAAAAAAAAAATCCAATTTCAACAAATAATTGCAAATTTTCATCTAGTCAGATTATTATTTCTTAAGAAAACCTTAGGTGCTGGGACCACTCGTATTCAAACTTATTAATTCCATGAGTGTAATGTGAACATTTCAGCAATCTGTTTTAATTGGGAGCAGAGTGTCTCTGTTCCTCTTGTGACCTGGCAGAGCATCTCACTTGCCCAGAGGCAGAGGGGCTCATCTGCTTACCTGCAACTTCCATCAATCCATGCTCACCACTGCTAATGTATTTGTAGGAGGGGGTGAAGTAGGATAAAGTGGCCTAACTCGGTATAACAGTGACAGTTACAAATCATTTTAGGACATGGAATTATTTTAAATGAATCCACTTAAAGACTCAAAGTATGGGCCAGTATATTCCTTTGAAGCCCCCTGCTGTATCATTCTGGCTTTCCTGGATGAAATAAATGGATAAATAGACCTACAACTCACCTAGAATGTAGTAACTGTGGATGTTTTTAGGTTAATTTTTTGTTTTTAAGTTTAAAGCCTCATTTAAAACCTTTTGAATTTGGAGTCTGACTTAAATTTTAATTTAGCATTGCCATCATCAGCACATACATGTTAACCTCTTTTAAAGAGAAATATGGTATAATTTTTCTTAGATAACTCAGACATATGCATAGAATAAGAACCTGGTTGTATGCGGCATGGGTAGGAGAAAATTTTTAATGAACATCTTCCTTATACAAAGACACGAGGAGTTTCATCCTCTTAGCTCATGCTATGTTCTAGCTTCTGTCACAGCTTTGTGTACACGGCTCTGAACTGTCACAGTGAAAATAGCCAGACTGAGTTCACTGGGCTGTAACCTCTGCTTTTCTTCAGGAATATTTAGGAATCTTCCAAAAAAAAAAATGTAGCTTTCCTCAGTCGCTTCTCTTTGCTGTTACTGAAATTTTGTTTTGCTTTTTTATTGTTCTTTAATGGTTGTAGAAGGAAACAACTAATAGTCATATGAACTGTGTCTATCAAGTCAAGCAAAGAAACACAAATACTGCTATGAACATCTCAAATTCTTCCCTAAGCTTGAACATTCATACTTTGGAAAAATCCTTTCTAGTTTGGACATTAGTTCACGCTCATCACTTTAAAACAAGATAGACACATGACACACTTTGGATCGTGGGCCATTTCAAAGCAAAGAATGCAAATAGACTTTCAAAATACAGGTTTGTAATGTTGAGATTATGTCACAACTGGGAGAAATGTTAAAATTCATAGCATGGACAAAAGCAGATATAAGAATACTGACTGCAGGATTCTGGCAAACAACTGCTGGCTACAGCTCCCAATGAACATCAGTGCAGGGAAGGAAGCGATACACAAAGTGTGGGACAGAAACTAGTTGGCCACCGGCTAGCCTCATAAGCAACAAGGGAAGACAACTCAAAGGAGAGGGAGCTGGGTGAAGTCCTGCCTGAGGACACTGCTTCTTAGAGCCACTGGCCTCCATCAATTTGCCCTTTGTGAAGAATTTAAAGAGAAGGCTTTGCTTCATTTGTAAGGATTCATATTCATCCTGTTTCTTTTTAGAAAAAAAATCATACCATACTTACACATTTGCTTGTGTGTGTGTGTGCACATGTGTGCGTTTGTGTGCATGCTTGTGTGTGCTATTGTGTGTGTTGCATGAGTGCATGTGTGCATGAGTGTGCATTTGTGCATACATGTGTATGTGTGTGCATGTGTGTGTGTGTTTGTATGTGTGCATGTGTGTATGCATGTATGCATGTGTGCATGTGTGTATCTGTTTGTTGGGGGTGAGTGTGGGTTCATGTATATGGAGGCCAGAAGAGGATGTCAAAGCTCTTCTTATAGCATTTTCTTGATACCTGGGTTTTGTGAGTACTAGGATGAGAATGCTGGTCCTGACTATAAGACAAACACTCTTAGCTGTCAAGCCATTTTTACATTCCTTGCCCTGAACCTTCTAACTGTATACCAATGATACTCAAAATCTCCAAAATATCCAAACACAATACTTTTTGGTAGCATTGTTCTGAAGATCAAGATACTTGGAGAAAGGAAAATCCTAAACGTTCTAGAAACCAATGTTAGAGTACTCAGGAACACTTATATTAGAGCTGGTTCTGAATATCCCCCAGACATCATAGTTTGTGAGAGCTCAGATAGCCCTTATTGCAGCAAGACCCAAAGTACTCCAAGCTCCCAGATTGCTTACTTGAGGTACAGTGTTATACAATATCACATTATTATAGCCATGGAGTGGAAAAGTATCTTTCATCGAAAGGTCTTTTATGGAAAGATCCTTTAGCAGAACCCCTTTCTCCAATTACATGCTTAATGAATACTCTATTCTTAATACCCCAATTAGAACAATTATAGAGATGAAACATCTACTTCAGCACTGCAACAGTTGAGGTAATTGCAGGATTGTTATATATGTGAATGTGAAATCTATGCAGTAAGTGTAGTCGGAACTAGAAAGATCTCCTTGTTCCAGTAAAATTTCAGCTATTTGATGTTATTTTAAAATTGATTTTTAACATTTTTACAGTCACTAAGTTTTTTTAAAAACATCTTCCCACCAAAAGAACAAGTATAATGAAAACTAGAGCAAGAACAATAGCTAACCAACAAATAAAAACCCATTTGCATATCATGTTAGTATATGGTCATTGAAGCCTGGAGGTCTTAGTAGGTCTTACAGTGAGATGCTTGCTTTCCTTGCTGCTGCTTTACACTGTAACAGATTGTGCTATTTTTATCAGGAATAAGGTATTACTTCTACTGGTTTTAAAGAGTCTAAATATGTAAAGCACAAGAGACAGTTAATAAAAACAGCACAGATAACGTTAAAGAGCTATTCTGTTTGAGGCATTGAAAATGTGGAGTTCTTAGAAAACTCTCAAAAAATTCACATTCACTCTCTGAAGCCTTCAGAGAATGCTTCTATTCATTGTGGTTTTCAATAATGCTATTTACAACACTTTAAGAAGTTTATGCATAATAGTACATGCCAACAAATTTAATTAATGTTGCATGGGATGTAGAAGAATCCACAGGAAAAAAAAACATGAAAGAAGATATTGTTTTGAAATGGTGCTTTTTGATATTGTAAAAAGCTGGGACTGCTTTTCCATGGCACTTAATACTGGCTGTTAAATTGAATTATAGAATGAGGTTCTGAGATACTTTGTTAAAAAAGTTTTCATCTATTATTGCGAAGCCAACACAGATGCTCTGAAATCATAAATCTATTTCACATTCCCAAGAGAATTTGGCCTGTTCCTCTATCTGCTTGCTGGGCTGCTTGCTAAACAAACTTCCTTATCTATAACCCCAGCGTGTCCTTATTTTTCTTATGGACTAACAGTGTACTCGAACATGTTCTGTTATCTTTTATTTTGGTATATTTTTAAAAACAATCTCTGCACATTTTATTTTTCCTGGAAGGAAAGATACCAACTCAAATATAGGTGCAGCAAGTACTCTATTCTAAAGAGTAGCCAGCATGTGGGGTCATTATCTCACGATCTCTTCCTTGGGTTGCCATTGGAAAAGACATACTAGGAGGTGCAATGTTAAAGGGTTTTTTTATATTTCTCAGGCCAGCAAGGCTGAATAAGATGAGCAGGAGAGAAATAGATGTCTTGTTTCCAACCAAGTCATATATGCCCTTGTGTTGACTAGGATTTAGGCTTTTGCAAACAGAAATAGACAGTGCTAAACTAACAGAAGAACCATAGATGTTACAGTAATTTTGATTATTCAGCTACATATAATAAATGCTGAATACATACTATCTCAAAATATTGTGGTAAAAACTACACCATTTTTAAAGATGTAAAAGCTGGAAATCAGTCGTCTGGGTAATCACAGTTTAGGTGCTCTCTTTTCTTATGGTTTTAAGGCCTACCGGAGTTGCTTTGGGAAGACAGACTACTATGAGACTATCTCATAAGTGAGTGGTACAGTCCAGTTTCCCTTTGCTTTCCTTATAAGGGATCAGTTGATACGTTCTTCAAGAAATTTCCTCATAAGGAATCCATGTGACAGATTGTTTACTAGGATCTACTTAAATGGAGATAATTCCTTAAGGGAAATGTCTAAAATTTTAGAAATAGCAAATACTGTGAATAATGGGTATGATCCACTGGATTCATAGGAAGCCAGGATAAGTATAGTTCCTACACTCAAGTTGAGGTAGAATTACAAGTTCTAGGCAAGCTAAGTAAAATCAGAACAAATGGAACAAAGGCTAGCAACTCAGCCCCATGGTAGTGTGTTCTCCTAGTGTGTGTGAGACTTTGCATCTAAGCTGTGCAGCCATAAAATAGAATAGCAATGACTTTGTTGGTTATAGAGACATGTGTGTTACCACTAGTAACATAACAGGATGCAGGGCTGAAGAAAGAATCCTAGTGTTCCACCTCTCCTCCATCCCTCATCCTTAGAGTAAATGGTTTCAGCATGGCCGTGAATATCATGTCTCAAACATATATGTATTTTCAAATATTTATACATGCATACATAGATGTGTGTGTCTCTGATGTTCCAGTTCAACCTGGGTGGGTATTGTAGTCTGCTTATAGTTCCAGAATTTTGAAGCAGATACAAGTGATTCCTCCAGATTAGCCATATTGGCAGGCTCTGGGTTCAGTGAAACATTCTGCCATAATAAATTCGGTAGAGAATAGTCAAGGAAGATTCCAGAATCATTGTTGGCCATGCAGACAGTCTCTCTCTCTCTCTCTCTCTCTCTCTCTCTCTCTCTCTCTCTCTCTCTCTCTCACACACACACACACACACACACAACACAACACAACACAGAGACAGAGACTCATGAATACTTCCATTTATACGCTTTCATTAGCACAGAATGACACAAGCCCTTTCTGAACAGAGTAGATGCTTTGGCTATTATCTTTCTGGATTTAGTCTGTCATCCTCAAGAAAGGGAAGGCTTTAAATGGCTGAGCAACTGTGATTTACCAGCAGAATGAATTCAGCATTTTAGTGGGCGGCTTTCCCACAAATTTGCATAACTAGTAAATCCTAGATCTAATTTCGATCATTTAAGGGATTGTTTATAATCTCACGATACATGATATGTCCATCTTCCAGGAAACATCTTACAGAAACAACTGTGTCTCATGTTGCCCCTTTATATCAAAATTTTATATTTAAAATAATAAGTATCATACGGATACTGTACCTGAATTCATGGAATTCTAATGGTGAAGACAGTTTCTCTAGAATATTCCTTTCAGGGTTCCCATGACACAGTGGGTCATTCAATCACATGTTGGTAGAATCATCACTTAGATCATCCCTATTAGTGGCGGCATCATTTAGAACTTAAAGCTGCCAAGATCCCTATATTGTATAGGATTTACCAATCTATACTTTATCTTATTGCTTTATTGTTACTTTTCATGGCTTATAATTTCCATTCTATGGGGATGCTATTTTTTCCTTTATTTATTTATTTTTTTATTTACATTGCAAATGATTTCCCCTTTTCTGAGTCCCCACTCCCCGCAAGTCCCATAAGCCCTCTTCCATCCCCCTATTCTTCCATCCATCCCTTCCCACTTCCCTGTTCTGGAATTCCCCTATACTCTTGCACTGAGTCTTTCCTGAACCAGGGGCCACTCCTCCATTCTTTTTGGACATCATTTAATTTGTGGATTATGTCCTGGGTATTCAAAGTTTCTAGGCTAATATCCACTTATCAGCGAGTGCATACCATGACTGATCTTTGAGACTGGGTTACCTCACTTAGTATGATGTTCTCCAGCTCCATCCACTTGTCTAAGAATTTCATGAATTCATTGTTTCTAATGGCTGAATAGTAGTACTCCATTGTGTAAATATACCACATTTTTTGTATCCATTCCTCCGTTGAAGAACACCTAGGTTCTTTCCAGCTTCTGGCTACTACAAATAGGGCTGCTATGAACATAGTTGAGCATGTGTCCTTATTGCATGCTGAAGAATCCTCTGGATATATGCCCAGGAGTGGTATAACAGGGTCCTCAGCAAGTGACATGCCCAGTTTTCTAAGGAACCGCCAGACTGATTTCCATAGTGGTTGCACCAGCTTGCAATCCCACCAGCAGTGGAGGAGTGTTCCTCTTTCTCCACATCCTCACCAACACCTGCTGTCTCCTGAGTTTTTGACTTTAGCCATTCTGACTGGTGTGAGGTAAAATCTCAAGGTTGTTTTGATTTGCATTTTCCTAATGATTAATGATGTTGAACATTTCTTAAGGTGTTTCTCAGCTCTCCGAAGTTCTTCATGTGAAAATTCTTTGTTTAGCTCTGTATCCCACTTTTTAATGGGGTTATTTGTTTCTCTGGGTTCTACTTTCTTGAGTTCTTTGTATATATTAGATATTAGCCCTCTGTCAGATTTAGGGTTGGTGAAGATCCTTTCCCAGTCTGTTGGTTGATGTTTTGTCCTTTTGACGGTGTCCTTTGCCTTACAGAAACTTTGTAGTTTTATGAGGTCCCATTTGTCAATTCTTGATCTTAGAGCATAAGCTATTGGTGTTCTATTCAGGAACATTTCCCCTATGCCCATGTCCTCCAAGGTCTTCCCCAGTTTCTTTTCGATTAGTTTTAGTGTGCCAGGTTTTATGTGGAGGTCCTTGAGCCATTTGGGGTTGAGCTTGGTACAAGGAGATAAGAATGGATCGATGCGCATTCTTCTGCATGCTGACCTCTAATTGAACCAGCACCATTTGTTGAAAAGACTATCTTTTTTCCACTGGATGCTTTCAGCTCCTTTGTCGAAGACCAAGTGACCATAGGTGTGTTGGTTCATTTCTGGGTCTTCAGTCCTATTTCATTGATCCGCTTGCCTGATATTGTATCAATACCATATAGTTTTTATCACTATTGCTCTGTAGTAGAGTTTAAAGTCTGGGATATTGAATCCCCCTGAAGTTCTTTTACTGTTGAGAATAGTTTTAGCTATCCTTGGTTTTTTGTTATTCCAGATGAATTTGAGAATTGCTCTTTCTAGCTCTATGAAGAACTGGGTTGGGATTTTTATGGGAATAGCATTGAATCTGTAGATTGCTTTTGGCAAGATGGCCATTTTAACTATATTAATCCTGCCAATCCACGAGCATGGAAAGTTTTTCCATTTTCTCAGATATTCTTCCATTTCCTTCTTCAGAGATCTGAAGTTCTTGTCATATAGGTCTTTCACTTGTTTGGTTAGAGTCACCCCAAGATACTTTATGCTGTTTGTAGCTATTGTGAAGGGGGTCATTTCCCTAATTTCTTTCTCAGTCTGCTTATCATTTGAATATATAAAGGCTACTGATTAGTTTGCTTTGATTTTGTAGCCAGCCACTTTGCTGAAGTTGTTTATCAGCTGTAGGAGTTCTCTAGTAGAGTTTTTAGGGTCACTTAAGTATACAATCATATCATCTGCAAATAGTGATAGTTTGACTTCTTCCTTTCCAATTTGTATCCCTTTGACTTCCTTCTGTTGTCTAATTGCTCTAGGTAGGACTTCAAGAACTATATTGAAAAGATATGGAGAGAGGGGGCAGCCTTGTCTAGTCCCTGATTTTAGTGGGATTGCTTCAAGTTTCTCTCCATTTAGTTTGATGTTGGCTACCGGTTTGCTGTATATTGCTTTTACTATGTTTAGATATGGGCCTTGAATTCCTGTCCTTTCCAAGACTTTTAGCATGAAAGGATGCTGAATTTTGTCAAATGCTTTTTCAGCATCTAATGAAATGGTCATGTGGTTTTTTTCTTTGAGTTTGTTTATGTAGTAGATAGCATTTATGGATTTCCTTACATTGAACCATCCCTGCATCCCTGGGATGAAGCCTACTTGATCATGGTGGATGATCGTTTTGATGTGTTCTTGGATTCGGTGGGCAAGAATTTTATTTAGTATTTTTGCATCGATATTCATAAGGGAAATTGGCCTGAAATTCTCTTTCTTAGTTGGATCTTTGTGTTGTTTTGGTATCAGCGTAATAGTGGCTTCGAAGAAGGAGTTGGGTAGTGTTCCTTCTGTTTCTATTTTGTGGAATAGTTTGAAGAGTATTGGGGTTAAGTCTTCTTTGAAGGTCTGATAGCATTCTGCACTGAAACCATCTGGTCCTGTGCTTTTTTTGGTTGGAAGCCTATCTATGACCCCTTCTATTTCTTTAGGGGTTATGGGTCTGTTTAAATGGTCTATTTTGATCCTTGTTTAATTTTGGTAATTGGTATCTGTCTAAGAAAATGTCCATTTCCTCCAGATTCTCCAGTTGTGTTGAGTACAGGTTTTTGTAGTAGGATCTGATGATTTTTTGAATTTCCTCAGTTTCTGTTGTAATATCTCCATTTTAATTTCTAATTTTGTTAATTTGGATACTTTCTCTGTGCCCTTTGGTTAGTCTGGCTAAGAGTTTATCTATCTTGTTGATTTTCTCAAAGAACCAGCTTTTGGTTTTGTTGATTCTTTGTATGGTTCTCTTGGTTTCTACTTGATTGATTTCAGCCCTGAGTTTGATGATTTCCTGTCTTCTTCACCTCCTGGGTGAATTAGCTTCTTCTTGTTCCAGGGTTTTCAGTTGTTCCGTTAATCTTCTAGTGTAAGCTCTCTCGAATTTCTTTTTGGAGGCACTCAAAGCTATGAGTTTTCCTCTTAGCACTGCTTTCATTGTGTCCCATAGATTTGTGTATGTTGTGCCTTCATTTTCATGAAATTCTAAGAAACCTTTGATTTCTTTCTCTATTTCTTCCTTGACCAAGGTATCATTGACTAGAATATTGTTCAGTTTTCATGTGTATGTGGGCTTTCTGTTGTTTTTACTGTTACTAAAGACCACTTTTACTCCATAGTGATCTGATAGGAGGCATGGGATTATTTCAATCTTCTTATATTTGTTGAGGTCTGTCTTGTGACCTACTATATGATCTATTTTGGAGAAGGTACCATGAGGTGCTGAGAAAAAGGTATATTCTTTTGCTTTGGGATAAAAAGTTCTATATATATATCTGTTAACTCCAATTGTTTCAAAGCTTCAATTAGTTTCATTGTCTCCCTGTTTAGTTTCTGTTTTCCTGATCGGTCCATTGGTGAAAGTGGAGTGTTGAAGTCACCCACAATTATTGTGTTAGGTGAATGTGTACTTTAAGCCTTAGTAAAGTTTCTTTTATGAATGAGGGCGCCCTTGTATTTGGGGCATAGATGTTCAGGATTGAGAGTTCTTGTTGGATTTTTCCTTTGACCAGCAAGTAGTGACCTTCCATGTCTCTTTTGATGACATTAGGTTGAAAGTCAATTTTATCTGAAATTAGAATGGCAACTCCGGCTTGTTTCCTGGGACCATTTGCTTGTAGTATTGTCTTCTAGCCTTTTAGTCTAAGGTAGTTTTTGTCTTTGACACTGAGGTGTGTTTCCTGTATGCAGCAAAATGTAGGGTCCTGTTTACGTAACCAGTCTCTTAGTCTATGTCTTTTTATTGGGGAATTGAGTCCATTGATGTTAAGAGATATCAAGGAGTAGTGGTTATTGCTTCCTATCATTTTTGCTTATAATTTTATATGTGTATGGTTATCTTCTTTTGGGTTTGATGAAAAAAGCTTAATATCCTGCTCTTTCCAGGGTATAGTTTCCCTCGTTGTAATGGTGCTTTCCCCCTATTATCCTTTGTAGGGCTGGGTTTGTAGAAAGATATTGTGTAAATTTGGTTTTTTCATGGAATATCTTGGTTTCTCCATCTATAGTAATTGAGAGTTTCGCTGGGTATAGTAGTCTCGGCTGGCATATGTGTTCTCTTAGAGTCTGCATGAGCTCTACCCAGGATCTTCTAGCTTTCATGGTCTCTGGTGAGAAATCTGGTGTAATTCTGATAGGTTACTTGCCCTTTTTCTCTTACTGCCCTAAGTATTCTTTCTTTGTTTAGTACATTTGGGATTTTGATTATTATGTGACAGGAGGTATTTCTGTTCTGGTCCAGTCTGTTTGGAGTTCTGTAGGCTTCTTGTATATTCATGGGCATCTCTCTCTTTAGGTTAGGGAAGTTTTCTTCCATAATTTTGTTGAATATATTTGCTGGCCCTTTAAGTTGTAAATCTTCACTCTCATCAATACCTATAATCCTTAGATTTGGCTTTCTCATTGTGTCCTGGATTTCCTGGATATTTTGGGTTACAAGTTTTTTGCATTTTGCATTTTCTTTGACTGTTGAGTCCATGGTTTCTATGGTATCTTCAGCATCTGAGATTCTTTCTTCTATCTCTTGTATTCTGTTGTTGATATTTGCGTCTATGTTCACTGATTTCTTCCCAAGGTTTTCTGTCTCCAAACTTGTCTCCCTTTGTGCTTTCTTAGTTGTTTCTACTTCTGTTTTTAGATCCTGGAAGTTTTTGCTCAGTTCTGTCATTTGCTTGTTTGTGTCCTGGCAGGCAGCGAGTATGGAGGGGATGCTATTTTTTTAGCTAGGTTGTATCTATATTTCTGTCTAGAATACTGCACAGAATATCATAATACCTGGACATTATTATTTTAGATTTTCAGTTTGCACTGCAGGCATATTTACATTGTCACATATATTTAGATCTCTCTCTCTCTCTCTCTCTCTCTCTCATACACACACACACACACACACACACACCTCTCTTCACTAAGTTGCATGAAGATTTGAAGGTATGCCACTGCTTCCAGTGCCCTCTCTTTAACTGATGAGTTTACTCTCTCAAATTATAACAATGATGTCTCTTCCTTTCCTGACTTCACAGGTTTAATTCTTGTAAAGAGAAAGCCCAGAAATGCCCATTTAATATGTTATGGTTTCAATCACTAGTCTACATAGCATTGGAATTTAAACTTTGTATTTTCTATGTGGGGATTCAGAGGACCCCACATTTATTAGACATCTACTGTCAAGTGCTTTTTTTCCCAGGTGTATTTTGTATAATATTCCATTTAATAAAGTGGTGTCATGGGGTATGTACTTATTCTTGATGTTAATTCATATAAAATGAAGTAACAGATAGGAAAAAATAATCTTCCTAGGTTTGCACTAATGCTGGACTCATGATTTAAGCACAGGAACGTGCCTCTGAAGTGTTAGGCTGTTTTAGATATTATACATGAGGTCTCTATGTTTGAAGATGAAGTGTATTTACATACGCATGTTTTGGTTTTAGTACAGTTTCTTTTTCTTGACTATGGTTGTATGATTTTCCATGTCCAATCACATTCAGGTAGTAGAAGGCCTGTGATTGGACAGGAAAGGGGAAGTGGAGCTAGGAGTGGGGGAGAAGAGAGGTCACAGTAGGAGGAGGAGGAATGGAAGCAGATGTTATCAAAAGGCTAGAATATTGGGATAAAGATTTTATTATCATTTGGCTCTGAAATTACTGTATTGTCATCTAGTAAATTATAATATGTATACATAAATCTGGTTAATTAAGCTTTGAGAGTTTTGATTTACTTGATTACTGGAATGTGGATCCACTGAGGAGCACAGCTGGGATGTTGTGGGACCTAGCTGGGAGAGAATGGTTCAGTGGGGCAAGGACAGTGCCAAGCAGAACCCCGCTGGGACACTGGTGTTGTGGCCTGGTGGCAGGAAAGTTGTTGGGATCATTTTTAGTTTTTCCTGCAACAGACTATGAGGTGAAAAATTGGTGTGTAGTGTTTTGCATGCTGATGCCATAAGAGACTTTTAATAACTGGATGAAACAATGCTACTGAGTTGTTGGATGACTCAAGTCTACTCATAACTCATTGCTTTAAGTCATGGCTGTCAAAATGAAGCTACTTGCCCCAGCAAAAAGTGAATGTGCAATACTAAAATCATTTTTGCAGAACACAATTGAGTTACAAACTAAAACTGAGATGAACTCTTAGATAGTAGCCACCTTTCTATTTGGCATGACTGAGAAAGAGCATGTTGGAACTCAGAGCTATGCTGTTGTCACCCATCATCAGGTGTTCCAGATTGCCTATGTGATTGTGAAAGCAGCCAATTCCCCTCGGCCTGGAAACTGGATTTTGGAACGTTCCCTAGATGATGTGGAGTACAAACCCTGGCAATATCATGCGGTGACAGACACGGAGTGCCTGACCCTCTACAATATCTATCCCCGTACTGGACCACCATCCTACGCCAAAGATGATGAGGTCATCTGCACTTCATTTTATTCCAAGATTCATCCTTTAGAAAATGGAGAGGTAAGATGGAGACACTGCATTGAGTACTATAAAATAGCTCTGTCATAAAGACATGAATGTGTCAGTAATTAATGTCTTTGAGGTTTTAAAATGGAATTTAACAGAAGTCAATTTGAATGTGTTATTAGATAAAAAAGAAAACCCAAGGTGATTAGAAAGTCAAATGCCTTCCTATGTCTCCTCTCTCAAAGATCATAGATGAGGAAATGGGTTATCTTTGAAGCCAGAGATTAATTTCACCGCCAAAGAGATTTTTCCAATAATGTCAGCTGCTAGAGGCTAGAGACCCAGTGAAGTCTCTACAGTGTGCACACACAATCTCAGGATAGTGATGAAGAAAGGGTTTGTAAAGAAAAAGAAAACCAATCAACTAAACGACAATAAACCCCAAACCAAGCAAAAACATAGAGCATATAAAAAAATCACACCAGGTTTTGTATGCATTTTTGCTTTTACCATGTAGGGCTATAGTATGATACTATCTCTTTGGTGATGGCTCCCTAGATCGTCATGTACTGGTGCTTAAGTTCTTAATTATATGCATGCTTACATAATTCAAGAGTGTTTGATTGCTCTTTAGTTTTTGCTTGTTTGGGTTTATTTTGTTCTGTTTTGGTTTGGGTCCTAAAGATAATATTCTAATTTTTATTCATTAGCTTTAGCTTCTGATCCAAGTTATGACTTGATGATAGTTGTGTGTTCTTAGTCAAGTTGCTTATTTTTTTTTGTACCTTAGTCCATACATTAGGAAACCTAGAGATAGTTAATGTATTTGCTTTTGACCAAATGAACATATGAGCATGAGCAAGCAATGTAATTACACTTAAAGTACCCATCACAAGATAAAAATATTGTTAAGTGTCTAATGAATTTAGTGGACCAACCTACCAGACATCATAACTTTCTGTAACCTAACTTATATATATGCTCAGTGCAATGCCACCAGTCTGGTTTAAGCAAATGTATTTAATTCCATTTTAAACCATAGAGTTTAGTAGCTCCTGAAATTTGATGGACTCCATCAAAACTAAAACAGTGTGGATGTGTGACAGCTGGAGACACAGGTGAGTGGTTTGGAGACATGAAATGTGGATGCACAATCTTCCACAACTAACCCACACCACAATGCCACACCCAACAACACAGCCTGCTGCAGAGTGCTCATTGGTTCTGGGCTGATGGTGAGCTGAAGCTAAGCTACTAGGCTTCACAGGAAGGAATCATCCTTCATATCACTAGCCTGGGAAAAGATCCAGGTGGAATATTATCTTTCTATTGGATGCATATCATATTTCCAGAGCCACAAGGTCAAAACAGAAATATTTCTTTGTGAGACACAGTCTATACCCCCTTTCTGATATTCTCTCCCCAGTCCAGTCCAAGGATCATATCTTCTTGTATACACACATACAGAAAACCCACATTTCAATCTTAATATCCAAAGAATTGTAGGCAATCTAGATTCACTCTAATTACATCTGAGAAAGAAGTTTAGCTTTTGACATAAGTCGACCAGACTCCTCTTTGGCAATTTAATTCTACAAGTTCAAAACAGTACCCTAACTCTGTCTCAAATGCTAAAATTTAAAAAGTAATGGTTGTGGAGATGCAGATGATACAACAAATATCTCAATCTGAGAATTGACAGGGCGTCAAACAGCTGGCCAACCTGCTTTGTGCTGAACGCTAGCCAATTCATGGAAATGGTCTAGTTCAGAAGTTGGTAGAGCAATATAAAGTATACTTAGGTAGATATATAATGTGCAGTTATGTGAGCTCTTCCTCCTCCTCTCTTTGCATTATGGATGGTTTTCTGGACATTTTAACCAATTCAGCTTTCCGTCAGGAACAAATAAACATGCTTGTTTGCTTGTTTTTTTTTTTAATTTCTAGGTTTTCTTTGGGGGGTGGTTTATATATGCTTGAAACAGGGAGTGGCACTATTTGGAGGTACGCTATTTGGAAGTAGGTGGGTAGTAGCCATTAACTGTGGGAATGGGCTGTAATACCCTCATCCTAGCTGACTAGAAGCCAGTATTCTACTAGAAGATGTAGAACTCTCTGCTCTGCCTGAATCATGTCTGCCTAGATGCTGCCATACTCACACCTTGATGATAATGAATTGAACCTCTGAAACCATAAGCCAGCCCCAATTAAATGTTGTCCTTTATAACACTTGCCTGGACCATGATGTCTGTTCACAGCAGTAAAACCCTAACTAAGACGGGAGTGGGGGTTATATAGACATTATACAAATTATATATATATATATATATATATATATATATATATATATATATATATATATATACATACATACACACACACACACACTTTGAACATATCTCTCAATATGTCATTACCACTATCTACTAATCTCACATTTTCCTGATTAGTTTCCTTCATTTAGACAACTCTACTTTAGTGACATGTATATTATAAATTATATTAGTTTCCCATGAAATCTGGGATCCAAAGATTATACTCATTTCTTTCTTGAACTGGCTGTCCAGTTACACGCTAAAACAACACCCATTGAAAAGTTAGAGGACCCCTTCACTTGAAGAAGAGAGGGACAACATCTCTTTCCTCTTCCTAAGTTCATCAGGACAAACCAAAAAATGGGTCCATCTGTAGCAGTGAGTTTACTACACGGCTTTGCTCTCTAGTCAGATGGTGCATGTGCACCCGCTCAGGAGCTATCTTTGGATCCATGAATAAAAGACATACACACATCAGCTTATTTTTAAAATGCTATGGCTGCCTCAAAGGCTGGACACTCCTAAACCTTCCCCCAAGACCCCAGGCCCAATTGGGGAAGTGGCCAATGGCCACTTAGCCAAAATCTCACATGGCTGATGGCTTTTTCTCCTGTGTCCCATCCTTCTTCCTAAGTCATAGCAATTCTCCTCTGTTCCTCTGCAACCTAGCCTGTGTAACTCTACTGGCTATTGGCATCTTTATTGATCAATCAAAACCAATTGGGGATAAGAACCTTTAGCATTTGAACATGCAGATTGACTCAAAGCATTAGAAGTAAAAATTAGAGGAATCCTTCACTAGAAGGAAAGAAGAATATCTCTTTCCACTTCCTAAGGTCATAAGGACAAACCAAAGAATTGGTCCACCAAAGCTTACTCTTGGAAACCAATAAGTTTATTGGGCTTACACATCAGGGATGAGAGGTTACTCCCAGAAGCATGGGAGGAGACTGTAGCTGCAGACTCTGCCACATTGGAAAGTTTCACTCAAGAGGCAAGCAAGATGGTTTTTCTATAGACTAAACCTGTTTCAATTAATACAGTCTATCATATATAAATATGATATATATAGTCTATATAGTCTATCATAGCATATGCTTAGGACCCTGAAGCCACATACAGTTAAGATGTAACTGCATACAAATGGCTAGAAGTAGCCAGAATCTCAGGAGAGGGTCCACTGGCTTCCCTTAATCCTTCCTTCAAGGAGAATACCTATAGTCAGGAAGCCCGAGGATGACAATGGCTTGAAAGCAGGCATAGTTGATCCAACAGAGGTGGCAAATATTTTGCTGGAGGACAACTCTCCCCAGCAGCACTCATGACAAGGACTAAGGCCAGGTAATTCTGATTTCCCTGTGATGTCCTTAAGTTGCTTTGTGATTTATAGGGACAAAGTTGAAATATGGAACCGAGAGTTATCCAAAATATTATAGCATTTAAGAGTAAGACTTAAATCCAGGCATCTCCTAGACTTTCTCCTCATTGAATTGCATTTTCTTTGTGGAATATGCTACTTTCTAAAAAATAAAAATAAAAAATAAAGATCTCTTACTAGAAAGAAGCATGGTTCTGACACCTCATGGTCAGAAACACAATCAAATAAGAAAATGTTGTTATTACAGGCCAGACCTTCATAAGACCATGAACAGTCAATTCATCTTGAAGGCATTGTGTTGTTTTGATTGATTAGTTTAACCCATCAAGCTTTCCAAGCATATTTATGTTTTAATGCAACATAATTTTGATTTTCTAAATTAACATACAAAATAGGTTTCACTGTGCCATTTTCATAAACATGTATCATGGGGACATGTGTACATAGTCCCCATCTCCCTCTGCTGGCACGTGTTCCTTTCCCTCTCGTGTATCATATAACATTTCAGGATATTCTAAAATTTTAGATAATGCCTACCCCAATTCCATGACTAGTGATTATGAACAATCTTTGTCTTTTGCATTAGCTTTTAGTTATAAAATTATAACTTTTCACTTTTGTATAAACTGTAAAATGTACTTTTAGATATTTGTGTTTAAAATACTAATAGAAGTAACAGTTCAGTAAGAGAAAAATATATTAAGTAGTAAATAAAATACATTATAAAAGGGTCATAAGAGAAATAGGCAGAGCGGGTGATCCACTGCTACACACAGTGGAAAAATTCTCACAGAGTAGTTGGAAAAATCCTTTGAGAAGATAATTTTACATTTCAAGACCAACATATTAGTTCATATTCATGAGATTTCTGTGTTAAACAGATACCTGAAAGAAATTATTGTAGGATATGTTATTACGGAGACGATCAAAGAATGTAGCTATTTAGTCTTTGCCTATTTTATTGTTTTCTGAGTTCTGCAGAAACTCTGTAGAGAACAGAGCTACTCACACTGTGTTCCTCAAGGTGCCTTTTCCTTGATTTCCTTAGAGGTATTTATATTCACCTTTGCATTTCATTAGTGTGGTTATGATGCTCCAACTTCATGCTTCAAAGACAATGGCCATTTACAGTTATTTAAATGAATCTATGCCTTTTTAGATTGTATTAGAATTCAGTTAGTTGGTTACACTACTCACATCCGGAGTGTCCAGTAGGTATGCCTGACAAGTCACTACCACACTGGCTTCTACCAGTTAGGGCAACTTTGACTTTGCATAGCTCTGTTGGGAAGTGCTACACTGGGTTTTATATCAATTCCTTTGCATGATTCCAATACCATTTTGTTTTATACATATACAAAGTAATGTCTTTAGCCAGTTCAAGAAATAGTTCTGTAGTATGTAGTTCCACAAGTATTTATTTCAGTCTTTCTTCTGTAATTCTAATTAAAAACAAATTAGAACATGTTTGTCACTATGCATCTTACACTTGTGTAAGATGTTTACACTTCTCACTTGTACACTTTTTGTCCATTTTTCCTTTTGTACATTTGCATAAGTATTTTATTATGGGCTATTAGTACATCAAATTCTTCCCAGAGCTATGTAAAATCATTGAAACTGTTTTTAGAACTCTAATTTTGTTTACATTCATTTTTGATTTCCAGAATTTCTCTGGTTCGCTTTCAAGTAAAAGTTTAGGGTTACTAGTTTTCCATTGGAATTTTGTATTTATTAAACATTTATTTTATGAAGCTTGAGAGATGGGTCAGTGGTTAATAGAACAGGCTGTTCTTAAACAGGAGTTAAATTAATCTCCCAACACCTGGGTCAGCTCAGAGCTGCCTGTAACTCCAGTGACAAGGGATCTGATGCCCTCTGTGTTCTATTCAGGCCCTGTAGATTTATGATACTCATATCTAAAAATAAATATAACATTAATTTAATAATATAATTTGTGCTGAACCGATCAGTACTGTGTCTTTATTTCCTTCAGTACAAAGTTATAATTACTTGAACTTTTGTTTGAAAACTACATGGCCAATCTTTGTGGATATATTTTGTTGACCAATTGCTAGCTGATGCAATTTTAAGCTGTACATCCATGTATGCCTGATTACTTTGAATAGCAAATTTGTATTTGAATGGTGTTTGTGGAAATAATTGAACTGAGATATGATCATCTTGTGGGAATTTTCTGATGCTTCTGCCTTACCATAGCAATCTGGATCCCTTTTGAAACAATTACATATTTGAGTTCCTGAGACATTCAGAGTAAAGCTCGGAGGAACGTAACTATACCTGCATTAATCTCTGCTACACTCCTTGGATTCCTGTCTTTGGAGTTCAAGCCGATATACATGCAATTTACTAAATCCTGGTCTCTTCAAATTTTAGAATATAACTTTTGCCCTCTTAATATGGCGTGGTTGTCTAAAGCATTTCTTAGTTTTCTCAGCCATGTCTTTGGGTGGGAACACACCACAGGATTAGATTTGTCACAGTGTATCAAGCCCTCTCTAGACATGAATTTCTATCCTCTTAAGGCTCTAAATGGGTGTTCTTCTGTGTTCTGTCATGTGGTGGTTATTTGTCATTGGAAGTGTTGGTTCTGGTTATTCAACTTTCTAGAAACAGAATCAAAGTCATATATGTAGTTTTATACTTTGGAATTGTGTTCAATGTACATAATTGTAAGATGCAGAGACTTATGAAATATTTTCACACTGCTATTGCTACAAACGATGTCTTATACAATGTATTTGTCATAGTCAACCTTCATTATTACATAAGTATGAACCAAAGTATTGATTTTATTCAGATATTAATTTTTCCATTAGTGTCTGTATTTCTCTTCTTGAGTCTAATTTTGGAGAAAATATTAAATCTATAATTGTGTTTCTTTCATAATCTTTAATTTGTGACACTTTTAAGAGCTATTTTAAGACCTATTGGAAAAAATATTTTGTAGACTATTATTCACTTTGTACTTGCCTAATGTCTAAAAATTAAATTTGCCTGGTTTGGGGAGAGACTATCATGGAAGAAACAGCTTCCTGCTCCTCATATTTAATTCATATATATTTTATACAATTTTATTCATTCATAAAATTATGCTTCTAGATAACTTTTTATTTAGGGCAGCAGTGTCTAAATATTAACCACAATCTGAAGAACATGTTTTTGACTAAGAATGGAATGTTCATTTTGTCAGACCATCATAATATACTTTAAGTATAAAAGTAAGTCATGACTAAGAAAAAGTAGATTATTTTAAAGTCCATCAATGAGAAGAAGCCCTGTTGAAATAAGAACATCTTAATTATAATACACTAACATAATTTTTTCGGTTTAAGAATAGAATATAAATAGAAAATCATCTTCTCATGACCAGAGGTCCAGTTCAATGAGTGTAGGTATATAACACTGTCACTTTTTTTGGAGGCATTTAAAGACACACCAAAACCATAAAAATACTTTAAAATGTCATTTCAGGTATATAAAACACCCTTGTCAGGTTAAAAGATAACTAGGTCGATTCAGCATTGATCTTGTAGAGGCTAGATCTTTAGTCTGTCTTCTGTGCCCGGAATGTGTACTGGCTACTGCCTCTGTTGGAACCATGATTGCACAGTTCTTCCTCTGACATCTTTCCTGCTGGCTGCATCATGCCCACTGCTTTTCCAACTTTGTTGCTTCAGTACCCAACTCGCTACCTTCTCAGCTTGCTCTACATGAGTTTCAAGAGATCAAAAAAAAATGTTTACCATGTGGCTTCTTTGTGAGGGAACTTCAGGGCTGCCCTAAGTTCCCAAGATAGCAAGGTTCAACTACTCCCAAGAAAGAGATTAGCTCCTCATGCTGGGTTTGAATCCCATGGGAGCAGAGTAGCTCACTGTGAGCTGTGATAACACTGGCACATCACGTATTAGGGCTTGGCATGGAGGGAGAGGGGTGACCATGGGGAGATAACCCGTGTGTTGTTATCCTGGCTGAAAACCATAGGAGGCATTGAGAAGAAGCCTTTAGAGTTTAATTTTAGAAAAAGTAATTTTGTATCATCAGTGCTGAGAGGACTCAGCAGGAATTTGTTTTTCCTCTAGTCAGAAAGAATGATCTGGAATTCAGTAATAGAAGTTGTAGGCTATAAGACAGCAGACCACAGGGAACCTCCATTAGGTTGTGAGTCCAGCCACAGGAGAAAGCTCTAATGGGCACCCATATGCAGACATGCCTCCCTGGCGTGCTGCAGAGAGTCACACTCCTAACAGTGAGTGTTGCATCTGCAGAAAGTAGCTGCGACTACAAGTTCCTGAGAACTCCTCACAGGGGCTGCCAATGGAGATATCACCGAGAAGTCGGATTCACTTGCAAACCTCATAAATCACTTCCTAAAGAATTTTTGGGAAATGAGAGCCTCTCATTTGGTTAATGCTCATGACAGGGCAATGGGAAGTATTTTAAACATGTGTCCCAGGTGCCTCTGATTCTGAAGTCTCTCTCTCATTCCTGGCTTGCGTTTCAGACAGCTCCAGCTTCCTCAGTCCCTGGAGAAGAACAGAGTAATGGGTTGCTTAAGGAAAGACTGCTGGTAATTTGTAGGTGAAGAATGAGAATAAGCAAATTGTTCTCAGGAAACCTAGTAAGATTTGGGGAATGGAGTCTCTGGGTGGTTTAAAGCTGAATGAATAGCCTGGACCTTCCTCACTTGTTGATGGTTGAAGAGGTGCAGGAGAGAGGGATTACCTCACAATGCTGAGGAGCATGACTGTGTGGATGCTAATGCTTTAGGGATTCTAAAATCCAAATTATAATCAATGTTTTCTCATTATATGAAATTTTCTTGTCCTGTGGCTAGGATTATTATTTTTAATGTATTTGGACAGATGCTAGACCAAATAGCTGAATATGCATGGTTTCCATGGTGATGTCTCATCAATGTCCTCATATAGAGATCGTAAGTTATTTACAAGTGATCTTCTTTCCTTATTAATACAACCCTTCCCACCACACAGGGGTACATCTCAATGGAATTTAGATTACCATTGAGTTTACACTTGAAATGTGGCAATCTATATAAAAATCCCTACAGACACCATCATTAATTCTTGAAGATACTTCCTTTGGAAAAGCATATTGATAGCTTTGATATTATTTTGATTTCTCATATGACAGAATTTTATATAGTAAGACAGAATACTTTTCATTTTCTTTTCATCACCTGATACTATGATGATCCTTAGAACTGAAAATTACAAGAGAGGAAGACACAGACACAGCATGTTAAAAAAAAATGACTCAGAGACTCTTCTTTGATGTAATGTTGTTATGGCATAGTACGATTTCATGTGAACTTCTATAAAAATGGGCGAGTGGAAATAAGGAATTCTTCCCTTCTATGTGAACCTTGGAATTGCTCCCTCAGGGAGAAGGAGGAGGGCATTACCAATTCCTATCTGTTAGAAACCGATATTGAAGTAAATAATTACTTGGAATGTCTGTACATCTTTCCCCATACATAATCATCATGATAACAAGCATTAGATCAACTGCATACAACATGGAATACCACCTTGCCCTGAAGATTATCTAGCCCTGTGAGAAACACAGAGAGTACTTGAAATTATTCAGTATAAACAAGAAGTATATTCTTTCTAAAGTGTTACACATATAGATATTATATTTCTTTCATTGAAGATATTTCTATTATGCTTCAAAATACACCTTTTCTGATAAAGTCCTTTATTCTTCCTTTCCATTGTTAGTCCACTGATTTTTAATGTATACACATTAGTTATGTTGTACATAGAAAATAGCAATGGATGCTCTTAAATTCATGCAGTATCTTTGAAAAATAAAGGTGACTGGAAAAACTGGCTAACAAGAGCAGAATCTGGAGAAGATCACACTAATATATCCAAGGAAGCAGTTATGGAGGTGAACTACAAGTATCCACTGGAAAAAAAATAATAACAACAACTGTGAACCGTGATCTGTTATAGCCTGTACACGGCTGTGGTCGGTCCGAGGCACAGTGGCACTGGCTGCATGCTCGGACCGGATGTGGCTGATACAGTTCTGCCAGCAAGTTACAATGGGACTTGCAGAGATAAGTAACAATATGTGTCCAGCTGTTCTCATGCTAGAGTGGAGGCCTAACTTATGGCAATGCACACTGTGTAATACGGCAGAAGATTCTCTCAGTTCCTCGGTTACTAGAGCCCATCTCCCATCTTAGGAAGGTTGTCCTAGATGGAGAGCAGGGAGCATCCCAGAAGGGGGACCACGTACCACTGTCCTGTGGATTGATTGTGAAGGGATTATAAAACAATATTGAAGAAATAAGTGAAGCAAGCAACTTCATATCCATGAAGAAGGAACTACCAAAAAGAAAAGTTGAGGATCTCCAGTGCTGATGTGAAGTTAGCTCAGGGCCAGAGAGATATTAATAGCTCTAGTAATTATAGCATATGATTTTTATGACAGATGCTTTCTAAGGGATTTATAAGTATAAACTCATATATATCAGTCTCATGCATTGTGCTTATATGCAAGAGGGCCAGCATCAGCTCAGTAGTCCCACTGGATGTGTGAAACCATGAATAGTACTGAAGCCCTATGCGTATGATGGTTTTCATTATAGGGACATGCCTATAATAGAGTGTAATATATCAATAGGCAGGGTAATATCAACAACATTAAACAATAAACTGGATCACTTCTAACAGCACGCTGTACTAGAACCATCAATGCCATGGCTCCTGTATCCTGGGTCATTATTTTCATTAAGGGCTTATTTACTAACTTTGAAAGAGATATTTATTCAGTGACCAAGCATGATATGGCCTCTTATGACATCAGTAATAACTAATATCAATGCACAATCAGAAACTAATGAATCACTTTTGAGATTTTTGATGTAAAATTTGGGGGTTATTGTTTCAATTACCTGTGGAAATCACAAAACATCTATAAAAAAAAAAATCATCTTGATTTACAACCGAGAAAAAAGTGTCAGAGAGAAGTTGACTAACTTTTCCAGGGTTTGTAGCAATCATGTAATATGTGAATGTGATTTTAATGCTCATGCTATGTTTTTGGAGAACTAGAAATCTTCCTGTATATATGGTGTTTTCGGGAATATAGGCTTGGAGTCCCGCATCCCCTGCCAGCGTGCATTTTTCCGTCTGTGATCACGTCACACGTCTGCCTTTCAACCGCTGTGCACTTTTGCTTCTGAGTGCTCCCTCATCTTGTAACATTTAAAGTCAGTTATCAGTTGCTGAGTGAACAAGCCACTGCTGGAATGACAGGCCCTACACGCTCTGATGTGTTCCGTCCGTCCCATTCAACATGACCAAGACAATCCTAAAGGCTCCCAGTTAAAATGGGACTCCCAAGAAACAAAGGAAGAAAGTGGTTAGATGATGATTATCCTTGTCATCAGTAATGTGAATGTTGATTAATCAGTCTCACACAGGAAAGATAATCTTGATTGCCCATCTATACTTGAAAATACAACAAAGGGTCATGAAACGATTCAAATAAGCTCTACTTCATAGGGAAACAGTTTCAACACTCAAGCTGTTATCACAAGTCCTCAAGACAAGTAACTCAGGAGCAGAATGCTTATGATTACTGTTTATGAGGTAGCCTAGGAAGACACCAGGAGCTCACCAGACGCGTTGCTGAGAGCTGAGCAGAGTAGGCAAACCTGCTGCAGAAGACTCTGGCTTGAGGGTGTGTATCATTTTACACCATAGCAGACTGACTGCAAAAAAAATATTTTTATTGGAAATACATAAACTAGTAACTCTGCAAAATTTGGCTACCAGGGGAGTACACAGGACCCAGAGTTTACCCTCCACTCCTCTGATGGGTAACTAAAGCCCTGATAGCTGCTTTGTGAGGAAGATCCTTGGCAAACCTGGCATGGCTGCAACTCTCAGGAAATCACATTTTCTTCTGCAACGTTGCTTTTAGTTTCATCCAGCAGGAATTGCATATTTTTCTATTATATTGAAATGTGCCTTTTAAACCCAGCCCCTCTGTTCTGTGCAGCCACACGAGAATGCCGACAGTAGACTATTTTTAGTCAACAAAACACAGTTTCATATGGTTTAAAGTAATGCATGCAAAAGCCTGAATAGAATTATTTGTAAAAAGGTAAACATCCTAAATATAGCTTTAGTTGTAGACAATGTTTTCACTAACATCACCAAAAGGGAACCAAATGAATCCTCTGCTGAAACAATAATTTGTAGTACTCTCTGATAATTGTTTTATGAAGGTCTCTCTATGGCTGGATTGGTGGTGTGGTGATTACTAAGCTCACAAAAGTCATATCAAATCAGTTTTTTAAATTCATGGAAGGCAAAAGAGGTCAGGAATGGCACTTTCATAGGACTAACCATGTTCCTTAAGATGCTGTGGGGAACATGTGGATGCTGACAGAATATTGGTGTAGTGACTATTCCTGGTTGTCAACTTGACTATATCTGGAATGCACTAAAATCCATTCACCTGTGATCCTAATCTGGAGGCTTGGAGATAAAAGTTTCTGACCTGGATCTTGGCATGGAGATCTTGAGGCATAGTGGCTATAAATCCCAAATGATTAAGACAGGGAGATCTCTGATTTCAAGGTCATCTGGGACAGAGCAAGTCCCAGATCCAGGCGATGTGATAGACACCTTTAATCTGGGCCACCCCTTCTGCTGAAGACCTATGTAAGGACATTGAAGAAGGAAGATGGACTCTCTCTCTCTTCTTCACCTGCTTGCCTTGTGGGACTGAGCAACTGCTAGAACCTTGGACTTCCATCCACAGCTACTGCTGACCATTGTTGGGGAGTTGAAATACAGACTGTTAAGTCATCAACAATTCCCTTACTATATAGAGACTACTCATACGTTCTGTGAGTCTAGAGAACTCTGACTAATACAGAAGTTGGTACCAGGAGTGGTTCTAGAGGAACAGAAAGTATAAAGATGAATCTTTAAAAAATCTGGAGTTGGTGTGATAATTCACCAGCTCATTCATTTACTGAAACCTCTCCAGATTCTCTCTCTCCTGAGACCTCAGAGAATATTGAAGACCCATGGTTGAAACAATGTTTCAAGCTTAAAGAAGCTAATGCCTTTGATTATCCTGATGCGTTATGTGATTCCTTATACAACACTTTCTACAAGTTGAGGGAAAAAATCTAAAAATGATTTTGCTGGCTGGTTGCTCTTAATATCTTGGGGGAAATGATGGAGGAAAAGGAAGGAGTTGTGTGATAAAATCAAAAGGCTCCAGATTCAAGTAAACAATATAAAAGTTGCTAAGTGTGTCCTTGAAGAGAATCTTCTCTTCAGCAGCCATAGAGCTCAAGTTGCAGAAAATCAAACTGAAGCCCTCATTGTAAGGTTGGCTGAATTACAGCGAAAATTCCAGTCTCAGCCTCAGAGGATATCAAGAGTTGAAGTAAGGGCATTAATTGGCAAAAAATGGGCTCCTAAAACTTGATACGGGGATGTGTGGGCAGACCCTGTCGAAGCTGAGAATTTTAAATCTTCAGATTCTCAAGGATTTACCCTCCCCTTAAAATAATGTCTTTTGCACCTGAGGGAGTTAATCCCTCAGAGTCTGATAAACCAGCAGTGTTTTTCATTGAAGAAAATGGCAGACAAGACAATATTAATGTTTCTTGAGGTCCACTGAGAGGTTTTTCTAGACCTATAACCAGACTCAAGGTAAAACAGGCCCCTAGAGGGAAGGTAGGAAGTGTAGTCCATGAGGAAATGTACTACACTAAGGAGTCAATGAGTTTACTAATTCATTCTAGGAGAAGTCTAGGGAATATGTGCAGGAATGGATTTTAATGGTGTAGGATAATGGTGGAAGGAACAGAAAATTAGAACAGGTTGCGTTTATTGACAGGAGCCCTCTGTGTAGAGATTCTAACTTTAATATGGAAGCTCGAACAGTTAAAAAAAAAAAGGTGTCAGAAGTTTGTTTGCATGGTTGGCTGAAGTGTTTATCAAAAGATGGCCTACTAAAAAGGAGTTGGAGATGCCTGATAAACCTTGGCTTAGTGTTGACAAAGGAATTTTAAGTCTTAAGGAAATTGCAATGCTAGAGTGGATGTATTGTGTAAAGCTTAATACTCCACAATGGGAAGGCCCAGAAGATATGTCCTTCACCAATTCCATAAGACAGAAACTAGTGAGAGTGTCACCAGCACATGTGAAGAGTTTTGTTCTTGCCCTTTTCCTTGTGCCAGACCTTAGGGTTGAAGATGCTGCTGCTCAGTTCGATGAATTAAATTCAATGGGTTTAATTGGGCCCCGAGTTAACAAGGGCCAGGTGGCAGCATTGAATCGCCAGAGACAAGGTGTTCATAGTTTTTATAATGGACATGGTAGACAAAACAATGTTTATAATGACATACCCCTTAACGGTCAGCACAGGAGAGGTGAAATTTATAATGGCATGACTCATTTGGACTTTTGGTCCTGGCTAATCAATCATGGTTTTTCCAAGCGTGAAATATATATCTGAAGATATCAATTAGATATCAAATAGATATGCACAAAACTGCCTATCTGTTTGATCTGTATAAGCAGAAAAAAATCTCAAACAAATGAAACAAAGACTACATTGGATCATGGCAAAAGGCAATCTCGTCCAGTGAATCAATTTCCAGACTTCAGCCAGTTTGCAGGCCCAGAACCCCTTGAAGGATTGTCCAGGTTCCCCTGAGGAAGGAATTTGATAAGACACCTAAAAGTTTTGCTGTTAGTCTTTGTCCAGAATTTTCCTAGAGGAACCTACAGCCCTTTACAAGGGTTACCATACACTGGGGGAAAGGAAATAATCAGACTTTGCAGGGTCTATTGAATGCTAGTTCTGAATTGACACTAATCCCAGGAGATTCCAAGAAACACTGTGGCCCTCTAGTTAAAGTAGGGGTTTATGGAGGACAGGTGATTAATGGAATTTTGACTGATGTCCAACTCACTGTAGGTCCAGTAGGTCGCCGAACACATTCTGTGATCATTTCCCAAGTTCCAGAATACATAATTGGGATAGATATAATCAGAAATTGGCAGAATTCTCACATCGGTTCCCTGACCTGTGGAGTGATGGCTATTATGGTTGGAAAGGTTAAATGGAAGGCTTTAGAGTTGCCTCGGCCAGGGAATATAGTGAATCAAAAACAGTATCATATTCCTGGAGGAATTGCAGAAATTACTGCCACTATCAAGGACTTGAAAGATGCAGGGGTTATGGTTCCCACCACATCTCCCTTTAACTCCTATCAGACCAGTGCAGAAGACAGATGGATCATGGAGAATGACAGTTGACTATTGAAAACTAAATCAGGTAGTAACTTCAAATGCAGCTGCCACACCAGATGTAGCTTTGTTACTTGAGCAAATTAACGCATCTCCTGGTACCTGGTATGTAGCTATTGATCTGGCAAATGCCTTCTCAGTACCAGCAATTTTCTTTCAGTTGTCAAGGTCAGCAGTACACCTTTACAGCTTTGCCTCAGGGATATATTAACTCTCCTGCTCTGTGTCATAACTTAGTTAGAAGACATCTTGATCTTATACTGGCTGCTTTTGTGTGTCAACTTGACACAAGCTAGAGTTATCACAGAGACATGCAGGTGAGGAAATGCTTCCATGAGATCCAGCTGTAAGGCATGTTCTCAACTGATGATAAAGGGGAGAGGGCCCATTTTGGGTGGTACTATCCCTGGGCTGGTGCTCTTGGGTTCTATAAGAGAACAAGCTAAGCAAGCCAGGGGAAGCAAGCCAGTAAGTAACATCCCTCCATGGCCTCTGAATCAGCTCCTGCTTCCTGACCTGCTTTAATTCCAGTCCTGACTTCCTTTAGTGATGAACAGCAGTATGGAAGTATAAGTTGAATAAACCCTTTCTTCCCCAACTTGCTTCTTGGTTACGATGTTTGTGCAGGAGTAGAAACCCTGACTAAGACAATAGGTCACAAGTAATGAGTCTGGATCTGTGTTTTGCCTCATGGGCTGTAAAGCATGAACTTGCATATCTGTACTATCAGGGCACATTGCTGTTCCCCTACAAGCAATGATCATACATGTAGACACTGTATCAGATCTGACACCGACCATCTTTGAATCAACATTTTCCATATTTTAAAACCTGACATCCCCTTAAGAGTAATGATCCAGTATTCTCAAGATATATTATCATATTGTAAGAGCATTGGTAATAACTCTCAGAGATTATGTCAAGAAAGGGATCTTTACATTTTAGAAAAGAAAATCATAGCAGTGGTTTAATTTTTCCATCTTTCTTATCAGTACATTATTTCTGGGGATGAAAAGCAGTGTTTTTCATTCTCACAATTTGTTATGTTGCACTCAGTTATCTCATAAGATAAAGTTTCATGTTGAATTAGCTGCAGGAGTGCAGCTTACATTTTTATCACTTCTAAGCAAATGTTTTACTCAAAAGATAGGACCCCGAAAATATGACTTGATACAGCATCAGTGCATCCAACAAATGGATTGCTATTGTTAAAAAACAATCGTGAGAATATGTAGTGTGAATACAGCTTTATCTTTTATTTTTCCATTTAAAAAATACTGAGAACCCTCTGCATGGCAAGCATTATTTTGGTTAACTATAAAACATTAAAGTGTTTTATATTTAGAGGCTTAATATAAGATAGGAAATGCATCAGAGACAACATTTCAGAGTTTGGGAGGTAATAAAGAGTTTTCAGGTACAGAAACGACATGATGGAGGGAGGGATGGAGAGAGGCGGCAGAGAGAATGAATGAATGAATATAAATATGAATGTTAGGGACCTGTTTGAGGAACTACATGGCTGAGTGGAGGCAGGGGGCAGCTGTGTTGTTAGTAATCATCTTCACTAATCATGATTTTTTCAGCTGAAGACTTACTGGGTAAGTTGAGTAAAGTTGCTCTCTCTACTTAGCTGTAAGCAAATTTGAGAATGATAAAATTCCATTTTTAAAGTTGCATTTTTGTGAAAGGAAGACATAGAAGAAAAAAGCCACCCAATGTGTGAAACATAAAGTTTGGGGAGAATTCTTTCCTCATGCAAGGGTCTCAGTGAAGACGCTGTTGAAATAGAAGTGGGTGGTGATTATGACTCTGAGGGACAAAGCATTTGAATTTTAGTCTGAGTCACAAGCTGACTCTTACGGTACCTATGTTTTCATGTGATGCTTACATAATGAGGGGATTTTCATCATGGTAAAAGACTCCTTCAATAGATGTTCAGTGGTTCAGAATCCTCCCTCTTCCTCTGTGCTCTAATAACCCTTTCTGTTGATGGATAGCCATTGAATAATTCACTGAACAAGCCTAGTGTGGTATTTGACTCCTAAGTCAAAGACAAATCTGTCTAGTTGTCAGAACTCGGTTGTGATTTCCTTGCCATGCTCCATAAGTCATAAGTACTTAGTGGCAGGAATGTAAATGAGTATGAGGAATAGGGAACCCAGATGTGGAGAGAAAAGTCATCCTCAGAGCACCCAGCTTTGTCTTCACATGGGTGCTAGACTATCCAGAGCTGTGAGATTTCCTCAGTGATTCCATTCCACACTCTGAACAGACAAATCCCAGCTCTTTATGTGAGCCATTTAAATGCCATCGGTGGTGTTGCAGCCAATCACAGCTCAAGCCAATTAATCTACAAAAACATGGTAGATCTGAAATGTTCTTAATGTCTAGTGACTTTGTGGCTGCCATTATACCTTTGCATGACACATTTCTCATGTTTGTGGTAATGTGGTATGAATAGATGGACTGTGCTGTTCATTGTACAAACACACGATATGTTCAGTTACACAAATCAAGATGCACTCAGTGGTAAGAGTGACTGAGGACTTGTGTCTGTATGACTTTCAAGCCTTTATGCAGTATTTTAAGATATACTCTTTCAAGTTATTAAACAATTGTTATCTGCACAAAAATGCCCCATGCTTCATGGAACTTGTGATTTCTGTTTCTTCCAACTATGTTTGATTGAGTCTGAACAAATATGCCAAATATGTCAAATATCATTCTTAGTGGAATTAAAAGCAATGAGTTATCACACACACACACACACACACACACGCACACGCACACGCACACGCACACGCACACACACACACACAAGATTTCATATACACATGGCCTCATATGCACAAATACCAACTAACACATGCAAACACTCCAAATAGCATGTGTATAAAGTGGCTATTCCATGCAGATTTGCAAAAGTCAATGTTTATAATGGTCATACAACTATAACACCATCTACAAATGTATTTCCTCTTGCATGCCTCTGTGTTAAGTACATATGTTTGCATAATCAAACAACAAGAAAGAAATCAAACAAATAAACAGGGAGAAGCATTACCTGTACCAACATGAAGTTTTCTTGCATTTCTTTCCTACAGAGCCTCTGCTAAAGCTTGGCAGGGCTCTCTGGTGTCTCTGAAGGACCACCTAGGAGGAGCCAGGAAGGTCATCTGTCCTCTGGCTAAAGGCACACATTCAGGCATGAGGAAGAGATGATTCCAGGCATTTTAAAAATAGAATGGGTAATTTTCAGCCAGATGATATCTCTATAAGCAAAGAAACAAAGGCTGAATGAGAAGAGGGATATGGTGCTGCCGTGTACCCATGTTTGTTTTCATAGAAAGGAAGCAAGGTCTCCATGTCCTTTAAGAGTAAAACATTGAAAGTATTTCAAATCTTGATAAATAGGTTATTTTTATTTCTAAATTTAAGGACTTATATATAATGTGATAGATGTAAACTAGTGTTAGATTTAAAGTATGACATATGACAAAGCAAACAGCATACAGATATTCTGGTCTGGAAGAGGGATTGTGAGTAATTTCGAAAATCAAGTTCTGTACAACTGTGTCCAAAACTCACAGCTGCAGAGGCAAAGTAAACAAGTCCTGTGAGAAGGCTGCCTGGTTAAGGATAGCCAAAGACTTCAAACCATTGCAATTCCCGGTTCCATTGACGTGTTTATAATTCAGACATGTCCCCAAGGAGAAAGTATGAAAGGACATTTGCAGAAATGGGAACAAAAGTCAACATTGCTTGTTTGTTCATTAGATTTGATCAGACAGTGAATAACATTTGTATTCGCTTTATAAAGGTGCCCCTACAGTCTCTATGCAGCCATTGTCTTTCCATGGGACATCAGGCATTTTACAGGCATCCCTGCTTAGGAGTCATGTGACAGCTGTTGAGTTCCATGAACAGGGAACCATGGTTCATGCCTGCATTCACTTCTCCTGGATTATATTGTTACATAGTTATGTGTAGGGACTCTGGTGCAGACCACAATCTCTCTTAAATCATGAATGGAAGTAGAAGGTGGAGCCAGATGTATTAGACATTCATGAAGGAGCTAGCTTTTCAGTTTCTATTAAGTCAGTGACCGTGAGAGAACCCTGGAATTTTATAGTATTTGTGTGTGCCATTCACTCACTTACTTGATAATGCCCTACAGCACCCCAGTATAAAGTATAACACCTCAGTGATAAAGGTTTAAGATTTTGTATATATAAACAAGCAAACAAGCAAAGTTGACTTTTGTTCCTATTTCTGCAAATGTCCTTAGGTATGTATGTGTGTGTGTGTGTGTATCTATATCTATATCTATATCTATATCTATATCTATATCTATATCTATATCTATATCTATATCTATCTATATCTATATCTATATCTATATCTATATCTATATCTATATCTATATCTATATCTAGATATAGATATAGATATAGATATAGATATAGATATAGATATAGATATCCTAAGAGGTGCCCTCTTAATTAAAAAATAATCAGTCACACACTACAATAAAATGTGCTCTTGTGGACCTTAATTATTGTCTTGGAAAGTGCATTTTTTTTCCGCATAGGAAACAATGTAGCAATACTATCTGGTATTTTAGAGATCTGTCTATACACCTGCACTAAAAAAGCAGAGTAATAACCGTTCTTCTGTAACTGAGCAGCCCCTCACCCCAATTGCTGTGTCCATTTTTATTTCTCTTTGGAAATTATTCCTCAGTTTGGTTATCTTTTGTCACTGGCCTTCTGGATGATCATTTTGTAACATCTGGATACTTTCATATGAACATCTGGAGTGGAAAATTTTTTTAATTGTCTGATGCATACAGACTACTTCTTGAAGAAATGTATTTTCCCAGATGTTATTAAGACATGATTAAGCAAATGTAACGGCATATAAAATTCCATAGGAAGCACAATCCATGTTTAATCTGAAATCCTGTGAGGTTTTTTTTTTTCTTGTCCATAATCTTTTGCCCTGGAATAAATATTTAAAATATGTACATCAGGGACAGTTTGAGATGTCACAGGTGGTGTCCTTAAGTTAGGAGCCTTCGAGATCACGATTGTTTGGATGCTAGGTCTGGAAGTCAGTAACTCAAACCTTGAGCAGCACTCTAAAGGTCAAGCTTCCTTATTTCAAGGTTTAAAGTAAGAATAAAAGTCTTCCAGGCTATTTTTATTAAATGAGATGATTAAAACAATGTATCTGACTCGAATTGCAGATTGATAAACAACAGCTGGCATGAGTGTTTGTCACAATGTGATACAGAGCACAATTTAAGATTTCTTCTTTTCTCGACCTCCAGTGAATTAGATGCATATAATTAGTAGCTTGGTTTTTGCATAAAATTTTCCAGGGAACAAATCTTTTAAGAGTTGCAGTAATAGAATCTTGTCCCATTACCTATTACTCTTTAAGTGGGGGAGAAGGAAGGAATATAGATGCCTTTATTTGTTATAGGGAATTTAGGGAAAGCCCTTATCCCAAACTCTAGGGGTACAGACTAAGAAATGTATTTACAATGAAGAGTCTAGCTGGATGCTATGGTCTCCATGGTAACTTGTGTCATTTACAGATTTTCATGATAGAATGGACATCTTGCAAACAAATATCCTGCACACATTAATGTTCTACCATAAAATCTTCTTTAAATATGTCTGGTTAAGGAGTATATCATAAAAAAAGAAATAGACTAACGGCCTGGATATGTAAACAGGACCCAGCATTTTGCTGCATACAGGAAATGCACCTCAGTGACAAAGAGAGACACTACCTCAGAGTAAAAGTTGGAAAACAATTTTCCAAGCAAATTGTCCAAAGAAAAAGGCTGAAGTAGCCATTCAAATACTGAATAAAATTGACTTTCAACCAAAAGTTATCAAAAAAGATAGGGAAGGACACTTCATACTCATCAGAGGAAAACCTACCAAAATGAACTATCAATTCTGAACATCTATGCTCCAAATGAAAGGGTAGCCACATTCATAAAAGAAACTTTACTAAAGCTCAAAGAACACATTGCCGCTCACACAATAATAGTGGGAGACATCAGCAACCCACTCTCAGCAATGTACATGTCATGGAAACTAAAAATAAACAGAGACACAGTAAAATTAACAGAAATTATGAACTGATGGATTTAACAGATATTTATAGAACATTTCATCCTAAAACAAAAGAATATACTTTCTTCCCAGCACCTCATGGTACCTTTTCCAAAACTGAGTATATGATCAATCACAAAACAGGCCTCAACAGATACAAGAAGATTGAAATAACCCTGTGCATCTAATGAGATCACCACAGACTAAAAATGGTCTTCAATACCAACAATAAAAATGGAAAGCCCACATACACATGGAAGCTGAACAGTGCTCTACTCAATGATAACTTGCTAAAGGAAAAAATAGAAAAAAAGAAATTAATGACATTTTGCAATTTAATAAAATGTAAGGAAAATCATACCAAAATGTATAGGAAACAATGAAAGCAATGCTAAGAGAAAAACTCATAGCTCTAAGTGCCTCCAAAAAGAAACTGGAGAGAGCATACACTAGCAGGTTGTCAGCACACCTGAAAGCTCTAGAACAAAAAGAGACAAATAGATGGAAGGAAATAATCAAACTCAGGGCTGAAATCAAGCAAATAGAAACAAAAACTATACAAAGAATCAACAAAAAAAGAAGATCTTTGAGCAAATCAAGATAGATAAACACTTAACCAGACTAAGCAGAGCTCACAGAGATAGTATCCAAATTAATAAAATGAAAAGGGAGACATAACAATGAAAACAGAGGAAATTAAAAAAATCGAAAGACCCTACCACAAAAGCCTATACTCAATCAAATGGGAAAATCTGAATAAAGACGAAAAATTTCCAGACAGATACCAGAAGTTAAATCAGTATCACACAAACTATCTAAAAAGTCCCATAACTCCTAAAGGAATAGAAACAGCCATTAAAATTCTCCCAACCACATAAAACCCATGACCAGATAGGTTAAGTGCAGAATTCTATCAGACCTTCAAAGAAGACCTAAGACCAATACTCTCCAAACTATTCCACAAAATAGAAACAGAAGGAATACTACCCAATTCGTTCTATGAAGCCTCAATTACTCTTATACCTAAACCACACAAAGACCCAACAAAGAGAACTTCAGACCAATTTCCCTTATGAACATAGATGCAAAAATACACAGTAAAATTCTCACAAACCAAATCCAAGAACACAGCAAAACAATCAATCATTCACCACAATCAAGTAGGCTTCATCCCAGGGATGCAGGGATGGTTCAATATACAGAAATCCATCAACATAATCTACCACATAAACAAACTCAAAGAAAAAGAACACATCACTTCAACACCCTTCACGTTAAAGGTCTTTGAAAGATAGGAATTCAAGGCCCATACCTAAACATAGTAAAAGAAACACACAGAAAAACAATACCCAATCAAACTAAATGGAGAGAAGCTTGAAGCAATACCACTAAAATCAGGAACTAGACAAGGCTGCCTACTCTCTCCCTATCTATTTAATATAGTACTTGAAGTCATAGATAGAGCAATTAGACAACAAAGGGAGGACACAAAGGGATACAAATTAAAAGGAAGAAGTCAAAATATCACTATTTGCAGATGATATGATCGTATACCTAAGTGATCAAAAAACTCCACCAGAGAACTCCTACAGCTGATAAACAACTTCAGCAAAGTGGCAGGATATAAAATTACTTCAAAGGATCAGTAGCCTTCCTTTATACAAATTCTAAATATGCTGAGAAAAAAATTAGGGAAATGACACCCTTCACAATAGTCACAAATAATATAAAATATCTTGGTGTGATTCAAACCAAGCAATGGAAAGATCTGTATGAGAAGAACTTAATGTCTCTGAAGAAAGAAATTAAAGATCTCAGAAGATGGAAAGATCTCCCTTGTTCATGGATTGGCAAAATTAATATAATAATAAAAAAGACCATATTGCCAAAAGCAATCTACAAATTCAATGTAATCCCCATCAAAATTCCAACTCAATTCTTCATATATTTAGAAAGAACAATTCTCAAATTTATTTGGAATAACAAAAACCTAGAATAGGGAAAACCCTTTTCAACAATAAAAGAACTTCTGGGGGAATCAGCATCCCTGACCTCAAGCTGTATTACAGAGCAATAGTGATAAAAATTGTATGATATTGGTACAGTGACAAGCAGATAGATCAACGAAATAGAATTGAAGATCCAGAAATGAATGCACACACCTAAGGTCACTTGACATTTGACAAAGGAGCTATCACTATCCAGTGGGAAAAAGACAGCATTTTCAACAAATGGTGCTGGATCAACTGGAGGCCAGCATATAGAAGAATGCAAATCAATCCATTTTTATCTCCTTGTACAAAGCTCAAGTCCAAGTGGATAGAGGATCTCCACATAAAAATAGATACACTCAAATTAATAGAAGAGAAAGTGGGGAAGAGCCTCAAACACATGGACACAGGAGACCATTTCTTGAACAGGATACCAATGGCTTATGCTGTACGATTAACAATCAACAATGCAAACCTACTGTAAGGCAAAGGACACTATCAATAGGACAAAATGGCAACTAACATACTGTGAAAAGAACTTACAATCCTTCATGCAATAGAGCACTAATATCCAATATACAAAGAACTCAAGAAGTTAAACAACAGAGGATCAGATAACCCTATTTAAAAATGGGGTACAGAGCTAAACAATGAATTTTCAACTGAGAAATACCAAATGGCCGATAAGCACCTAAAGAAATGTTCAGCATCCTTCATCATGAGGGAAATGCAAATCAAAACAACCCTGAGATTCTACCTTACACCAGTTATAAAGGCCAAGACCAAAACCTCAAATGACAGCAGGTACTGGCGAGGATGTGGAGAAGAGGAACAGTCCTCCATTGTTTGTGGGATTGCAAGCTTGTACAATCACTGTGGAAATCACTCTGTTGTTTCCTCAGAAAACTGACCATAGTATTACCTGAGGACCCAGCTATACCACTCCTTGGCATATACCCCAAAGATTCTCCAACATGTAATAAGGACACATGCTCCACTATGTTCATAGCAGCCTTAATTATAACAGCCAGAATCTGGAAAGAACCTAGATGTCCCTCAACAGAGGAATGGATACTGAAAATGTGGTACATTTACACAATGGAGTACTTACTCAGCTATTAAAAACAACGAATTCATGAAATTCTTTGGCAAATGGATGGAACTCGAAATTGTCATCCCAAGTGAGGTAACCAAATCACAAAAGAACACACATAGTATGCACTCACTGATAAGTGGACATTAGCCCAGAAGCTCAGAACACCCAAGATACAATTCACAGACCAATGAAGCTCAAGAAGAAGGAAGACCAAAGTGTGGGTTCATCAGTCCTTCTTAGCAAGGGGAACAAAATACTCACAGGAGCAAATACGGTGACAAAGTATAGGGAAGAGACTAAAGGAAAGGCCTTCCAGAGACTGCTCCAATTGGGGATCCATCCCATATACAGTCAACAAACCCAGACACTATTGTGGATGCCAATATGTGCATGCTGACAGGAGCCTGATAAAGCTGTCTCCTGAGAGGCTCTGCCGAAACTTGACAAATACAGAGTTTGATACTCACAACCAACCACTGGACCAAGCACAGTCTCCAGTGGAGGAGTTAGAGAAAGGACTGAAGGAGCTGAAGGGATTTGAAACCCCATAGGAAAAACAACAATATCAACCAACCAGACCCCCCCCCCCTTAGAGCTTTCAAGGATTAAACCACCCACCAAGGAGTACACATGGAGGGACCCATGGCTTCAGATGCATATGTAGCAGAGAATGGCCTTATCGGGCACCCGTGAGTGGAGAGGCTTTTAGTCCTGTGAAGGCTTGATGCCCCAGTGTAGGGAAGGAGGACAAAGGGGCAGGAGTGGGTAAATGGGTGGAACACTCTTTTAGAAGCAGCGAAGAGGGGTGGAATAGGGTGTTTCTAGGGGAAGAGACCAGGAAAGGGGATAACATTTGAAATGTAAATAAAGAAAATATCCAATAAAAACAGAGAAAATATCCAATACAAGATGTAATAAAAAGAGGATATCATAAAAAATAAATAAAATAAATAAAGTAAATGTAAAAAGAAAAGAAACAATGGATATTTTATTTTATGCATACTGGCACATGATAAAGTAAAAAGAATAATTAAATATGCTTAGAGACATAGACGCTTTCATAGATCAATTAGTAGAAGTCACATATACAGGTCTTAGCTGTATTTGTCTTATCAAGTCAAAAGGCCTAAATACACTTTCTAATATCCATCCAGTGGTGTCAGAAAGAGAAGTTCTATTTATAGGCAGAAATTGTCAACATTATATAGGAAATACATCATGAACATTTTGAAGTTGCTATTTCAACTTTTCAAAATTTCAATATTTCAATATCAATTCTATCTTAACATTTCAAAGTATTTCAACCTGAGACATTCAGATGGATATTTGAATGTTTGGGTCCATATTCCATATTCCTTTTTTGCCCCCTAAAAGGTCAAAGAAAAAAATTGTTCAAACATTTAAAATGCCATTTGTGTTAGAATCCCCCGTGTGATAAGCCAACAGGGAAAATGGACATTTAAATGTTTAGGGATTTCTGGAAACAGTGAGAGATTCAGAATGAAACATTTGTGTCATTTTAAAGTTTATCATCTATTAAAAAAATGAAAGTCATGCAGAATGAGATGAAGCAAGAATTTTGTTCCATCAGCATCTGATTATTTTGCCGGGTGTTGGGTTACTCATCAAAATGGTGGCCTGTCACAAAATTTGTCCCAGTTGCTATCAAACAAAACCTGGAATTTGGTGGGTCTCCTAAAGCCCAGGCTGAGTAGAAATGCATGCTTATCTTGTAAAGTAAAAAAGAAATTAGGTTTAAACAAATAAAGTGGAACTGTCCCATGACCGATTTTAAAAGACTGTGATTAGGGTGGTATAAACATCTGGCCTGTGGCGCCATCGATCCAGGACCTGAGAAGCCAGCCCCCTTCTCTTTCACGACTTGGCTGTTGTTTCTGGTCCTGCTAGATTGAAAGACTCATTTACCCTCTCTCACACCATCTCGCTGTGAATCACTGTCTGTCTGTCTGTTCATGGTAGCTTGCAAAACCTTCCAGCACACTGGTCACTGCAGATCTGGGCAGTCCTCTGCTGTTGCCATTGAGGCAAAAGAAGGAAATGTTGGATGATGTCTCTGAAATATCCAAAAGCATCTAATGCCTATTCTTGAGACTCCTTTGGTGCCTTTAATAATAATAATAATAATAACCGCTTATGAATGGAAAAAATATTTTTAACCCACATGAATCATTGTGTTTTGCAAGGCAGCACTGTCAATCCTGGAAGGAATAACAGTATCTGAAGTTAAATTGCCCCAGTGCCCTGTGGTGTGGTCACAATGGGTGGGAGTGTGTATTAGCCTAGAGGCCCCTGCTGAGGAGTCACAGACCTCCCTCACAATTGTCCCTCACTGATGGTGGGCTCGTGATGTATTTCCAGAGATAATTATTTACAGAGAACTTTTAACGGCAAATGAGTCACCCTCAGCATTATGCTTGCCCTGCTTTGAGAAGTTTGTCTACTTGGCTTTCTAAAATTGGAAGATTTCAAAGTTTAACAAGAAACACATTTTTACAATTTTTCTTTGAGGACACCCATGTCCTTGGTAAGTATACTTTCCATTTTTACTGTGAGTCCTCTGGTGGGGCTTACCACTGTACTTTTGTTTGACCTGTATATTTTAATTTAGGATGTGTCATTCTGATGCATGTACAGTTTTCAATAGTAGCATCACGGCATCTCAGTGTTTTTAGTGAGGATTCTGCTACCACTAAAATCTCCCCAGACTTTGCACATGGAACTTAGCAGAGCCCTCCAACCCCAACACCTGGAGAGAAGCAATAGTCAGAGAGATCAGCAGAACTGTGATACTGTGCATTTTGGACAAGTACAATCATTTTGTTACCATGATTCTAGTTCGGACTTTCTCAGTCTATTACAAGTGAGGTAGTATGTGTTTGTGTGTATTGTGGGTTTTTTGTAATTTTGTTTATTTTTCAAGTTTTCTCACAGGTATATAACCGATATTTAGCCTTTTCACCTGCATACTCTTCCCTATTTGATCCCCCCATTAGGCCTTTTGTTCTCCTAGACAATTGAAGTTCTGCTTTTTTGCCATATACACACTGGATCTTTATTAACCATAATAATGGACTCTTTGAAAAGGTTGCAATGCAATCCAATTAAAAAGCAGTGGCAAATTGGAAACAGCATGTTTTGAAATTAAAATGAAAACTAATCATGATCATTTATGAGGTATTGAGGATTAAAAAATGGACAAACACCTCACATTCTTCCTAGGGTGGTCACTCCCGCTGAAGGAAGCAGAAGGAATCCTGCTTGATGTTTTGCTACTTAAACCATTGAACATTGAGTGGATGACTGTTAGTTGTTATCAGGATGTGTGTTGCAGAATTATGTGGGAAGAGATCACTCCCTCCTTAACATATATAATCAAACCCAGACATCCCACAATGTGATTAGTTTCTATGTAGGTAAATGCCGTATGAAAAATTTCAGCTAACGTCCATGGAAAACATTCATACTGTGAGCTAGTAATTTGGAAATTAACAAATATCAGAGGAAATAGATTTCTCTACATTTGTGACTCAGTTTAAAAATATCTTAGTAAACAAAAAAACGTATTCCATATAGAACATAGTTTTTTGCAGGTGGGCGAGCACCTGCACAGTTTCTTTCCTGTCTGTGCACCTGGGTATAAATGAACTTTACCAAGGCAATGTTCATCATACTGGGATCAAAACAAATATCAGGACAAGGTGACTGACGAAGCCTTAGTGGCTTTGTGTACTTTCCAGCTATGTAAGTCTATGGGAGTCCCTCTGTTCCCAGGCAGTACAACAGAAATCAAGATCATACATGAAGTTTAGCACCTTAGCTATAATGTTTAAGCAATGTTGCAACTTGTGCATTAGTGAAACCAGAGTCATTCTCAGGTTACTGGACTGGGACTGTGGAGGAGTGGCTTGCCCTAGCCCACTGCATTCATCATGTTCCCCATGTTCATTACAGCCTACGCCAGGTCACCAGCTCTTAGAATTGAGTCCCATCTACCATTTTTTTCAACCTCATGTTCTTGGCTAAATTCCTGAACAATCTGTACCCTTTTCTGACCTGTAGAAATCGAGACCATTAGTAATACCATTATAACCACAAGAATTAACTAATGAGGATTGAAACTATAGGCAGCACATGAGGCAAAGCACTTAATAATAAAAGCACTGTCTATTCTCTTTCTGAGGAACTGAAATTAGCATTTCAGTATGACAGCTAGACCCTCGCATTCTTCATAGAATTCATCATGATAGCAGAAGCATAGGCACAAGGCAAGGCGTTGTCTATGGACAAATAGGGAAATGTGCTGTGTATCTCCTCCAGTAGAATTATTATTCAGTCTTTAAAGAAAGAAATCCAGTGAAACACAAATATTTTAAAACAAGAAGACGTGTAAATGAAACAGCCCAGACATAGCAGAAGTACTATAGAATTCCCCTATGCATGGCATGAAATAGTCAAAATTCATAGAAGCAGAAGAGGAGATGTGTACTTATCAGGGACTGTGGAAGAGGGTCATGGGAAAGATTGTTAAAGGCAACCAAGGTTCAGTGAAACAAGGTGGATAGAGAGATCTGCTCAGCCTAGGGTGCCTGTAGTTAACCATGTCCATGAATATCACAAAATTCCTAATGAAGTGGACTTCAGGTCACATGTTTGTATCACAAACTATAACTTTGTAAGGTGAGAAGAAAGTTTGGGTGGCTGTGGGCATGTTTGCGGTACAAATGACTCTGGTGTAGCTTCAGTAAGTTGTATTGGAGTGTATTGGAATACAACTCTTAGAATCTGAATTCACTACAGATTTTATGTTCATTAACAAATGACAAAGTGGTTTTTTTAAAAGGCTAATATGAATGCCTGCTTTTTAAAAAAAATTCCTCCCACACAAAGCCATGTGAGTCACATCAAGTGTCCCTTCGTGAAACAAAGTGTTTCAGCTAATAGATAAGTTTTACCTAATCTAAAAGCAAAGGCTTCAACTTAGAAACCTTGGCAAATGGGTTGTGAGCTTTGAAAACAGAATCATCTGTGGTCTGATCTTTTGGAAGCTGTTTGCAGAACAAGCACCCTTAACAAGCATAAGTGGCATCTCTTGGAGCCAAGGGCAGATAACATTGGGAAGAATGGGTGAGGTCTCCATCCAGAGAGAGGGCTAAGCACCAGTCGGCACATACCAGATAAAATGCTGCCCCTAAAGCTGGGATTCATCACCTGTCACTCACAGTTCACTCATACATTATATTACTCATACTGTATTAATCAGGGTTATCTAGAGTCACAGAACATATGGGTAGTCTCTATATAGTTAGGGAATTTATCAATAACTTCTTCAACTCCCCAACAATGGTCAGCAGCAGCTGTGGATGGAAGTCCAAGGATCTAGCAGTTGCTCAGTCCCAGGAGGCAAGCAGGCAAGAAGGAATGAGAGTAAGTCTTCCTTCTTCCAATGTCTTGATATAGGTCTCCAGCAGAGGGTGTGGCCCAGATTAAAGGCTGTGCCAAAGTACCTTTAATCCCAGAGACCTTGAACTCAGAGCTTCCTTATCTTAATCTTCTATAATTCATAGCTACTATGCTTCAAGATCTCCATGCCAAGATCCAGGTCAGAAACTTGTATCTCAGCCTCCATGTTAGGATCATAAGTGACCCTTCCAGTTCTGGGTTGTAGTTCATTCCAGATATAGTCAAGTTGACAACCAGGAATAGCCACTGCACTGGCCCTGTCTCTGCCTTGCTGCAGAATGTGCAGCCCTGGGACCTGGCACTGTATGTGCCCCTCTGCATCCTGTGATTGAGGATTAGTGATCTATCTTTGTTTACAGTCTGCTCATGTCCTTCCAGGCTTCACAAACCATATCATCTAACTTAATTTTTGTAAATAGGATAAAAATCTCAGAGCCCTCCCAGTGTTTTAAATATTTTTATAAAATTTAGCTTCTGAGGATGTGCTTTCCCTAACGTCTCAGTGGTCTGCATGAGCAGGCTAGGCACAGGTAGGATAGAAACAGTTTTGTAGCCAGCGGCACCATCCAAACTCAGGTCATGCCCGGCACTTGTGAAAGCAGCTTTCGGTAAATAAACTTCTGTTCTCCACACTCTCCGCCTCACTTCTTGCTCCAGCTGTTCTGGGTCAGTGTTGGAGCCATGAAGGAGATCTGGAAGCAGGAAAGCAGGTAGGAGACTGGCAGCGGTTGAGAGGACAGATGATCCTAGCTTAGAGTGCAACAGAGGCAGTGAATGTGTAAGGAATGGCTGAAAGAATAGACACACTAGGATTTCCTGACTAAGTGGGCGTGCCAAGAGGATGGATTAATGGTTTTTCCATGGGGCATAAGGAGATGAGAGACTCAAAAGATGAGTCCCTGGTGTTTTAGTCAAGGTTTCTATTCCTGCACGAACATCATGACCAAAAAGCAAGTTGGGGAGGGAAGGGTTTATTGAGCTTACACTTCCACACAGCTGTTCAAAAGGAAGTCAGGACTAGAACTCAAGCAGGTCAAGAAGCATGAACTGATGCAGAGGCCATGGAGGGGTGTTTCTTACTGGCTTGCCTCTCCTGGCTTGATCAGCTTGCTTTCTTATAGAACCCAAGAATACCAGCCCAGGGATGGCACCACCTAAATGGGCTCTCCCACCCTTGGTCACAAATTGAGAAAATGCCTTACAGCTGAATCTCATGAAGGCATTTCCTCAAGGGAGGCTTATTTCTCTGTGATAACTCCAGCTTGTGTCAAGTTGACACACAAAACCAGCCAGGACACCTGGGTTGAAGCAACTGTGAAGATTGAGTTGCTATCAAGTTGAAAAAGAATACAGAGAATTTTGATAAGGTAGTACAGGAGTCCATTGTGAGATTTATTAAACATAAAGATCCATTCAGTATCATGTGGAGGGTGTATGGACACTGTACAGCAGTCTGGAATCTACATAAGAAATGGCACTTAGCAATAAAATTCAGGAGATTGAGAACCAGGACACTGATATTGCCAAAGTTGTCTGTGAAGATAGTGTTCCATGCCTGAGAGGTACAGCCTTCAAAAGTCACAGTACAGCCTTTAAATTCGAAGCCCAGTGTTTAAGGTAAAATTTCCCACATTTGCTCTAGAGCCTCTAGGCTGGAGGGTTGGAAATATGACTTGAGAAGCACGTGCTTGAATGTGATATGATTTACGAATAAGTGGTGAGCCACCTTCTAATTCCATCAGGTGTACGAGAAAATGAAAGTGTTAACTCATAAACCTTGACAAGAGAAGGGAGCTCCAGATCCAGCAGGAAAGCTGTGGTCAGTCTCTGAACTTTAAACTACTGTATACGACTTATCCTTCTGGATTCACAGTCTATGTCAGAGCTTACTGCTGTACAGTGAAAATATATCACAGCATCATAGAATATTTAAGGAATAAACTCAGTTCAAGCATGCAAAATGTTTGACTAACAGACCTATTTACTAATGGACAGTCTTGTTTAACATTAGATATTCATAATTTGCTTTCAATTTTAGCTTTTGTTTGTACATGCAAACATTGAGAGATAGTTGTATTCAAGTTAATTTATTCAAGGTATTTTGAAAGCCTTCCAAGTAGAATTGTATATACTGAGAAAATGAAGTATTTATTACTTTGAAAATTTTCTCTCATGAAGAGCCAGACTCAAGAAACACTTAATGTTTGTATTAAATGAAACTGGTGTCATGTATGATGCCAAACACATGGCTGCACCTGGCTGATATAAACTATTCATGCATGGACATCTAGTGTCAGGCAAGTGAAATAAAGTATTAATTAAAGTTATTTAAAGTCACCTCTTCTATAATCTAGGAGGGTAAGCATGTGGTCTGCCAGGATGGAACTGATCTTATTTTCTCAGACTTAAAGGAAACAGAATTTGTAAACATCATCTAGTGAACCACGTGTAAAATAGGACTTGTTACCTTATAGAAATGAGAACTTACATTAAAAGAACATGTGTAAAAATCTGAATGGACCTCTTAGGTTTACATGATATTACTGGCTGACAAGAGAAGTAGGCAGAATTATGAATTTTAACAGAATTTTAACATAAACTATAATTTTAATATAATATGTAGAGCTGGAGAGAGGGCTCAGTGGTTTAGAGCATGTTCTGAGCTTGCATGGGGACCTGAAGTCAGTTCCTAGCCCGCAGCTCATATTCACATAAGTTCATCTCCAGATGATTTGACACCTTTTTTTCTGACCTCTAAGTAACCTGTACTCACCTTCTAGACAGAATTGTTTTTAAAAAGGTTATTGGCATATGGGTTTAAATTTTAGGTAAAGCACATTGCATATTTTAACCAATGTTTCTGAATTCTAAATCTTTTCTAACATGTGACATGGATGAATTACCTGACTTTTGTGGTGAATGATTTTCAGTCTTAAATAGAAGGTATAGACTTGATTTCAATGTAAAGTAGACCCACCCTTTTCTACAGGGCATATTAAAAGACCCATAGGAGATACCTAAAACCAAAAACAGAATCCCAAATTCTCCACATATCCCCCTGCATACAGATCTGAGATAGCTATTGATACATTAGATCTAATAAAAGAGTAACTATAATAATTAACTCAGCAATAATAGCAATGCACTCTAATTAAGGGTATGTGGCTGTCTTGAAAGAATGAATAGAAACGTAGTATTTGAAGACCATGGACGACCAGAAGTCACTGAGGCTAAGCAAAGTTAAAGAGAAAGGTGGGGGCTGAAAGGGAGCAGGGTATTGAGTAAAGTCTTCCCTTAAACCTTCAGTGTTTCCCAGCAGCTGTCTGCTGTGATCTTGAAGGAATCTGAAGGAATTGTGTGTAATTCTAAGGTTCAGCTGGTCCCTGGAATTGTGGGTAATTCTGAGGTTCAGCTGGTCCCTGGAATTGTGGGTAATTCTGAGGTTTAGCTGGTCCCTGGAATTGTGGGTAATTCTGAGGTTCAGCTGGTCCCTGGAATTGTGGGTAATTCTGAGGTTCAGCTGGTCTCTGGAATTGTGGGTAATTCTGAGGTTCAGCTGGTCCCTGGAACTGTGGGTAATTCTGAGGTTCAGCTGGTCCCTGGAACTGTGGGTAATTCTGAGGTTCAGCTGGTCCCTGGAACTGTGGGTAATTCTGAGGTTCAGCTGGTCCCTGGAACTGTGGGTAATTCTGAGGTTCAGCAGGTCCCTGGAATTGAGGGAGTGAGAGTTCAGCTGGAATGCTGCTCCACAAAGCTTGAGCTTGCTTATGTCTAAATTGAAATCAAATCCAATGTCAGCTTCCGTTGGAGTCTGACCTTTTATATTTATGTCCTATTTTTCTTTCCTCAAATATTACTTGTTCTTGAAGTATTCTCCCTCCTGTCACTACAAGACTAAAAAGAAATTATAGTTGAGTTAACATAATGTGTTGATACAAATCGGTATTCTTTGTAATCGCTTCAAATAATTATTTGAAATCACCAACATTCTTTGACAGGCTCTAGAGTACTTATTTTAGAATTGTTTTTGCATTTATTGACATTGTGTGTGTGTGTGTGTGTGTGTGTGTGTGTGTGTGTGTGTTGTGTGTGTTTTCTTGCCACTGGAAAAAAATAGGATTTGGGGCAATTTGTGTGTACTTCTCTATAAACCGTGTATGTCATTGATAGCATATGTAACCTAAAAATCACCATGGTTTGAAGACACACAATGCTGCTGCCCCCAGAAGTAAGAATAAGTTACATTTTATTTTTAAAGTTGGATACTTTAGAGATAAAGTGATGGGACTTGAAACAGCACAAAGACAGCATTTAGGTTAGAGGGTGACTTCAGCCCAACAAATATGACAACAGAGAATGGGAGGATCATGCGATACTGTAGTCAAAGGGCTTAATTATGGCTACAAACACAAATGGGAATGACTTTTCATGAATGAAGTCAAAGAAGTAACTATTGATCAGATCATCAGAAATCTTGCATAGAAAATCCCGGCAATACTGGCACTACCAGAGGCCCTAGGTATTTTAAAACTGCCTCCAGAGGGGTGCATCCAGGTTCACTGTGGAAAAAGACAGGAAGGATAGCATGACCCCTGTGATCTCTGGACCTGTAGGATGTAGTGAAATGTTTATTTTATAACAAGAGGAGACAAGACATCATGTATCCATGGGCTATAAACAGGGTTTCAGGGTTGCTGGGCTTAGCCATGCAACAATAACAGCTCCTCTTCAAAAGGAATCTGTGTCTTCCTTTGAGCCCTTGAGTGCACCCGAGTCTGTCTGAGGATCACTGTGAGGATGGTGACTGTACGGGGTATGTCAACCTAGAGCCGGGACTACTGGGGAGCTGGAGGTGATATCTAGGTATTTAAGTATTGCATTCAGGTATTAAGTGTGATCATTTTAGGAGCAAGTTCACAGGTTTTCAAATGGTGAGAGACACATCCTGTAACCCTGTCATAGCCTTTTAGCTTTTGAATGTGTCATGATAACCTTCCTTGATGAAGGTCATATCACTTAAGTTTGAAACAACAGCCACAACAACAACAACAAAAAGTCAAGGAAATAGTCCTGTCCCTGCTCTCATTGGAGTTAGTTAAAAACAAACACAACACCTCCCAAGGCCAACAGCAGCATCCATAGAAATTTCCTAATTTATCTGCCTCGCTTTGGGCTAGGGAGGAACAGTTGTGTTTTGGTCATTAATAGAAAAGGGAACAGTGCCTAAACAACCTATTATGAATTCTTCTGGGAAAACATATTACAAATAATTGGAAACAAACCTGAGTCTATGAACTTGGCAGCAAATATATAAGAGAAAGCAATTCTGCCTTGGCCCCTGGATGATTGATTAAATCCTTTATTCTCCCTACCTTTCATTTACACTGTGTTTATCAAGAGGAAAGAGAAAAGAAATGTTGTGTAACAGTGTCTCCTTTAGATGAATTACTTACAAAAAAAAATGATCAATGACCTCCAATCAGCAGCTGATTCATTTTTTTTTTCAAATTTTATTGTCTCAAACTATTTGTAATTCTGCACAGGTCCTTGTAGAAAATAAGGCCTCAAGTTTTAGCCTATCCTACCCCCCCCCCCCCATAGCTAAGCAGCAATGTTCACTGTTTCTGAGCTGCTTTGAGGGCATGGCCCAGCAGCTTCCTGTGGTCAATTATTAGTTGGAGGCCAGAAAAAGAACAAGAACACTGTGTACTTGGTAAATCTGCCGAAAACTTCATCTTCTGCTTGTGTGGGAGGCAAAGTCCCTATGAGCACTCTATTTCTTTGAAAGGACCCAAGATCTGCTAGAGCTGTACAGATGTCGGAGTGCAGCAAGCCAAGAGTCTACAGACTTAGTAAATAAATTATTAGGTTATACACCATACAGAGTAAAAGGAGGAACTGCAATTTGGAATACCAGCCACAGCAACCAGCAATAATTGTCAACATCCATTCTATAAAGTATACACAATGGTAATCCAAACTCTTTGTGAGACATTTTCTTTAAACTTCTTTTGTTTGGAATATGTAGCCATCTGTGCACATCACTGTGACGTGTCACAGATACAGCAGTGGCCCAACCAGCTTTCAAGTGTGAGGTCGGATTTGTAGAGGGTCCCTTGTTGCATCACCAGCTTTTTTGTTTCATCTTTGTCCTCTTACAAGTTCCGGCCCAGATGTTAGTAATTCGGCAGCCTCTTCTTCCTGCAGCTTTTGTGTTGGTACTTGGTCATCTCCTCTGATCTCAGTTCTTGAAACCATTGTGTCAAAGGGATGAGAACACAGAACATGTCCAGGGCAACAGCCTCAACACAGACGTGGATGTCTTGAGCTTGGAACTTTTCTGTTATTTTCTCCCTTAATTGCTTTTGTAGAAATTACATATAGATAAGAAAAGAAGACATGAGTTTATGTTCTGGTGGCTTTCGTTTACAATCTTCCTTTTATACTCAAGTACCTTAATATCTCACAGTGGCAGGGTAGAATCTCCGTGGTGAATGGGAACTTTCTTGCTGTCACTCCTGACAGGTTGGCAATAGGTAACTGATAAATGAGAAGCACCATGAAATACATAGTAATTCCATGATTTTTTCTTACTATCAATAATAACAAACAACATTTTCCCCTTTGAGCTATGCACAATTCTAATAACTTCACATGAATTTCTTTTAATCTCCACAATAGAAGTTTAAGATATTGTTTGCTTTATACAAAGAAAAAAACAGACATAGATGATTCAAATAATCATCAGAAACAAAAACATCAAAAACATCATTGAACACATAAATTAGTGGGATTTTAAAAACCAAACCCATTGAACATGTGCATACAACTAGAAAGAGCCTTACCACACAGAGAATCCCATGTTAGGGTCTATTTCACAAGCCCACTAAAATAAAATACTCAACAGTTGTGGGAATACAAATTTTGTTTTGCAAAAAGAAATGTGAAAAAATTTTTTATGCACTGAAAAATATGAATCATGAGGAATAGAACTAGTATTTTCTGATACAAAGCTAATTAAGTTCATATATAGAGATATGGAATGAATGTGTGACTTCACTTAAAAGCATAGAAACATAACAAACCATTGATAACAGTTTTTCTCTTATAATGAGAATGTAGGCAGGACAAGTGTGGTATTTCACTATTCCTGGGGAGATGTGAACAAGTATCTACTTACTGCACATAGAAAAGCAAAACCAGAACAAGATAAAGATACCACCAAAGTACAGCTTGGTGAAGGATTGAGTTGTGTGTGGGTTACTTGGAGGAATACCGGTGGAGTGTTTACTCAGAGTAGAAATGTCTCAAAGACAGCTACAAAAGTCTATCCAAGGACAGGTGATACCTCAGGCAAGCTTGGAAATCGCAAAGGTACTGGGTAGCCTAAAGATGCTCAACAGGGTGGAAGGGTGTCCTTTCCAAGCAGCTCAGTTGGTCCGAGTCTCTGCCAGGCACCTGAGTTACTCTCTGTTCTTGCAGGTGATGTGGCTTATCTCTACTTACTATTCCATTCCACTCTGCTGCTATGAGCACCGCTGCACTTCATACTGCAGAAGAGTATCTTTCTGCAGGTTGTATGGCTACGTCTACTTCTGGGATTGAATCTGGCCAGTTTCAGAGACTTCCTGAAGTTACTGAATTGTTTCCTTCCTGAGTTTAATGAGCTTCCCTGCAGGCCGGAATGTTTTCCATCCCCTTAGAACAGTGGTTCTCAGGCTTCTTAATGCTGCAAGCTTTTGATACAATTCCTCATGTTGTGGTGACTGCGAATGATAAAGTTATTTTTGTTGCTATGTCGTAGCTGTAATTTTGTACTTTTTGGAATCATAATGTAAACATCTGATATGTAGGATATCTGATATGTAACCCCCGTGTATGGGTCAGTCAACCCCAAAGGGTTGCTACTCACACTGCCTGAGAACATCCCTTTGTTTCACTTCTTTTAACATGCCTTCCTTCAGATGAAGGAATCTTAGAGGAAATTGTTAAACAACAGCTAGATAAATGATAAATAAGATACAGAAAGTACTACACTATGTTAATAACATGAAAATAGAATAAGAAGAGAAAGCTGGTCAAACAAGGAACGAGCAGAAGTCAGGGTGGGATGGTGAATCCTGGTTTGCAAACACATAACACCAGAGGCATCAGTATCGTGAGCCTAAGAGGCACACTCAGCTTTGTAGAGCTACACCTCAAATTCTCTCCAAATATCATTATCTTTTTATATTGGAATTTAGTCTCTTACATCTTGCTGTTTTAGAGGGATTGTGTGTATGTGTGTGTGTGTGTGTGTCTACACTCTAAATTAGTTGAGTCTATCAGTGGTCATCACAAAATGCTAGATCAAAACAACATATTAATATAATTTGCATGCTTGTGAGGTCCAAAAATACTTTCTTAGGAGGCTTTGAATCAGAGAACAAGGCCGAAGGAGACTGATTTTCTCCTTTAGACACACATGCAGGCTTTATTCCAACAGAATGACACAGGATCTGGCTCACTATTTGTACCGCTTGCTCCAAGATTTTAATTTTAAACAAGTGTTCCCACACAGGGACTGAAAACAAAACAGAAAAATGTTGCTTTAGACTTCCTTTGTGCTGTGATATGGCTTTTAAGGGTACGGATTGTTCTGTGCTATCAATGTAGGTCATGGAACACTCCCTGTGTTCAAGGCTTGCTCTACTTTACATATTTGTATTGAAGAAGACTATATTAATTTCACAGCTGTTTATTTTATGAACACTATTTTTAATCCCCCAATAGCTCAAAGTTTTAGTACTTTAACTTTGTAGAGCTCTCACAAAGTGTAAATTGTTTTTGCATACCACTGTTCTCACTTAATATAATACTTAATGTAACAAAACTTTCCCCACAAATTTTGTTTATACTAATATAAAAAATTTGGAAAAATTTGAAGTTAATAGAAAAGGTAGAATTTGTAATACTCCTAGATAATAATGGTTCATTCATTGACTCCAAGAAATAGATAATTAGAGTTGCAATTTTCTCAAAAGCTTGTTTCTATAAACCAAAAGAGTCTGCATTGATATGATTAGTGTTCTGTGGACTACTTAGTATGGAACTTTTTGGTGACTTGGTGAGTTTCTATATTCTATTCTGCATCAAGCCTGTCCCTTTCAGGAAATCTGTTTTCAATCTTCCCCTATGATGTCTGAGTAGGACAGGAACGTAGTAATAATTCCACGACAGACAGTCCTCAATACATAAAACTGGAGGGGCAAATCCTATATAAGCTAATTAAGGGAAACAAGAGCCATCGAAGGAATCTGAAGAATCAGGGGTGAGGCACGGAGAGGAAATGGAAGTAATAAACTGACACCGTCTGAGTCACACTGGATGGAAGCATGTCCTATGACAGAATGGGGAACAGATGCATGGAAGAGACTCATCAGCAGTGGCTTCCTGCCACTGTAAGTCTTCCAGTTGTATCTACATGACCAGATGCTATTTATTGAAGGAATGTTTACTGAACCATTGATTTGTTTGATAGTGTAATGGGCTGATGCGTATAGTCAGTGAAGTCATAATAGAATTAGGATAGATCTCAGCTACACTTGGATATAATTGCCTAAAATCCAGTGCTTTTATTATTTTTTCACATTTTTATTGGTTATTTTATTTATTTACATTTGAAATGTTATCATCTTTCCCTGTTTCCCCTCCACAAGCCCCCTTTCCATTTCCCCCACCTCCCTGCCCACTCCTTCTTCAGTGCCCTAGCATTCCCCTACCTTCAGTCATTGATCCTCCATAGAACCAAGCCCCCCCCCCCCCCCATTTATGCTAGATAAGGCAATCCTCTGCTATATATCCAGCTAGAGCCATGTGGTTGGTGGTTTAGTCCCTGGGAGTGTTGGGGGATCTGGTTGGTTGATATTGTTGTTCTTCCTATGGGATTGCAAACCCCTTCAGATCCTGCAGTCCTTGCCCTAACTCTTCCATTGGTGTCCCTGTGCCCAGTCCAATGTGATGTTTGGCAGCAAGCATCTGCATCTGTATTGGGCAGGTTCTAGAAGACCCTCTCAGGAGACAACTCTCTTCTTGGCATCAGCAATAGTGTTTCTATTCTTTAAGAAAGAGTAATATCTCTCAAGAAGCATTAGCACGATTAAGGTGGCATCTGGCAATGCATTCTGATTATGCTTTCTAACATCTGCTAACTACATAACAATAACCAGTACTGTGTCCACATGTAAGGTCCTACTGAAATATGTAAGGGAGGAGAATAGATGGTTAATGATTCTATTTTCTTAAGCTATCTCTAGTTGAGTCACACCCAAAGCAAAATGTGGAGCAATGCAAATATTCGAGGAGAGTGAGAGAGTTTCCTGCTGATATTTTCCCTTGTGGATTGCTCTGGAGCTGATCTCCTTGGATCCCTTCCTGGCTGTGAGGATCACATGATGACTGTATCCCTGTATAGCTTTGGCTTGACAGCACAAAGATTTAGCAATGACATTTGCATTTGATAAAATGTAAATGAGAAGCTCCCAAAAGAGACTGAGAAAATCTATTTGGACAAGTCTTTTTTTTTTTTTTTTAATCCATGCAAAGATTACAGAAGTAAGTAAAGAAAAACACAACAGTAAATAAAATATTTTCTACTTACTGTTTTGTTCCTTTAAAGTACTGAGAATATAGTATTAAAAGAAACTTGTATATGTCAAGGACCTTTCAGAGCTAGAAATCAAAGGAAAAGGTGTGGTGGTGCACATTTAGTAATGATTTTACTACTTTTGAAATTTCCTGGCACTTAGTGGTCAGCATCCTTCTTACACATCATGACCCGTGGGAGTCATATGCTCTTTCAGTTAATTATGATGGATTACAGTTTACCCATCAGGGCATGTTTAGATGAAAGTTAATAAAGCTCGTGTTTAACAGAGGACTTAGAAATAAATGCTTTGCTTGGAGTGGTTGAAACCAAGAAGACCACAAGACACACTCTGAAAACCAGAAAAATCTCAACATGGAGACTTTCAAAAAACTAGAACCCCGAAAGCACCTGAGACTTTAATTCTGTCCATAGGTTTGCATAAAATCTAGATTTTTCTGTGTGCTCTTTAATTCTATGGAACATAGAAGTCACTGGCCCATGAAATCGGTTTTTGTATAGAGAGAACAAAAAAGGAGCCTCATCTTACTCTATTTCAAAATGAAAGGCAAAGGATGTCTTTTTTAACCAGCTGATAAATCATCTAAACCTTTAGGCCTAGGATTTTGGTTTTCACTAGGTGACTAGGGACGTAAGAAGAAGGGATGACAAATATTCTGTGCAGATAGCTAATTTTCTTATTATGTTTCAACTTATTAATGACAATCTATTCAACAGTGAAGAATTGGTTCCCATGACACTCAAAGCTTTCATCCAGGAAAGACAAATGCCAGAATTCTAACTCAAAAGGACAGGAGAGAAACAATGTCAATTTTAGGGCAATTGAAACAAAGTATGTGTCTGGAGTAAAACACCTGGTATGGGATGGTAAACGAAGTGATGGGAGAGAAAGGAAGCATAGAGTTGTGTAAGGTGCAGTCACATGTAATACACAGCTCACTAGGCTCACATCTCCCTGTAGTTTTGGAATAGGGTATGTGAAGAAATCAGGCCACACAGTCTTTGGCATCTTTAAAATATCACTCATTAATCAACTTTGAAATCAACCAGGAGTAGTTATCCTTGTTGGGGTCCTAAATGAATGAAGTGGCATGGTTACCAAAAGTTCTCCAGATGAGTATGCTATATGCTATAAGGAAAATACTTGCAATTCTGCTTAAAAGGAGTTTTAAAACGTCAGGAGGAACATATGCATGTTTACAAGACGATCTCATTAATTTTCTTTACAGAAAGTTTCTCCTTTGTGATGACACATTTAATAATTTCTCAATGATTTATCAATGAAATGGGATTAACCATGGGCAAGATCTTTTCTGGTTAAGTAAATCAAGTTGAATAGTTCCTAAGTTCAAATACAACATCATGTTTTTCTAAAATCACATTTATGTGTTAGTCGCCAATAAAAAATAGTATATGAAAAGGCAACTAAACTGTAATAAAATTGACTTATATTAAAGTCATATTAACATGATAAGTGAACTAAGATGAAGGGAAATAATAGGCTAGAATTAATATATAAGGTTTATTTAAATCAAGTTAATATAAAATTCTCAGAAATCAAAGGATATGAAAGATTATTAATCTTATTTTGATTTCTGTGAAAACAGCTTATCACTTTAATAGAAAAAAATCTCATCAACAAAAATAATTTTTTTTAAGATATAAAATTAGTTAACTTTACTAAGTATTTGGTACTTTCATTAACTTTATTCATCTGGAAATTTAAAATCAGACATTGTTTTTTGTTTTGTATTTTTGCCAGAGACTAGGTACTATGCTTTGTATTACATTACTTTAAAGATAAGCTTCAGAGCTTTCTAATGACTTGGGATTCATGTTGTATAGGACACAGAATTCAGCAGTAATACCTCTTAAGAGGGTGATAGATGATGAGAGTGGGCGGTGGTGGCGCACGCCTTTAATGCCAGCACTTGGGAGGCAGAGGCAGGCGGATTTCTGAGTTCAAGGCCAGCCTGGTCTACAGAGTGAGTTCCAGGACAGTCAGGGCTACAAGGAGAAACCCCATCTCAGAAAAACAAACCAACCAACCAAACAAACAAACAAAAAACCAAAAAAACCCAAACCAAACCAACAAAAAAACAGAGACTGTGAGCCATGATGGTTCCGATGAAGTGATGGATGGTGATTGGCTACTGTATGCATTTAAAATAAAGCCAATGATATTTCCATATAAATTCAACACAGGATGAAAGGAAAAGGGGAGTCTCTAATGATTCTACATTATTGGTGGGAAGGAGCTGAAGGGGTGGCTGTTTAGTGAAACTGAGCTGGGCAGGAAGAGCAGGAACTCCAGTGAATCTGACTGCCCAGCTATGTACACTAAGAAGACAGCCTTTCTGCCTTTCATGTTAGTCAGCCCTGGGGAGGGACCCTGACTTTCGGAAGAGCAGACATCATGGAACAAAAGGAGTACTGGAGCAGTTAAGTGTGCAAGAGAGGCATAAACCAGAAAAGGGCCAATTGCCATTGAAGGACAAACCCTAGTTTTACCTTGTCTTAGTAGCAGTGAAACAAATGCCACACTGTTTCTTTTTCCTAAGCCTCATGCCCCTCCTGTCCATTCTACAAATCGTTTTTTGTACACACCCTAAAATGAAATACTTAAGCTAATTTTTTAAAGTCATTTTTTAGAGTCTAATTCTCACAGACAATATATTTATGTTTCACCAATAGCTTTCATTCTTTCATGAATAAAACCTTGGCAGTGCTTTTGATTAAATAATCTCACTCTATACTTATACCCACATTATTTGAAGCCCTAGAGTTTGTTTACTTTCATGGTGTTGTGCTGACTTCATTGGCACACTCTTAGAGTTTGCTAATACAAACTGGATTTAAAATTATTGTAGGGGTACTACTTTTTAAATGTCAATCCTCCTGCTAAACAGTGCAAAGTTTCCGATGTATTATCAATAACCTCCAAACCATCTTTTTATTGTCCACCCAATACCACAGCAACCTTGTGTCACTAAAAGAATTAGTAAGATCACAAGCATTTCTAGTCATCTAAAGCAGATATATTCACATAATAAGGAGCAATTCTCCTGAGTAGAATCATTATTATTTGTTGGCTAAAATAAATTAAAATTGCATTTTAAGGTAAAATAAAATAAAAACAGAGTGTTCTTAGCCATCTGCAAAGATAAACATGTCATATAGTATACTTTACCTAGTGACAAGTAGTCAACTGGTGAGTAGAAGGTACTATTGAGGCAGCCATTTGGTAATGAAAAGAAACATCCATAGAAACTTTTCCCATTTATTTATCTGTGAAGATGCATTTCTGAGAAATGTCATTTCAAAATCTTGTAGTCATAGCCAATTGATAGTCATAGTCAGATATTTTCAGCCAGAATGATTTCTTGTGCCAGCACGGTTGTCTATCTACCTGTATTTTCTGTAATAGAAAACATTACAGAAGATACAAGACTTCAGAGCTTCCCAGGCCCTCAGAGCAAGGCAGAGGTGGTCTTGAAGCCTTCTAGTTTCATCGAAGATAGTCACTCTCTAGTTGTCAGTTCAGAGAAAGTCAGAAGTATGATAAACAGTTCTGAAAACTTGAATTTAGTGTTGTGGCAGAGGAAATACCTTATTCAGTGTGGTGATTTATTACACATAAAGGTAGTAAAGAGAGAGAAGGAGAGACAGAGAGAGACAGAGAGAGAGAGAGAGAGAGAGAGAGAGAGAGAGAGAGAGAGAGAGAGAGAGAGAGAGAAGAGAGTGAGTCAGTTAGTCCAAGGAAGCAGCCCATAACATGAGCAAGCAGCTGTCTGGTTCTTTATTCCAGAAACAGCTTGGGACTAACTCTACTCACAAGATCTCTTGGCAGAGTGTCTTGGTGAACATACCAAAGCTGTGAGGACAAGTGTTCTCTTGCTGAATACTTCATGGTGCTATCCTGGGACTAACTAACCTAAATGAGCACATGCACATCTTAAAGAAAATGTTAGTGTAAGTGAGAAAATTCACTGACTCCACACGTAGCCCAGCATGGTTCCCTGCACCATCTACATTACGGAACCACCAAGAACACTCAGAAACCAGAGTCCAACATATTTAGTAGGTTCCTCTTTTACTTCAAATTGTTTGTGAATGGGGCAATCAGGGAATACAAGAAAGAAATTCAGGCACACATTCCAGAAACAGAGTAACCTTTTGAAGGTACTAATGTTAACCTTTAAGAGAGAGTAGTTTTAACAGCTTTGTGGATCAATTACTCTTTCTTTAAACATTTAATTCATCCCCCCTTACACAGAAGAAACAACATAATTTAAAACACATTTTTTAGCTCATTGGCTAGATTCTGGAACTGAGGACTGTTAGAGAATGCACGTAACTGAAGATCTCCAGCAGGGGAAGATATTCAATGTTGTGAGATTCAGCATGTTCATAGAGCATTCTATCTTCCTCCAATGTATCAATTCAGTGAGTCATTTCAACACTATATACCAAGAGTTTGATTCAATTTGCTGGAGTGTTTCGTATTTTAACTCATGACGCATTTCAGCCTAGTCTGGTGTGGTGTGGTGTTTGTGTGTGTGTGTGTGTGTGTGTGTGTCTGTGTGTCTGTGTGTCTGTGTGTCTGTGTGTCTGTGTATCTGTGTGTAGTATCAGAATCAGTTTCTCCTCTCAGTGTTTGCTGTATTTTTCCAGTGCCTGAAGTAGTTTATTGGCAGTCAGTGTGTAAAATGCTCTCCGGGATTATCTAAAAGTAGAATTCTGGGATGGAAATACATATCATCGACTTGCCTGTCAAAAAAATGTAATTAACACAGATGATATACTGTCTTCCAAAGCAGATGAGATTCCAGGCTGACCTGAGTCAAGACCCTGAGTTGTATACACAGATTTTACAGAGTTCTCCCAGAGGGGCTCAAACACTCCACTCTTAATTCTCTAGTCATGTTCTCAAATGTTTGTGTGTGTATGTGCATGTGTGTTCATGCCTCCATGTGTATGTGGTGTGCTCAAAGCATACTACACAATAAATACGTTTTATAATTTTGATTTGATTAAATTATGTATAAGCAGTATGACATCAATACAGGATGCAGAATAAACTATTACAAGTATTTTTAATTGTGCCCTATATTTCAGTATACAGATATGTGATTTATGGAAACACTTGCATACTGACGATTTGTTTTCTTTCTCTTACTATGTTCCAAAAAGCGCTAAAAGAATGTATCCATGTGTATTCAGGCTGGTAGATTTCCCTTTGCAGGGCTTTTAAATTGGATGACTAGATTTCTCCTATCTCCAGAAGCTGGCAGCTTAAGGTCAGAGGTCAGCTTGATGCTCATCAATTACCCTGAGACCTCTCTTCCTGAATTGCTTACTCTGGTCTATTGCTCTTTCTTGGTGCAAAAGTAGCGAGTGTTCTGGAATCTTCTCATTAAGACACTAATCTCCCTCAGGATGACACCATCCTTATGGTCTAATTACCTCCAAAGGGTCTCCCCACTTCCACGTATCAACACACCAAATAAGATTCAGCACGTGCATCTGGGATTGGACAATGGAAACTTTTAATCTACTGAATATATTCAGTTCATAAATAATACAATATCTATATTTTATACAAAGAGAAATTATCAATCAAAAACCTGACATGTTCTCACTCTGAAATGCATTGCCCAATCCATATTTGAGATGTTTATGTCAGTTAGCTTTATACTCATAAATATAGGACATGTGAACATACAAAACTAGCCTTGTCCTCAAACAGTGTTTTCAATATTGAGGATTTGTTAGCCTAAAAACTGGAGAAAAAGCTTATCAGTGCCCTTTAGTTAACATTTATCATATTATAAATGATAGAAATTTTTATTCATTTGCATTCTGTGTTCATTTGTGTTTTGCCTACATACATTTCTATGTGAACGTGTCTGAAGCCCTGGATCTAGAGTTGCTGTGGGTGCTGGGAACTGAATCTGGTGCAAGAGTAGCGAGTGTTCTCTTGCTCTTTCTTGGTGCAAAAGTAGCGAGTGTTCTGGAATCTTCTCATTAAGACACTAATCCCCCTCAGGATGACACCATCCTTATGGTCTAATTACCTCCAAAGGGTCTCCCCACTTCCACATATCAACATACCAAATAAGATTCAGCACGATCTCTTACTTGCACCAAGAGATCGGACAGTGTTCTGAACTGTTGAACCGTTTCTCTAGCCTCATAAATGATGAAGTTTTATCAGTTGTTGATATGTCAGTTGTGGGGGGGGGGTTGGTCCAAATTTATTGTAAATTGTTGGACTTACTGAGTTAAAAACATTCTTAAATGTACCAAGGTCCCTGCTTCCTTTGTTTGTGGTAGTTCTTTTTATTTGAACCAACAGTTTATCTATCCTTCTCAGATATGGTTGTCTTTTCTTTTATGGGTAGTAGATAGGCTTCTGGGAGAGAAAGAGACACATTCTTTGAGTGGTATAATCTCTGGTATACAGAGTATGCTTCAGAGAAGGCCTGGCCTGCAAGAGTTAGCGGCTATCACACACTGAGTTTATGGACTTAAACACACGCACACACATGCATGCACACACACACATATACACACACATGCATGCACACACACACATATACACACATATGCACGCACACACACATATACACATATGCACGCACACACACATATACACACATGCACACCCGCACACACACACACACACACACACACACACACTTATTTGGGTGGAGAAAGGTCTGAAAAGAGTGAACCAATATGATCAAAATATATTGGATAGAATTCACAGACAACTGATAAAAATAAGGAAATGAAAAAAAATGGATTATCTGCTTTTGAGGTAGTCATGGGAAAGCAAACCTGCTTTCAGTGCATTTGGGGAAGTTCCATTTGTACTTGGAAAATGGTCTGATCAAATTGTATTTCTTCTGGTGTCAACTGTGCTAAGTTATTTTTGTTTAAAAAAATATCACTATTACATCCAGGTTCAATACATTTTCAGACAATCTATTTTTCTTACAGCATGTAATAGCCTGTGTAAATTTTTGTTTCCTTGGTCTATCAATTACTAAAAAAAATAAATAAATCATAACGGAAACAAATCTATTGAAATGTCTGGGAGCTGAGATTTATCTAGTTTCCATCAAAGTTTATCATTTTTGCTCCATATATCATCTCTGAAATATATTTCCCCATTTGTCATGGGAAGATTTCAAAATCAGAATTATTTTTAATGCACTGTGGGGGAGTCTTAGTTTTTTTCAAATATGGCCTAGTATTTTCTTACCAAGTGTTTTTTTTTTTTTATAAACTATATAACAGATTTGTAAATAATTGAGAACCCAATTTGTAGAGAGCATTATAGTTGATTTAATACTTAATTTCTGGAAATGCTATGAGAGGCAAGAAGATGAAATGGTTTGGAAGACACAATTACAAATAAATGCAGCATCTAGTATATGGATCATGTAAGGGATAAGCAAACGGTTCCACACACGTGTTGAAAGGCTCAGTGACTTCCCCACACTCGGATGTGTGAGCACAAGCCTGCCTCTGCAAGGTGGTAAAGCAGGTGGAAAAGTAAGTCTGTCAACCATTTTCTCCTCATGTAGATTCACATTTCTTTGATCAATGGGAGGCCGAGTGCTGACGACCCCTCCCCTGAACTCCTGGAATTCACCTCTGCTCGCTACATTCGCCTGAGATTTCAGAGGATCCGCACCTTGAACGCCGACTTGATGATGTTTGCTCACAAAGACCCCAGAGAAATAGACCCCATTGTCACGCGAAGAGTAAGTGCTGAGGCTGGCATCGGGGCCTGAGGGGTGCTGTGCCTGTCTTCTTTACCAGTCTGTCGAGGGTGGAGAGAGAAAGCGTTCTGCCAAAGACCATTTATCTTTAGTGACTTTAGACCCCGGCAAACCCTCCTTTGTACAAACCCAGGCTCTGTGACTTATTAATTACATAGAATTTATCAAGCCCTCCAACCTATTTCAACTTTAATCTCCTCTTTTGTAAAATGAGCACTCTAGTATCTCATTCATAATCATCTTAAGGAACTACATCAGTTTCTGTCACTTTAGATGATCTGTATTTTTACAGTTGGCTCCAAGCAGCTACATGTTTAAATACAGGGCCTTTGAAATACTTTTGATCATAACCCATATGAAGAATATATTTTATATATTTAATGTACATACAGCTGTTGTCCTTGTGGAAACTACATTCTAATTCAGTAGGTATAGAGCAGGACTTAGGTTGACTATTCTAGAAAGTTCCAGAGATGTCAATATTGCTAGTCCAAAGACCAGTCTAACAAATGAAATATTAAGGACTCCAATAATTATGAATCATGTATACACACACACATACACACAAACATACATACATATATATATACTACATATTCACATAGACACAGACATGCACATACACAAGCAAACGAACACACATGTACACACACACATAGCTCTGCTATGGGGAAACTGGTCAAAATTATTCTATGAGTGTTTTTTCTTTATGAATGCAATTAACAGAAGCAAACAAGTTTAAAGCACTTTTTTCTTATTTGTAATATTTATTATCATGTAGAGTTAATAAAATTTATATTGACTCTTCTACAAAAAGCATTTTTAGCACTACTTTATTTTTTATTGGATATTTTTATTTATTTACATTTCAAATGGTATCCCCTTTCTGGATTTCCCCTCTGGAAACTCTCTATACCATCTCCCCTCCCCCTGCTTCTATGAGGGTGAACTGCCACCCACCCACTCACTTCTGCCTCCCTGCCCTGGCATTCCCTTACACTCTACACTGGGGCATCAAGCCTTCACAGGATCAAGGGATTCTCTTCCTGTTGATACATGACAAGGCCATCCTGATTAGCACCACTTTAAAATAAATAACTGATCCATGCATGAATGGCAAAAGACATCAGGATTTGAAGCTATGAATGAGGTTTTAAAAAAAAATTAAAAACTATTCTACATCTAACATGGCAGAATTTTTTAAAAGATCATTTATTTTCATTTTAAATGTATGGGGGGTTTGCCTGCATGTATGTATGTGCACAGCATGTATGCAGTGCCCGCAGATATCAGAAGAGGAAATCTCCTAAAACTAGAGTCACATATAGTTATGCACTACCATGTAGGTGCTAAGAACCAAACCACAGGAGCTGCCAGTGCTCTTAACCATTAGACAATTTTCCAGAATCATGTGAGAGTCTCATTGTTGTTGTTGTTATTATTATCATCATTATTATTATTTGGGAAATGGGTTGTGTTACTGAATGTCTAAAGAGGGTCTTTGACAACCAGAGCTAAGCACATGCTTTATTTTAGTACCAAACAAACAGAAATGTGTGAACATTCCTAATTTGTCATTCCTAATTTTGATTCTGCCCAATTCCTTCCTATTTACTTCACACTATCAGCAAGAGGTGTGTCCCATATAACCAAGCTATTACAGTTGTTCAAGTCAATCCTAAGGCACAGTTAAGCTAAGCAACTGATGTACTCTACAACTGGAGACTGTAAATCATAAAGTAAAAATATCACAGCCTGGTGAAACTAAACTTGTAGGTAAAGCTCTTCGATCTAGCTCACATGAAGAGCAGGTTTCTGTCATCAGAGAACCTACTGATGGTACAGCAAGCCGAGTGTAAGTTCCTGCCCTCTACACCCTCTCTCTCTTTACTACTCAACCTACCCATGCTTACCCTCGTCATCATCACAGAGTAACTACTGCTAGGATTTTAATTATCTCCACACAACATATGGTAGATATTGTAGTGCCTTTCATTTTCCAAACTTGAAGCAACTTTGCTTTGTACTATGTTTCACCAGATTGTCAATGATTGCTTTATGCAGAAGCAATCATTATTTCACAATACTGCTTGGATTCTTCACAGATTGAGAGAAAAAAGAAAAACACCTTCAATTTTATTTTTAGCGTGAAGAAGTCTGAACAATATTGTAAAATTTCTTCTTCTTCTTCTTCTTTGACAAGTACATCAGGGAAAAATCGATGAAAAAATTATTATTCCCTTTTATCATCTTTTGCAGGGCCAAGTGGGGGCTGTGTTAACTCAACATATGTACATGTTTCCCAAAAGTACTCAAGTTCAATGAACACTACATGCAAATTTAAATATATGAAAATAAATATTACATTTCAGCTTGTCATACTCAAAAGGAAAGCAATGTGGACGTACGCTTAAAATAATTTTTCTAATTTTAAAAGCATTTACAATAATACTCTTGAGAAAATTTGAACCTACATTATTAAGTTATGAAATTAAGCAAACAGATTTTTTTGAGTTATTCAAATTTCTCAGCATGCTCCATTAGTTCAAAATACAGGTATAACAAATAACCTGTAGAAAAGTTAGAAAAAGTATTAAAAGATAGAAAAAGTATTAAAAGATAGAAAAAGTATTTTACAAGATACTATCTGCATACAACAAAGCAAAGGGAGGATTAAAAAATAAGTATATAGAATAATAAATTATTTCAGTTAGGAAGCTCAGATGCATGTTTCATATTCTTTTACTATAGCTACCATATCTTCTTGTATATTTTTGTACTAATAGAGCTTTCTCTCACAGATACTAAGTGAGAAAGTAAAAAACTCTAATGCTTATAAAATATTATACACATTAATTAAAATTTCAATTTAGTCCAGCTCTATAATTATGAATTGTATTTTAAAAATAGCTGATAGTTTAAAATGACTATGATTGTAGCTTTGTGTTAATTTCAGACAGAAAAGTGGTGGTAAGAACATTTTAACATAACAAAAAAGCAAGTTCTTGGTACAGGAAACTTTCACATTACCCTTTTTCCTTCCAAATTTCTTGAGAATCTGGATAAGAATTAAATGGTTACTACCACCATTTCCATTAAAGGTATTCTTCCCTTTCAAATTTATCAAGTAAAATAGAACATTCTGACTCCTACTTGGTTTTTCATGACCACAACTAAAGAGGTTGCTTTTTTTTATGAGAAATTGTGTAAGACAACTTTATGAAGAATTACTGTCCACAGCCCTAAGTTGAAAGCTGTGGTAGCTGTGGGTGCTCTAGCCTAGACATTTTAATGCCCATGGGAGAGAAATGGTGAGGTGGGCATGTAGCATAAATGGACAGCCTTCTTTCCTGGGCTGTCAGTGTATAGGTAGGAGTTACTTAACCGCAGGAAGCACAGAATGCTTTTAAGGAAGTCTGAAGGCAAAATGTGACATTTTAACTAATCGTCCTGCTCCCTCTTCCAGGTCTTCCTGGTCTCCCCTTTCAGCAATGCTAACAATATTTCTTTCTGGTTTTTATCCCTCAGTATTACTATTCTGTCAAGGATATTTCGGTTGGCGGGATGTGCATCTGTTACGGTCATGCCCGGGCTTGTCCACTTGACCCTGCAACAAATGTATGTATATTTATAGGATGCTTAGGAAAATGAAATGCCACATTGTAAAATACTTCAAGAGAGGCTTTTCTGAAAGGAAATGCTGTGAATGGGTGTCAGGTACCCACTTAGACGCTTTAACAGGAAGCCTTGCCAAGGGGAAATAGAGCTGGCAGTTAAGATGATAGACTTTGAATCCAACCGTCACTACATCAGGAAACAGATTAGTTTTCTTTTCCCATAAAGGTTCCAAAGTGGTATCTATTTTGAAGTCTTTCTGGCTATGACAGCCTGATGCATGATTTAGCTTTCTGAGAATGGCTGCCATCAATCTACCTGTCCAGTCCTTTAAAAATTTTTTAATCAAAAAAACCATGCAAGGAAACGAAAATCATGTGCGGAGGTAAGCATATAGGTGTCCCAGTGACAGCGAGCTGACGTGAGAAGGGACAATAAGAAACCAGGTGAAGAATATTCAAGCATTGAGACTGTCAAGCTACAACAGGCTTGGAAGCATTCACGTAGAATTTTTCATTAATGACAATGAATGTATTGAGTGAACATAACTTCAAGAAGACAAATGAGTATGTGTTTTTCTCCTGTCATAAACAAACTGGTGAAATTCGAAATCATCAACTGTGTAGCATATGGAAGAGATACTGAATTGGAAAATAAGTAGATGTCTATAAGGCCTTGCAGCTTTCTTCCCATCTATTAAACTATACTACAAGTAACATTATACTCAAAGCTAGTTTTCTGATTAATGACTTGTATACTGTTATCTCCTGGGAAGATGGAAGACTCTGCTGATTTTCTCGGACTAGGTTGCAGTATAGCTTGCTCCATGATACCTTTGTTATCCATCAGCATCACTGGTGAACAGTGGTTTTTGAAGTATTGAGAGCACAAAGAGCAGCCTTGGAAGAGCTGTGAATAGATACTAGAACACAGAGCACACAGATTCCATAAGGGCAGAGAGTCTAAACTCCCACTGTTTCTAAATATCTAGATGCACAGCGGAGAAGAAACTTGATGGATGTTTTGTCACTTTTCAGACTGTCAATGAGACTTGAAGAAAGCCTTACAGTAGACATGTGATCCCGAAAATAAAGGCTCAAAGGGTCAGAGAATGAGAATTCAGTCTTCTCTTGGGCCGCCCTGCTCTTTTTAGAATATAAACTCAGTGATTCCAGCTATGGCACTGGCAAGCCTACACTGTTGCATAACATTCGTAGCCACACAAGTACAGCCACTGTCTCCTGCACATGCTGACTACATTTTTATATTTTAGTGTATAACCTAGAAGTTTTGAATCCAACTGTCACGTTCTACACCCACCTTTCAGGGACAACATCTCTGTGGTTCTATTTAACACTCAAACCCTCTCTCTCTCCCCGTGTGACTAGAAATCACGCTGTGAGTGTGAACATAACACCTGTGGGGAGAGCTGTGACAGGTGCTGCCCAGGATTCCATCAGAAGCCCTGGAGAGCTGGGACCGTCCTGACCAAGACTGAGTGTGAAGGTATGTTCCTGGCCTGAGAGGACAGCGCTACCATTCTGCTTGGCTAGGGGCACTGGGGCCATCAGTGTGAGCTACGGTTGATTAGGCAATCTGCTATTTCAGGTGTATGTTTTTGCTAAGGCCAGGGGTAGTAAATTCACCACCCAACTGTCTTAAGTCCCTCATCTTTCTTGGGTTTTTACCCTAATTTGCTAAATATTTCCCCAATGCATATTAATTTATTATGAATATAAGGATTATTGGAAATACAGAAAAAGCCTTATATGCTTTTTGTCATAGGAAAGCACCCAGTACCTATAGCATAAGACACTGGCATGAAAAAACAAACATATGTAAACACAAAAACACATAACCACATGTAAAGTGTATGAAAAATACAATGAACACACACATCAAAACCAAATATGCATACAAACACAACATGAAAATGTACGAAAAGATATACAAGCACATATATAAACATACGAAAACTCAAACACATATAAGCATGCAAAGCACACTGAAAGAGAGAAATACAAAGAAACACATAAACACAAACACATACACATGATATGTGGTGATACTGGCTGTTTTAAGCCTGTTCAAATGTGCAATAAGAGAACCAAAGTGAGGGCAGAATAGCTATAGACTTAGAACATCTAGTATTATGCAAGGTCATACAATCTCAGAAAGTAAAAAGACAAACATTCTGTTATACATGGAATCTAGATAGTAATATGTGTACAGGTGTAAACACATGTACATGTGGGTACAACATAACATAAACTCTAATAAAGATTAAATGTTATAGGATGATAAAAGATTGAAAACAGGTAATGAACATAAGTTGTGAAAGAAAATACAAAGCTAATTTTTTATAGTTCTAATTCTTTGATGGAATTGTTTGTTTTAGTGGCATAAAGGTGAATAAAATATATTCAATAAAAAAAGGCATACACATGACCATACACAATCACAAATACATATAGAATTACACACAAAAACACCAACACAAAAGCATGCAAACACCACATAGACAGGAACACAAAGAGAATCAGACATGCAAACATGCTCATAGAAATAAACAACAGAAACACAAATACCCAACACCCACGTAGGTACACAGAAATAGAAATGCACAGTCTGTGAAATCTAGAGTCTGTATATTTGTCTTCTAAGCACAGATACTTGGGAAAGGGTCTTCAATCTCTATTAGCTTTCTAGGTCTAAACAATCTTTTTCAGCCCACCAAATAGCCTTTAAACACTCATCAGCTAATATGAGAGTCCAGTCAAAGGTGAGGGATTATCTTCATGCTAGAGCCAGGCTATTAACCAAAAAATGAAAAGATTCATTAATCATACTTAGAATGTGTAGTGCTGATGAGCAGTGGCCGGAAAAGATAATGGAAGATGACAAAGATGTCAAGATATAAAGCTTTGTGAACATGAATATCTGTCTTTAAATTGACATTTTAAATTGTATGGATTTATAGGTCCCATGTGATACTTATATATACATTTTGCATAATGCTAAAACCTTAAATGACTATCATATCTCATTGGTAATGCTATCTAATCCCTTTCCTCTGTGAACTAGGCAGTATGTTAATTATCATTTTGTGTAGTCCATTATGCCACTGTAAAGGAGACAACGTAAACTATTTAACAGTGAGTTAGTAAGTAATAAGCAACCTCTGCCCTTCTCACCATCCTACCCCCTTTGCCCAATTCTGTTAATCAACGCTCCCAAATATAATGAGCCAATGTTTATTAGTCTAAACATATGAGTGATGCCATGTTGTATTTGTCTTTTGGTGCTTGGTTTATTACACTTAACATATTGTTCTATTCATTTGATGGCAAATGGAATATTCCTTCTTTTGTCTTACTAATATTCCATTGTGCATCTATTCCACAGTTGTTTTCTTCAATAAATAGACATTGTCAGAATACAGTCCTGAAATAGAGTCATGTGAAAATTCTGAGTGCTTGTGAGAAAACTCTAAGAAAACAAGACAAGAGCCTTGTGGACTCAGTTTCTCCAAAACACAGAATTGCTCTTGGAATATGTTTTCATGCTCCCCCTGGGTGCTGTGAGTTTATTTCAGCTGTTATTTATGGGCCTCTATGGAACAACAAGTGTTTGCCATGTGAGGCTTATCCTCATCCCCATGGCACTGTTCTTTCATATCAGGGTATGAGTTTTCTGATGCACTGAGTAAGTTAGATACTGCATTGGACTTTAATTAGGCCCCACTTTACCAGCTTCACACTGCCAGCTAGAGTGGTAAATAGATTGATCTCATGTATTGACAACCCTGAAGACTGCTTTGATAAATTGTGGGTGGGGAAATATGGCTTTGGCATATTGATTATCAATAGTCAAAATGCCCTTAAATATAGATTCTTCATAATAACACCAATATAGAACTACTCACAATGAAGTGATGCCTCTGGTGATTATTGCAAAATGCTATAGCATTTGATGGACAATGGGCACTAACAGATAAGACAGAAGTGACAAATAGTGAATGATATGCCAACCAGAGTTCGTACTTTAAATCATCACCTTGAAGATAAAATAAATGTGTCTGTCTTCTTCTGAGGGAACTGACAAAAACTGGTATCACCCATGTTTATGTCCTAGTTTGGTTATGTCCCACCTTGGCACCTTGGAAACTTGAATTATAGAGAGTTCTGTATCTTTAGATACCTTTAGAGGCCAAACGTGGACCTCTGCAGAACTGTAAACTCATCTTACAGGATGCCAAATTCAGTATTAATAGTTCACCGAGTCATCCCAAATCATATATTTTAAGTTCAAGAAGTATGGCAGGCTTACTATCAAGTAAGAAACATAAGCTCTACACATCATGGACAAACACTGAATATAAACTAGTTCTGCTTATGTTTATCATGGATCATATACTGGACATGATCTCAAGAGGCTAGCGGGGGCTTCCGGGTGGCCAGCTGGGAGAAGTCAGTGTGCTCCGGTAAATCCTGCGGGCCCCAGCGGGAGCCTTCAGGTGCCTGCTTCGGGATCCGAACAGCCTGGACAGCAGCACCCTGTCTACAGGCAGTGCAGGGTGTAAGCTGTGCACCAGAGGCCAACGGAGAAGGGGCAGCTTGCACTAGTGAGTCCAGCACTGACAAGACCAAGTAACACCAGTGAGAGCTAGATGGCAAAAGGCAAACGCAGGAACGTCACTAACAGAAATCAAGGCAATATGGCAACATCTGAACCCAATTCTCCTCTACCAGCATGTCCTGGATACCCCATCACACCAGTAAAACAAGATTTGGATTTAAAATCACTGGTCATGATGCTGGTACAGGACCACATGAAGGACATACTTAAAGAAATTCAGGAGAAAATGGATCAAAAGTTAGAAGCCCTTGCAAGGGAAACACAAAAATCATTGAAAGAAATCCAGGAGAATACAAAAGCCAACAAGGAGGAAATGCAAAAAACACTTAAAGAAATACAGGAGAACTTTGGTCAACAGGCTGAGGTCATGAAAGACGAAACACAAAAATCTCTTAAAGAAATACAGGAGAACTTTGGTCAACAGGCTGAGGTCATGAAAGAGGAAACACAAAAATCTCTTAAAGAATTACAGGAAAGCACAAACAAGCAAGTGAAGGAGCTAAGCAAAACCATCCAGGATCTAAAATCAGAAGTAGAAACAACTAAGAAAACTCAAAGGGAGACAACTTTGGAGATAGAAAGCCTTGGGAAGAAATCAGGGGACAGAGATGCAAATATCAACAACAGAATACAAGAAATAGAAGAAAGAATCTCAGATGCTGAAGATTCCATAGAAACCATGGACTCAACAGTTAAAGAAAATGCAAAATGCAAAAAGCTTGTAACCCAAAATATCCAGGAAATCCAAGACACAATGAGAAGACCAAACCTAAGGATTATAGGCATAGATGAGAGTGAAGATTTACAACTTAAAGGGCCAGCAAATATCTTCAATAAAATTATGGAAGAAAACTTCCCTAACCTAAAGAGAGAGATGCCCATGAATATACAAGAAGCCTATAGAACTCCAAACAGACTGGACCAGAACAGAAATACTTCCCGTCACATAATAATCAAAACACCAAATGTTCTAAACAAAGAAAGAATATTAAAGGCAGTAAGAGAAAAAGGCCAAGTAACATATAAAGGAAGACCTATCAGAATCACAGCAGACTTTTCACCTGAGACTATGAAGGCTAGAAGGTCCTGGGCAGATCTCATGCAGACTCTAAGAGAACACAAATGCCAACCAAAACTACTATATCCAGCAAAACTCTCAATCACCATAGATGGAGAAACTAAGATATTTCACGACAAAACCAAGTTTACCCAATATCTATCCTCAAACCCAGCCCTAAAAAGGATAATAGGAGGACAACACCAATACAAGGAGGGAAACTTCACCCTGGAAAAAGCAAGATAGTAACCTTCCATCAAACCCAAAAGAAGTTAAGCAATCAAATTTAAAAAATAACGTCAAAAATGATAGGAAGTAACAATCACTATTCCTTAATATCTCTTAACATCAATGGACTTAATGCCCCAATAAAAAGACACAGACTAACTGACTGGATACGTAAACAGGACCCTACATTTTGCTGCTTACAGGAAACACACCTCAGGGTCAAAGACAAACACTATCTTAGAGTAAAAGGCTGGAAGACAATTTTACAAGCAAATGGTCTCAGGAAACAAGCTGGAGTAGCCATTTTAATATCAGATAAAATTGACTTTCAACCCAAAGTCATCAAAAGAGACTCTGAGGGACACTTCTTGCTGGTCAAAGGAAAAATACAACAAGAAGAACTCTCAATCCTGAACATCTATGCTCCAAATGCCAGGGCACCCTCTTTCATAAAAGAAACTTTATTAAAACTCAAAGCACACATTGCACCTAACACAATAATTGTGGGTGACTTCAACACTGCACTTTCCTCAATGGACCGATCAGGAAAACAGAAACTAAACAAGGACACAATGAAACTCATTGAAGCTTTGGACCAATTAGATTTAACAGATATATATAGAACATTCTATCCTAAAACAAAAGAATATACCTTTTTTTCAGCACCTCATGGTACCTTCTCCAAAACCGACCATATAATTGGTCACAAGACAGACCTCAACAAATATAAGAAGATCGAACTAATCCCATGCCTTCTATCTGATCACTATGGAGTAAAAGTGGTCTTCAATAGCAACAGAAACAATAGAAAACCCACATACACGTGGAAATTGAACAATACTCTACTCAATGATACCTTGGTCAAGGAAGAAATAAAGAAAGAAATTGAAGACTTTTTAGAACACAATGAAAATGAAAACACAACATACCCAAATCTATGGGACACAATGAAAGCAGTGCTAAGAGGAAAACTCATAGCCCTGAGTGTCTCCAAAAAGAATCCGGAGAGAGCATACATTACCAGCTTAATGACACACCTGAAAGCCCTAGAACAAAAAGAAGCTATTTCACCCAGGAGGAGTAGAAGGCAGGAAATCATCAAACTCAGGGCCAAAATCAATCAAGTAGAAACAAAGAGAACCATACAAAAAATCAACAAAACCAGGAGCTGGTTCTTTGAGAAAATCAACAAGATAGATAAACCCTTAGCCAGACTGACCAAAGGGCACAGAGAAAGTATCCAAATTAACAAACTTAGAAATGAAAAGGGAGATATAACAACGGAAACTGAGGAAATCCAAAAAATCATCAGATCCTACTACAAGAGCCTATACTCAACACAACTGGAGAATCTGGAGGAAATGGACAATTTCCTTGACAGATACCAAATACCAAAATTAAATCAGGACCAACTATACCATCTAAACAGTCCCATAATGCCTAAAGAAATAGAAGGAGTCATAGAAATTCTTCCAACCAAAAAAAAGCACAGGACCAGATGGCTTCAGTGCAGAATTCTACCAGACCTTCAAAGATGAGTTAACACCAATACTCTTCAAACTATTCCACAAAATAGAAACAGAAGGAACACTACCCAATTCCTTCTACGAGACGGTTGAATAATATATTTTCCAACCATAAATCATACCTCCTTTGAGATTTTTGGTGCTACCTGTGTTATCTGTATTTTGAGTACCTTTCCTTTCCTCACTTACCTTGTTTGTTCTTTGATATGCTCTTACCTGTTTCTTTCATTAATGGACATATGTAGAGGCTTAGCTGCCACTAAATGTTCAAACTCCACTGGAGGACCACTCTTTGCTCTCAGCCATACTTAATCTAGCACGATCCATCTGTCCTTACATAATTTTGAAATATTGGAGACTTTAAGTCCCTTATTTGTAGGAACATTCCCATAGTCTGAAGCCTAAAGATTTTCAAAAACCAGAAATTAATGGTGGATATATTAATTGTAAGCCTAGCTAAGCATCACAACATAATTGGCAATGTTCCCGTTTTTATTTTCTGTGGGGGTAGAAGGTTGCTGAAAGACAGAATAGAAAATGGCTCACTGAGAGCAGATACCATCCCTGTCCACTGAAGCCATATAACCAGTGCCATTGGTGTTGATATACAGATATAGAGCGTCCTGGTTACAGGGTGAAGACTGTCACTCAAACATTAAACATTAGCTCCCAGTCTACAATTTAGCAACCCTCATTCTGATTATTGGGTTGATAATAATTCAGTATTGTATTATAATTCCATCTATACTGACAATAGAAATGCTCACTGTTGATTGCAATATATATTTAAAAGAGGATGTTTAAATATTTGTGTGAATTTTCTTAAACCCATAAAGTCATTTTTAATGCACACAGGATCATGTTTATTTCTGTGTGCCCTAAAATAAAGCTGGAAACACTACAAATATAATGAAATTATTATATTGTAAATTGAAAGTCAGCAGGCTGGAAAAGGTTTTTTCCAAAAACCATGTCAAGGAGATATCATTCTTACTATATTGGAAAATCTTACATGCCAGTAAGAAAAACAATAATGCTATTATGAGCAAAGACCAAAACAGTTTTATGTCTTTGAAAAGTATAAATGGCATTCATAATTCAGACAAAAAAGGATGACCCACACATCAATTAAGACAATGGAAATATTAATAATGGTATTAAAATGTTTAATAATGGTATTAAAAGCATGATAAAATACAGTGCTGGTGAGGTTATAGGGCATGACTTTCACCCCATGACTATGGGCAGCGATAATGTAACATTTTAGGATGTCCATTTCTCAGTCTATTAAAATTCAAGTTGACATAACTTTAGTCTAAAATGAAAATTACACTTTCAATAATTTAACCCAAAGGTGGTGTCACATATGTGTACAGGCCTCATACTAATTCCCTTTGTATTATTTTTAATTGCTATTACTAATCTATATCTTGAAGGAGATCTCTCCAGAATTCTTTTAAGTATTTTTTGCATTTACAAAACAAATTAAAGAAGTAAGTCATAAAATGCCACCGAAATCTGAAATTACTCCTCAAAACCTCTCCTTAACACAGGAAAGTGTTTAGTTTCCTAGACCAGATTCTAGCTCTCAGTCTTACTCCTTGACTCTAGTGTGTGTGCACTGTTATTTAAGGACAAAGCTCACAACCTGTAACTGTCCATTAACAGGGTACTGACACATACCTCCTCTGCTCTCTGACAGTGCTCTTCACAGCCTTAGACTAAATGATATGCTACCCCTGTGATATGCTAAGAACAGTTATTACTAGTTAAGTCAGGCAGTTCAAAAGAATATATCCATACATAGAACAGCTGTGTACATACATGCACACTGTGTGTGTGTGTGTGCATACAGATGCTTGTTTGTATATATGTGTATACACCTTCTCATATACAAATACCAATCAATGAAAGAACAGAGAACCAAATCTTTTGGAGACTTTATAATATCTTTCCCTGATTCTTGCCGTCAAAAGAATTCCACATTCATTTCAAAGCTTTACACAGCCGTTACTGGGAAAAGTTACAACCCTCCCTGGCCTCACACTCTCTAGAATTCCTATAATACAATACATTAAAGACAAAGAGGGTGAAGAGCAGGACAAATCGATCCTATGCATTAAAAAGGCATTATGGTGATGGTGCTACAGTGATGGTATTAAGGAACTGATGGTATGGTGGTGGTGTTATGGTGGTGGTGTCACATGGATGATGTTATGATGCTGCTGTTATGGTACTGGTGTTATGGTGACAGTGTAATGGTGATGATGTTATGGTGATGGTGTGATATAAATCACCTCATCTGATGCTTTTAGATATCCGCATCTGCTAATGATTACTGACTGCCTCATGCTTTATAAGGAAACATCATATATGAGGACATTACTCACATCACATGATTGCTAACCCTGGGCAAGTTCATCTGATCCATACTGCATCAGAATCTCATTCTTGACATGTACTGTAACATACTTTTCTACCCGTGCCCAGTTCCCAGATACTGACTCTGAGACTTACCTATTTATGAATAAGTGCCTAGGCTATACGCTTTAGCTCTGTCACTAACTAGCTCATAACTTATACAATCCATTTATTATAGTCTATGTGTGCCACATGGATAGTTCCCTCCTCCGTTTAATGTGCTTGTCTTCCTCAGAGCCTGGGCAAATCTCCCACTCTTGATTGTTTCCCAGCATTCCTCTCTCTCTACTTGAACACCCACCTATTACTTCCTGCCTTTTGCTGATAAGTGATCAGCTTTTTGTTGACAGGTGCTAGTTCTGCAGTACACAGCAGATTCTCTCTACAACCTCCCATGTATCTGTCTCATTGTCTGGGAAGGATCTGAGAGAACTGTAGCAGTGTTTCGAATGCAGCTTCCTAAACCTAATTTCAAAACAGTGTCCAATAATTATAAGGGTACCTTGTATGTGAAATCACTTGTCTCTCAGGTGCATTGTAATTGTGATCAATAATAGCAAATATAGAATGACTATCAGAGAATCTGGCCTAATGAAAAGTTTTGCTTTTTATTAATGATGACAAAAAGGATGTATTAATTCCTCCCTGTCCATTTACCCACAGGATGTAGTACAGAGGGTCACCTATGGGCACTATCTATCATGTATTATGTGGTTGTTAATCATTTAGTGGTTTGTTCAATAATTCATCCGTCATAACAGATTGTAGGTTAAGCTATATGGAATTGTAATTATATTTGAAAAACCAGTAAACTATTGGCATTTCGCTACTCAGTTGTATTTATAGATTTTAATTCTTTCAAATCCCCTACAAGAATGAATTTATTGATGTGTGTGCATATATATATATATATATATATAAAAATTCAAATGTCTTTTTAATAGATTTATATTTCTATGATATATGGATAATAAAATAGATTTAAATATATTTAAAGCCTGAAATTAGTAGTTAACGTTTTTTATTCTGATTTTAGCATGCAATTGTCATGGAAAAGCTGAGGAATGCTATTATGATGAAACCGTTGCCAGCAGAAATCTAAGTTTAAATATACATGGGAAGTACATCGGAGGGGGTGTGTGCATCAACTGCACGCACAACACGGCTGGGATAAATTGTGAGACATGTGTTGATGGATTCTTCAGACCAAAAGGGGTAAGGAATACGTTTTTCATAAAGTTTTATTTTTGCTTTTCTACAAAAGTATGTGTCCCAAACTAACAAGATCTGTAAAACACTGGACTTCATGCTTTAAAAGGTGACTGAGAACTTTTCTTATCTCTAAGTCTCTCACCTCCTTAATAATTCGATATGTGATCTTATAACCACTCCAGAAATGTCTATTTTTTGCCTTTTTCCAATTGAACTTGCTTCCTGACAAACTATCTTCTGATCTTAGAACATTAATTAGGTTTATCTTTCAGTAAACATAAAACAAACCAACAAACGAAAACACTAGAATCATACAGTACTTGTTCATTTGTTTTTTCACTTTCACATCATAGCATTTCAAGATTTATTTATGTTATATGCACCAATAATTGCTCATTAAAGAACTGATAATATTTTGTTGCATGAGTATATAAAGTCATTCAATCCATTCTCTCCTTGTTGGATATTCAGGTGATTTTTTTTTACTCTGATTGATTAGCTTATACAAGCAAGTCTATGCATTCTATTATATGGTCATGCTAATTTAGCTTCTGGAAGTACTTAATGATAAAATAAGCACTTCCTTATTTCATGGGACAGGTCTATATTTAAATTTATAAGAAATTGCCACTTGTTATTAAATTGTCAATGACACTTTACATGTTGGCAAAAAATATTTGATATTTATGAGCTCCTTGATTCCACAGCTCTTTATGGTTGATATTGTTTTTCGATATTAGTCATTCTAATGGTTTGAAACCCTCTCATATATTTAAGTTTGATCTCACATGCCTGTTGGTCATTTGCATGCCATTTATCTTGAAGCATATATTCAAGTAAAGATGTTTTTGTTTTCTGATTTATAAAATTTTATTTTTAATTTTTAGTCAAGATCTTGACCTAATTTTTGTATTTAGCATGAAATAATGATTTAGACTTACTACCAGTTCTTTGTGAATCATATGATGTGGCCATAGAATGTGAACCAATTTGTATAGACACATTCCCTGAACACTAAACTCAGTACACTTGGCGCTGAGCGATGCGGGTTCCCTCATTTCATGCGGCATTTGGAACAAGACTGTCTTTTCAGTAGACTATTTGAATTTACCTAATTTTAAAATTATTTTGCTTACTTTTAGAGATTATAATTATATCATTTCTCACATCCCATTATTTCCTCTAAATTCTCCCATGTACCTTCTACATAACCTTTCAGGGTTCTTTTTTTTTTTTTTTTGTGGCCTCTTTTTTCATTAATTGACATTTTATACCTGGTGGAGGAGTGTCTGTATAATGTTACTTGTTTGTTTTCAGACTGGCCAAATGCACACCAGTTGGCTACTCATAGATTTTTGTAACCAAAATTTTAGATAAAGATAATATTGCTTGTGATTTGTTAACAACCTATATATAAATAAGGAAAGAAGGAATGCCTTATTTAATTTGGGCCATTTTGTGAACTCATCACTTCTCTACGTACTTTTCAAAACTTATTTGTAACGGTCATCTTGGAATAGAGACCTTACATATCCTTTATTAAATTTAAATGGGCCTTTTAGGTTTTTTTTGTATCTAAAATAATGATTAATGGCTAGGTAAAGTTGTCTTCTCCCAATTCTTTCATGCTACTATTAAGAAAAAATTCATACTGAGTTTGTCATCTGTATGGATTGAACATGTATTTGTTCCAGCATTCTTAAGGTAATCTTTAGAACTGCACATCTCCACAAATAATGCCAGGCTCACTCTTTACTTTGCAATATTTATGCTGATGTTAAATAGAAATGGTAAGAGCTGACATTTTTATTTTGTTCTCACTTTAAATATAAGCATAATCATTCACTATTGACCGGGATGTGAGTGATGGGATTTTCATGGATGCCGTTTATCAAATTCAGCAACTTCTCTGCTCTTCCAAGGTAGCTGAGCATTCTTATAACAAAAAGAAAAGAATGTAGAAGCATTTTGTCAAATGCTTTTCTGCATCTATTAAAATAAATATAAGTATTTTCACTTTCCCTGTTGGTTTCGTCATTTGTATTCATTTGCATGATATAAAAACAATTTTTCATTTTTGTATCAAGTATGGTTATTTTATAAAATAATAAAATGTTCATGCATGGAGTGATTTTATGTAGTTAAGGACTTTTGTCTTACTGTATGGGGAATGTGAAACTTTAATTTTCTGTTTTTACAATTTTTTTGTCAGTCATTTGTAGTAGGCATTACTAGCCTCAAACAAAAGAGCTGGGAAGTGCTTCCCTTTTTCAAATTAAAAATCATTTGTGTGGAATGGAAATTAAACCTGCTCCAAACACTAAGTACATTTTAGACTAGAATTCCCACGTGAGGAACCTGAGCTTTGGATTTCTCCCTTTTCATGGCTGCTTAGAATGAACATCACACTAAGTGAGGTAACCCAGACTCAAAAGATGAATCATGGTATGCACTCATTAATAAGTGGGTGTTAACCTAGAAAACTGGAATACCCAAAACATAATCCACACATCAAATGAGGTACAAGAAGAACGGAGGAGTGGCCCCTTGTTCTGGAAAGACTCAGTGAAACAGTATAGGGCAAAACCAGAACAGGGAAGTGGGAAGGGTTGGGTGGGAAAACGGGGAGGGAAGGGGGCTGATGGGACTTTTGGGGAGTGGGGGTCTAGAAAAGGGGAAATCATTTGAAATGTAAATAAAAAATATATCGAATAAAAAATTTTAAAAAAATTAAAAAAGAATGAAATTTGATATTAATTAATTTTTTAAATTAGATAAATGGTTAAACCAAAGAGGTGCTATATTTTTGCTTCTTATGTGTCTGGCAAGGTCTCAGAACGTCCGTGTTATCAAATTGAAATTTCCTAGGTAGGGGAGAAAGATTGAGGAACTAGGAGGGGTTAGGGACCCCACAGGAAGGCAAATAGAATCAACTAACCAGAACCCTTGGAGGCTTTGTGAGACTAAACTACAGACCAAAGAGCACCCAAGGGCTAGGTGTGGCTCTCCTGCACATAAGTAACGCTTATGTGCAGCACTTAGCAAAATTGGATTTTAGAAGTCCTCCATTCCATGCCAAAAATACTTATAATTTTATCAAAATAATTTGCAATGTATTTTTAAAACCAGTTTGTCCTGAATTGTTTGCTGAGTTGAAAATACTGGCATTTTTTTTTATATTTGATCAAATTATTTTTTCAGGTCTCACCAAGTTATCCAACACCATGCCAGCCATGCCACTGTGATCCAGCTGGCTCCCTTAGTGACGTCTGCGTCAAAGATGAGAAAAACGCCCGGCGAGGTGAGGCACAGTGGAGAACTGTCGCTCCCAGGAAAAGATCACCAGATACCAAACATCATATTTTTTGCAGAGAATTTTTCAGTAATTCCATTCACATAGTCAGAATTCTGACATCCAGTGGTATGCCCTATAGGACCCCATTCTTTCACTGTAATAACTTATTCTGTGCTGAACTATATTATTTGAAAAGCAAACAAAAATGATGATCATTTGCCTTGATGCATGTGTATAGCAATGTGTCTCTTTATTATAGGATAAATTCTGAGAAATTTATCGTTAAGCACATTAATTGTAGAAATGTCACAGTGGACACTGTACAAACTATGATGTCACCAGGCAGTACAGTCCAATCTTATGGGACCACTGTCATCTATGTGATGTGTTCTTGTTAAAATTGATGTTATATGACAATTGTGTATGTGTGTGTGTGTGTGTGTCTGTGTGTGTGTGTCTGTGTGTCAGAGAAGGTATTTATGTATAAAGCATACATATTATATATGCAATGTATATAACATCCTGTACCTTAGATTGCTCTGTAACTTCACTCTAAGTTAACAGTGTTGAGAGATATGTGTGTAGCATTGGGAGTGAATAGAAATCACACTGTGGAATGTAGGTGACACCACGTATGTGGGAAGGGTCAAGATGGTGGTACTATGAGGTGAAACCAAGTACTTTGAGGATTAAAATTCATGATAAGTTCTCAACATCAAGGAATCAAGTACTATTATGTGGCAACATAATAAAATCAGTACTTGGGAGCTCTTTCAGGCTAGTGGCCCTGGATGAGTACGGCATTGAAAGTAACAATAAGAAAAGACTGTGTGTACTTTTGCCCTAAGAACCTCACAATTAAAGCCTGTCATCATGAAGTCTTTTCCATTTTTTAAATGACAAGTAAATACTAATATTGTTATGAATGATATTAAGTCCCACACTAAATAAGTACATTTTTTTTAAAAAAAAACTATTAGAAATAGAAAATTAGGAAAATACTTGCATAATATTATGGTAGTTTTGAAGCAATAATAACAAAAATATGTAAAAGAGAAACCATTTAATCCTGTCTTTCTTTTCTTATTTCACTGTTTTCCTTTTAATAGGTTCTGAAGGGGAACTGGGGGTACTGATTATTTTGAGTTGCCATGTGGAATATGGGACTTGAACCAGGGTCCTCTGGAAGAGCATCAAGTTCTCTTAACCATAGATCCATCTCCCCAGCACCTATCAGTACCATTTGAAGCAAAAATCGAACAAAAATTACTTTGCTCCATCTTTATCAATATAAACTGAGTGTTTATGATTTTAAAGTCCTATTTCATGGCTCCAATTAGTATTTCTGTAGCTATTTTTACTTTTCTTACATTTTGCTGTTATATACTCATGTTATCTGTGTTTAATATTTCCAGTCATTTTCAAGACTCCTGTGCACACTATGCAAGCATATTAACAGGAGTTGAATGTGTGCTTGACTTATTCACGATCACTAATTCTCTTTTCCCATGTTTTTTTTTACACTGTATTATTGCATTTCATTATGCTTTGTGTTTGCTTGATGGATATAACAGGTTTTTCTATGGGCATAGATGTTTTGTCTGCATGTATATATGTATACTATTTGAGTGTTTGGTACCAGCAGAGGCCCGAGAGCTGGTGGAATCCCCTGGAGCAAAAGTTGCCGATGCTTGTGAACACCATGTTGGTGCTTTAAACCAAATCTGCTCCTCTGTAAGATGTGCAAATACTCTTATCTATATAACCATCTCTCCACTTATTTTTAATATTTTTCACATATACATAGAACTGCTATGTTTGCATAACTACTGACATTTTTATTAAGCTGCAAAAGACCCATTAGTTAGACTTTAGTGTCATACATGAGAAAGGAAGGTCATTTAAACCAACATGAGACAGGTTCCTGTGAACTCACAGAGAATGAACCAGAAAGCACAGAATCTGCACCTGGTCCTCTGTGAAAATGATGACTTCCGGTTTAGTATTTTTACTATAATTCCTGGGTGAGGAAACTAGTGAGTCTCTAATGCTTGTTCCTTGTCTTGGGGCTCTCTTCCTTCTGTTCATTTATTTTGTCCAACTTTAATGTGATATATATTTATCTTTGTATATATATATATATATATATATATGAATGAATGAATAAATGAATGATTAACACTAGTCACTAGGGTAAAGGTTAACAACCAAAATGTCACTTACACCTCTTAGGAGAGGGTAACTCAGTTTTCTTCAACAGGGTGATGTTGGGTATATTAACTGCTCAGGGCAGTCCTCATGTTTAGGAGTAGCTGACTAACATGTAATGGACTCCACAGATTTTGTGTGTACTTTTAATTGTTTGACGTGTGTGTGTTTGTGTCTCTGTGTGTGTGCTCTTTTATTTATGGTGGTGTTGTATTCTGTTTTCTAGGTTTTTCTGTTGTGTTAGCTTTTTATTTTTGAAAAAGAACTTAAAGTTGAAATGGTGGGGAGTAGGGAGTATCTGGAAGGACTTAGGGGTTGGGATGAAAATGACTAAAATATATATAATTTAAAAATGCTTTACATGTATATATAATAGAAATTTTTTCAAAAAAAAATCTAACCTTGTGATCAGAATCCAACTTAACAGTGACTGTAATTGAAACCTGAAGAATTGAGTCTATTTTCCGTTGACTGTGTCGATAAGCAATGCTTCTTCCTTTAGGGTTGAAACCTGGATCCTGTCACTGCAAACCTGGCTTTGGAGGCATGAACTGCGATCGCTGTGTCAGGGGTTACCGTGGTTACCCAGACTGCCAACCCTGTAACTGTAGTGGCTTGGGAAGCAAAAATGAGGACCCTTGCGTTGGACCCTGTAGCTGTAAGGTACGTTGGCCAATTTGGTTATGATCCACTGTTGAGACATAGGCCAGCTTCTCTGTTATGTCTACTGCTACTAGGCATTTGTAAAGCGTCTCCTGTGCATAAGACTGTGTATTATGTGAATACTACTCTATGTGCCATTAAATGATGAGCAGGCTCCCGGCCACATCTGCTATTAGTGGTCCATGTCATTTTATAAAAAAATTTTTTTTCTCCCATTGCACAAAAATGTATGTATGTATCACTTGAACAGGTAGTTGTTTCAAATTATAACTATATACCTTGTATTTGCTTTCTAAAATAATTCTGTTGAGGATTTAATTTGGGATTGTAAAAAAAAAAAAATAATCCCATAAAATCTGAGTGGAGGTAGGTCTTCAAAATTTTCACCACACTTAAACTCTTCTGTCTCACTATCAATTTGAAGGAAGGCCTAGTGCAATTGATTAAGGCTTTGATAGGTTCTCCCATGAGTACTTTCAGGAGGCAATTTTATTTCTTGTACATAATCGGCTAATAGCTCATCATGTTAACACTAAGGGACATATTACACCTGGCGCCTCCACACACATAGGAAGCAGAAGCATGCACAAGTCCAAAATGATGGGACTGATGTGCTTCAGCTGCAGAAGTCTGTTCATGGTGTTTTGATTAATGTGTAACTGTATTTTCTGAGTGACTGAGCAATCTTTTTCAAAGATTGGCATGCACATTATTATGAACATGAAGATAATTTTGATATCTTCAGTGGAGCCTCACTAAAAGCAAAGACAGTTAAATTAAAACTTTCCTTTACTAATTGATGACACTTATTTAGATATATATGGTAATACTTGGTACATATGTATTTTGGTGTATACAAATATTGTAGCATGATAAAATATTTTTAATATAAGTATATATTAGTAAAATATTTCTAAGCTGCTATATAGTATATTATTTGTATATTTAATATATATTTACTATATACACTTATAATAATATAAAATAATAATAATAATAATAATAATAATAATAAAACTATATGAACAAAATGTTTATATAATAGACATGTATTATATTAGAGACTATTTAAGCACCTATCTTGGCCTATTGACCAGAAAGTTGTTATGAAAGCTCTCATGTGTTGAAATATAATGAATTTTCTACATTTAGTGCATTATATTCCAGTATTATCTGCAATGAAAAATTACTCTCTAAGACTAGTACTGAACCCCTGTGATTGAGTGATGGCTTGGTTCAGGACCCCACCCCTGCACTGATTGCTGTGGAACAGACCCTAAACCCCCACCCTTGCACTGACTGGTGCAGAGGAGACCCTAGACTCCCACCTCTGCACTGAATGCCACAGAGGACACGCTACGGCCTTCAGTTCTCTGCTAATAAGCACTGGGAAAAACCTTGTGCATGCTTCCTTGCTTCCTTGCTTTCCCAGAGCACTGCAGTCCTCTCTCATTTTGTCCTTTGCTCCAGTTGCAGGACAGACAGGGCTAAGCTGAAAGTGGGAGGAGACCTTTGCGAGTCTGTAGAACACAGAACTCGAGTGGGAGAAAAGATGCACGTTTAGATATATACTTTTGAAAGGTCTGGCTATCTGCTCTGTTTAAGGACTAATAGAAGAGATGGGCAAGCTTCATCTCATCCAGCTTCTTTCAGAGGCTGGAGCAGAAGGCTATGAAGATTAGCTATGCCCACAGGGACAGCTCTGTAAACTCTCAAAGTCTTGTGAAGAGTGGTTCTATCCTTGAAGAGAAAAATCCCTGCATGAAGACACTTGAAGCCCTAAACACATGATTGAAATACAACAACCAGTAATTAAGAAATCATAAAAATGATTTATAACTAGCTAAATAATATCATTAAAAGTAATGTCTTTCAGCAGTATAATATTTTCAATAAAAAACATCAGCTCTTAAGTCTAAATAAAATGATAAAATTTTGCAGAAAGCTAGTTTCGCGAGATGCCAACAAAACTCTTAATATACAAAAAATACACACACAGAGTGATTGATTTAGTTATATCACAAAATTATAACATAATTATATCATGGTGTCTTATAATGAACTATGTCACACTGTAGAGGCAACACACTGTGATGAATTGCCCATCGTTTCTTGTTTACAAGAATGATAAATAGCTAAGTATTTAAAATAGCCATGCATACAATTTATATACTAAAAAGAACACCTCGTAGTACATAAAGAAATGAGATATTTCCTTCTTTTTATAAAGTATGATTTGAAACAATTGTGCCAACTTACTAAAAAGATATATGGATCAAAATACCTTATAAGAAGAAAAATGTTACTGGATGCTTACAATAAAACGTTTATCTCAGTATACAGTATATATGTATGTGTGAACATATGAATTCATATAGTGTTGTATTCCATAGCTGCCTGCAGCTATTACGAACTGTGTTGCTGGAGCAGAAGCTAAGGGATGAATGGGAGAGGGGTGAAAAGAAGGAGGACCAGGACAATGTTTCACTGATCAAGGCTGAAATTTTAATGGTGGTCAGACCTTTTAACAATTTGGGCAAACCCTTTCCTCCAGACTCTGCTAGACCTAAGCTCTAGCCTATTTGAGTAACAAGATTTGTGAGGTGTAGGTAGGAGGTGAGTCTTATTTTTAATATAAAGCCCAATATTTTGGAGGTTAATACTCTTGAAGTGGCTCCCATAGATAAACTGGAATTGAAGTGCTTTCAGAGACCTGAGAAATGTTTTCCAAATGTGGGGAGGAGATTAGAGCTCTCTAAATTTATGAATGCAGCTAAGTAGCTTTCCGTTCTCTCTGGAGTTCTAGAAGAAAAAAAGTTAATGGCTAATGAGCAATCAAATCCTGGAACCTGTGTGCTATGGGAGAGTAGGAGTCTTCCATGATTATATGAAAAAATAAAACATTTAAAACAGTGATATTCTAATTTATAGCTTCTGGAAAAGAGAGAGAGATACAGAGACAGATAGAGAGATAGATAAAGAGACAGAGATACAAAGAGATGGAGACAGACAAAGAGACAGAGGCAGAGAGACAAAGAGACAGAGACAGAGAGACACAGAGGATGAATTATTATTAGACTAATTAGTATCACTAACATCCTGGAGATGACTGTACCCGAGCTCTAAGAATATCACATCTAATGATTTATCCTAAATAAGTTTAGCAGTACATGTTTTAAAATGTACATAAAGAATGTTTAATATATAAAAACTTAGTATTATGAAACTAAGAAAACTAAATATCAGAAAAATAGCAAAAATAATAAGCTCACATTCCTTGTCTATGTAATCAATTTCTGTAGATCCAACTCATCACAGAATGAAAAAAAAAAGTATTTGAGTAACATGCACAAACTCTAGGTTTGATCCCAGTATCACAAAGAAATCAAAATAGAATAAAGAAAAATGTATGTGAAGAGCAGTTGTCAATATGGAACACACACACACACACACACACACACACACACACACACACACACACACACACACGCTTTTTTAATCCCCTAAATCCACCCAATTTTAGGCCCCCTATACAATTGTAGCTGTACCTTCACCAATGGCCTCTCACAGTGTCAAATCTCAGGTGCTCTTCACGACCCCTTAATACCTTCAAAACAAGTACCACTTGGGTGATTCTTACACATTGCCAAGTCTGGCTACAGCAGGAGGTACAACCTTGGCAATCTCTGGAACCCATCTTCTTTATGCACTTGGAAAACACTTCTCAGGTTTCACTTCAGTGATGCTGGTCTCTCTTAATCACTGCAAATTTCTTAGCTCCAACAAACAAGCATCAATTATCCCAATAGTTCCTACTATTTCTGTCTGTAAAGCCAGAGTCATATGGCCAAAGCTGCTGAGTTCTGCTGCTTGCTGGGGTTGGAGCGTGACACCCTCCTAATTCTATTACCAGCTTTCTGTTTTCCAACTCCTTCACTGCCTAAACTTGGCTGTCCTGGAACTTGCTCTATAGATTGACCTTGAACTGAGAGATCTGTATGGCTCTGTCTCCTAAATGCTGGTATTAAAGGCATGTACCACCACACCTGGATTTAAGTTTTTCTTCTCTAGAACTTGCTCTGTCCCAGGCTGGCCTTGAACTCAGGAATTTGTTTGGCTTTGTCTCCTTGGAATAAAAGTGTGCACCACCCTATCTGGGCTTCAGCTTTTCATGGCCACTGATCCAGTTCAAAAGCCCATGTCTTCCAGCCTCAAGACCTGGATCACAAGCATGTCCTCCATTTCTAGACTGTAGTTCATTCCAGATTTAAACTATTCCTTGTTCAGCTGCAAGCACAAAGAGTAAACTAAACTGGGTGGGATCTTGCCCTGAGATCACCATTTCCTTAATCTCTCTTATCTCCTTGAAGACAAAACTCATTGCCTCTTTATTACTTGAGCCATACATATTGTGTTTTTCCTTTTATAAGCTTACTTACTATGCTTGTTCAGAAAGTTCTTTGTGAGACTTAACCAGAGAACAAAGTCTCTGTTGGGCTTTCTTCAGAATTCCTTTGTCAGTGCAATTAATATAAATCTCTTTACCTTACCTTTAGGTAGATTCTTCAGACAAGGGTAAAAAGTAACCACATTCTTCACCAAAATATCACAAAACAGTCTCTCAGCCACATATTAATTATTTTCCTCTTAAACCTCTAGAACCAGGCTTCCACAGTTCAAATCACCCTAAGCAAGAAAGGCTTCTTCTATGTTTCTACTAGGCTGTCTCATTAAGCCCCACTTAAAGCATTCCACTGCTTTCCAAACACAAAGTCCCTAAATCTACATTCTTCTAAACAAAAGCATGATCAGATGGACTCCTGGTACCAACTTATATCTTAGGGTTTTGTTGCTATGAACAGACATTACAACCAAGGCAATGCTCATAAAAACATTCAATTGAGACTGGCTTGAAGGTTGAAAGGTTTAGTCCATTTTAGTTAAGGTAGATGCATAACAGCATCCAGGCAGACATGGGGCTAGAGGAATTGAGAGTTCTACCTTTAGTCCTAAAGGCAGCTAGGAAAAGACTGGCTTCTGGGCAGCTAGAATGAGGGTCTTAATGACCACTCACACAGGGACAGACTTCCTGCCACAAGGCCACACTTATAGACAAGGCCATACCTCCAAATAGTGCCACTCCCTGGGCCAAGCATATTCAAACTACCCCAAAGTTCATAAGGGAAATTGGTCTCAAATTCCTTTCTTTGTTGAGTCTTTGTGTAGTTTAGATATCTGAGTGTCTGTCAAGTTTGGCCTTGGTAGGGGTGGAATAACAGGGTTCCCACCCTTGGAACAAGGCCAACAGGGCAAAAGCCTCCAGGAGTGTTGGTGGCTGTAGTGGCCATGAAGCTTGTTAGTATAATTATGTATATCTTTTCACGTCCTGCCTTAGGGGGAATGTCCTCCAAGTTTAAGGTTAATGACTCCAAGATAATTAGAAACTAGAGGAATCCAGAAGTCAAGGGTATGTGTATATCTTTAGTAAAATGGTAAATGCTGGGAACTTCAGGATAGCTCTTAAGGCTGTGGAAAAGAACTCTAAAAATATGAGTTCAAAAATATAATTTCTCAAATATACAAAAATATAAGGATACAATATGAGTTGTCTAAGGAACTTCACATATCTAAAGAAACAGGCAGCCAGGATACCATGAGCCAGCTTGACACAAAGATACAAAGACAGGAAGATACAAATTTAGGTAGATTCCTGAATTCAAGGTCCACCTAAGACAGAGCCAGTTTAGGTGTAAGAATGATCAGAATGGTAATTCCACAGCCTAGCCTCACCCAGCTACTTTATTGTCTGTGCTTCTGCTTGCAATTTCTTCCTAAGAGTCAAGGGGCTAAGATCAAGAGAGACTCATTCATAGGATAATCAGAATGGAACCTGGAGAAAATGACTCAGTTGATATGTATAATAAAAGACCTGGCTTATGATATGCAAGAGATGAACTATCTAGTGATTTTTTTTTTCACAATACCAAGAGGGAACTATTTGGAGAACTGTATCAAGCAATAAATATCAAGAAAGCTGTCTAGAGAGAAAGCTGTCTGGAGATCTCCAGAGAAAGCAGATCACAGAGAAAAAGCAATCTGGAAAACAAATCAGTAGAACATAGGCCACCATGATTTAACTTCCAGTTGTTTGTTTTCACCATTGCCAGAAACCACTTCTCTCAGAATCCCTCTCCAAGTTGAGGATGGGCCTTAGCAGATGACTGTGGCCTCATTGAAAGAGTTTGGCAGTACTTCTTTGTTTCTACATTGTGGAATAGATTGAGAAATACTGGTATTAGTTCTTTGGAAGCATGGCAGAATTCTGAGCTAAAACCTTCTGGCCCTTAAAGTTCTTGTCAAACAGATCTTTCATTGTTTGGCTAGTCACACCAAGATACTTTATATTGTTTGTGGCTATTGTGTAGGGTGTAATTTTCCTCATTTCTTTCTCAGCTTGTTTATCCTTTGAGTAAAGGAAGGCTACTGATTTGTTTAAGTTACTTTTATATCCGGCCAGTTTTCTGAAGTTGTTTATCAGCTGTAGGAGTTCTCTGGTGGCGTTTTTGGGGCCACTTAAATATACAATCATATCATCTGCAAATAGTGATAATTTAACTTCTTCCTTTCCAATTTGTATCCCAATAACCTCCTTTTATTGTCTAATTGTTCTAGCTAGGACTTCAAGTACTATATTGAATAGATAGGGAGAGAGTGGGCAGCCTTGTCTAGTCCCTAATTTTAGTAAGACTGCTTCAGGTTTCTCTGAATTTAGTTTGATGATAGCTATTGGTTTGCTTTTACTATGTTTAGGTATGGGGCATTGAATTCCTGATCTTCCCAGACTTTTAGCATGAAAAGACGTTGAATTTTCTCAAATGCTTTTTCTGCATCTAATGTTAACAATTATATTGTTTCCTCACGTTGAGTTAAGTTTGACAAGTGGGTTCTATCAAGAAATCATCCATTTCATTTAGACTCGTCAATTCTATGGGATATATGCTTTTTAAGTAAGACCCAATGGAATATATGCTTTTTAAGTAAGACCCAATGATTCTTTCAATTTCCTCAGTGTTTGTTGTTATATCCCCCTTTTATTTCTGATGTTGTTAGTTTGGAGACTGTATCTCTGCCTTTTAGTTAGTTTGGCTAAGGGTTTGTCTATCTTGTTAAATTTCTCAAAGAATCAGCTTTTGGTTTTGTTGATTCTTTGTATTGTTCTCTTTGTTTCATGCTTATTATTTCCACTTTGAGTCTGAACTCCTCTTGGGTCTGTCTGCTTCTTTTTGTTGTAGGGCTTTTGTGTGCTTGCAGAGATGCCTCCAATTCTTTTATGAAGGCCCTCAGCACTGAACATTCCTCTTAGCCCTGTGAACATTCCTCTTAGCACTGCATTCATTGTGTCTCCATAATTTTGGGCGTGTTGTGCTTTCATTTTCATTTAATTTGAGAAAGTCTTTGATTTTTTTCTTAATTTATTCCCTGTCCCAGTGCTTACTGAATAGAGAGTGGTTCAGTTTCGATGAGTTTGTAGGTTTTCTTTTATATCTATTGTTGTTGAAGTGCAGCTTTAATCCATGGTGGTCTGATAAGGTAAAATGTCTTATTTCACTTTTCTTGTATCTGTTGAGGCTTGCTTTGTGACCTACTATGTGATTAATTTTTTAGAAGGTTCTGTGAGATGCTAAGAATAGGTACATTCTTTTGTGTTTGGGTGAAATGCTCTGTAGATATCTGTTAGGACCATAAAATTTATAACTGTTAATTTCATTATTTCTTTGTTTAGTTTCTGTTTTCATATCCAGTATATTGTTGAGATTGGAGGACTCCCATTTTTTAATGCATGGGACTCTATCTATGATTTAAATTTCTGTAATGTTTCTTTTACTAATGTGGGTGCCCTTGCATTTGGGGCATAGATCATCAGAATTGAGACATCATCTTGGTGGATTTTTCCTTTGATGAGTCTAAAATGTCCTTCCATTTATTTTGATTGATTTTGGTTGAAATTCAATTTTATTGCATATTAGAATTGCTATTCCAGCTTGCTTCTTAGGTCTGTTTGTTTAGGAAATATTTTTCTAGCCCTTTACTCTGAGGTAATATGTATTTTTGTTACTGAGATGTGTTTCTTGTATGCAGCAGACTGATCGATCTTGTTTACACATCCATTCTGTTAGAGCCTGAATATTTTTATAGGGGAATTGGGACCATTGATGGTTTGAAAGATTAATGACTAATGATTGCTAACTCATGCTATTTTAATGTTGTTGTTGGTAATGTGTGTGTGTGTGTATGTGTGTGTGTGTGTGTGTGTGTGTATTTGTGTTTCTCTTCCATTGGTTTTCCAGGTGTGGGGCTATTTATTTCCTGTGTTTTCTTTTTCCCTTGGGTATAATTAAGCTCTTTGGGTTGGAGGTTTTTGTTTTTACGTTTTGTTTTGTTTTGTTGTTTATTGTTTTTTGTTTGGTTTTGTCACGGAATATTTTGTTTTTTCCATCTATGGTGATTAAGAGTGCTTTTGGGTACTGTATTTGGGCTGACATCTGTGGTCTCTTATAAACTGTAAGACATCTTCCCAAGCCCTTTGTTGAGAAGTCTGGTGTGATTCCAGTAGTTCTGCTTTTATGTATTACTTGGTCTTTCTCCCTTATGGCTTCTGGTATTTTTTCTTTGTTCTTTATATTCCATGTTTTGATTTTTATGTGGCAGGTAGATTTTTCTTTTCTGATCTAATCTATTTAGTGTTTTCTAAGTTTCTTATATTTTTATAGGATTTTCTTTATTTTAGGTTAGGGAAATTTTCTTCTATGATTTTATTGAAAATGGTCTTGACCTTTGAGCTGGGAATTTTCTTCTATTTATATTATTCTTAGGTTTGGTCTTTTCATAGTATCCCAATTTTCCTGAATGTTTACATTAGAAACTTTTTAGATTTATCATTTTTTGATCAATGTATCACTTTCTACTGTCATATCTTCCCTGACTGAGATTCTCTCTTCATTTCTCTCTTCTGTTAGTTAGGATCTACAGTTTCTGTTCTGTCACCTACATTTTCGATGTCCAGGGTTCCCTTAGTTTGTGTTTTCTTTATTACTTCTATTTTTCAATTCCTGAACAGTTTTATTCATTTCCTACACCTGTTTGATTGTGTTTTTCTCTATTTCTTTATAGGATTTATTCATTTCTGCTTTAAAGGATTTATCATCTTCATAAGATTGGCTTCAGAGTCATTTTCTTGTGTTTCAGCTATGTAAGGATATCCAGGATATACTTGGCATAGTAAGGTAGCCAGGTTCTTGTGGTGCCCACCTCTTGTAGATTGTATTCTTATGCAGGCCTTTAGCTATCTGGTTGTCCTTGGTCTTGGCAGGCTTAGTAGTCACTGATGTCAGCAGTCCTCTGGTAGTCATAGATAGTAGCAGGCCTCTGGGAATACAGGAAGAGATATAGCCCAAGCAAGGAGGGTACAGAGAACCTAACATGTGACTTGAATAGTTGGTGGGTAAAATCTGTTTTTTGACTACTTTAACTAGTATATAGCTAGTCTTTTAAATAACATTAAATAAAACTTAAGCTTGTGAGAAGTGAAAACACTCAGATTTCTTTTCATCTTTTTCTAGACCACCACTTATTACATAACTTAAAATATGTTTGTTTAAAGAGTATGAACTCAGCAAATACTGCTAATTAACTAATTATCCTTCCATGCGTTGAAATATTTTAATACTAAGGCACATTAAGACAAAGGGCTTCATGGAAAAAAATCTATAATTGATGACATAGGCCTCAGAAACTAAGCGTTACTACAAAATTGCTAAAGCAATTATCATTTTAAAAAATAACTTTAATGTCACCATAGATGTTTTCAGTAACTTTGTCAATAGAATTCCCAGTTGACTAACAGTCGCAGTTAAACTCACACTGCTGAAGTTGTACCTAATTTATAAGGAAGCAGCTTCATGAGAGTGAAGCAGGAAAGCTATTGTGACTCCATTTCTCCAGAGAGAGGCTGTACTGAGGAAGCTATTGCAAAAAGAAAATTGATGTCAGCCCAGCGGCCTCTGATCTGAAGAAATCAAAAAAATAAATAAATAAGGGAAGCTACCTAGTAATGCTTCTCAAATTGAACTATTTTGTGGCAAAAATAGCACTGAAGAAATAAACAACAGCCACTAGGAGAGTTTTGTAGGCTAGACCACAGTATTTTTTAATTAGGCATTTGACTATGTACAGCTTATGGAAATATCCAACCACACAAATAACTGTTCCTCAGGAGATAGGTGTTAGTTCTGAAGGGACAAAACCATCAGTTTTACATGTCAGATCAGTGTGTTTCTGCAGTCCATCCATAAATGCAGTCTATCTGAAGTCTTAAGGCTTCTCAATTAGGATTATAGTGGTACTGTGACCGTGCAGATCCTTGAGGATCATGATAATAAAAAATAGTTTGTATACATTGAGCACATGAGTCTCAAGCAGAGTGACATTTTTAATATCACAATATGAAAGACTGTATTATATGAGTTATTTGCAATGGGAAAAATCATAACCTATGAGTGGTTAACATTTAAAGTTAGTGTGTGCGATTAGAATAACCTACAAATGAACAGTGAGCATGCCTTAGGAACTAATAACAAAAATATTAAACCTATAAATTGTGCCATTTCATTGGCTTAGGTGTGAGAACTAGCATTAAATATGACAATTGGAAAAATCACTAATGGACTCTAAACACTTAAAATATAAAAGTGAACTGACAAGAGCTTCCCATTGGAAATTCTGAGAGTTTTAATACAGTAGCCCCTGATAAAGATGAAATTAAGAGGCATTTAATATTTTTTTTGTGTTTTTTTTTTTTTTTTTCGAGACAGGATTTCTCTGTGTAGCCCTGGCTGTCCTGGAACTCACTTTGCGGACCAGGCTGGCCTCAAACTCAGAAATCCGCCTGCCTCTGTCTCCCAAGTGCTGGGATTAAAGGCATGTGCCACCACCGCCCAGTGCATTTAATATTTTTAAAAAATCAAATGTTAGTAACTTTTAAAAAGGTAATAGAACAAACATAATGGAGTACTATTCAGCCATTAGAAACAATGAATTCATGAAATTCCTAGACAAATGGATGGAGCTGGAGAACATCATACTAAGTGAGGTAACCCAGTCTCAAAAGATCAATCATGGTATGCACTCACTGATAAGTGTATATTAGTCTAGAAACTTGGAATGAGCAAGACATAATCCACATGTCAAATGATGTCCAAGAAGAACGGAGGAGTAGCCCCTGGTTCAGTGCAGCAGTATAGGGCAATACCAGAACAGGGAAGTGGGAAGGGGTAGATGGGGGAACAGGAGGAGGGAAGAGGGCTTATGGGACTTTTGGGGAGTGGGGAGCCATGAAAGGGGAAATCATTTGACATGTAAATAAAAAAATATATCAAATAAAAAAAGATAATAGCACAAAGAATCAATAGAACAAAAAGGAGAAATATCATAGTAATTAAAATAGTAATTGTCACAGTCCTGACGTGCAGTTTTCTATTCTCTAATCTGCTCAAACTAGAGAAGCTCAGCTGTGACTCAATGAATGAGTCATAGAAAGAAATGTTGTGCAGGACATTTATGAACTATTTAGTACTGGTAGCAAAGGAAATTAAGTTATTCAAAGAGCTCACCTGAAGAGCAGATGGTTCATTTTCTTACTAGGTGTCAAAACATGTAAGTTCCAGATCTCAGGTATCAGAGAAGATCTTCCTGTGTTAACTGGCAATATGGTAAAGGGGAATAAGACTCATGGACAGAATGTTGACTCACAGGTTTAAAACAAAACCGCAAGCAAAATGTCCCAAACCCACAGAAAGAACAAGCGTCCTAGATCATATTTTAATATGAAGGTACTAATTATATAGATGATTGTATAACATACAACTGTAGAACTTAGAGATCCTTTGGCATTGTTAAAGTACATATAAAGCTCCTAGAATCCACTTCTGTATTGGAATTATGTTATTCTCTATGGCATGAAATGCATATGTCATATTACAATGTTCTTTAGAAATCACTTCAAAACCAATATTTTAAAAGAAACATCTTTTTAGAAATAACGTATTAGATGTGTTGTCATACACATAGTGTTATCAAGGAGAGACAGTCCTTCATGATGTGGGTATAACAGGGGGATAAGGTGGCTACAATCAGGGAAAATAAAACGAACAGGAAGAGAGCTACATGATCAGACCTGAGAGGCTGATCCTGGTGATTCATTTATTCCGGCAGCCTCTATCTCTCAATGGTTCTACAATCTTCTAGAATAGTACTCTCCTATTGAATGATTGAATCTATAGGGGCATTTCATATCCAAGGTACAACAGTATCAAGAAGGATGGAAATATAAGTAGGTCCTATATTCAACATCCTTTCTATTTATCTGTGTGCTAACGTGTCTCTGGTAGACCCTATGGCAAGTTTTAGATGTGCTTCAGAATATTAACATGAAATCTACTTGGTTTTGCTTGTTTGTTTGTTTGTTTGTTTGAGACAGAGTTTCTCTGTGCAGCCCTGGCTGTCCTGGAACTCACTCTGTAGACCAGGCTGCCCTCAAACTCAGAAATCCACCTGCCTCTGCCTCCCAAGTACTGGGACTAAAGGCGTGTGCCACCACTGCCCAGCATGAAATCTACTGAATCATGAATTCAGGTTCATGGTTTCATGAATCAGGTAACACTAAGAGCCAGAGGAGACTAGGAGGACTCTGTTGTCAAACATGACCAATAAGCACCTGTAGACAAAGAGGAAATAAAATTCAGGAATATCTGGAATGGTTATTTCTAGATATTTTACCTACCTGACCATGGTCTGACCAGTTAGCAGACTCTAATGAACTGAAGCTCAGATGCTTGAAACTCATCTGTAACAATGTTATCTTCTAAGTTAGGTATTTGGCTTGCTGATATTGGTAAATTGTAGCTTATTATAAAAGGACTGAGGATTAACTTAAGAACAGCAAACCAGACCTAAAATACTTTGGTCCAAATAATAGTCAAACTAAACAAGACAAATTAGCAGTTGGCCCATATATTCACATTAGTCCTATGAATATTTTATAGGTTTCTACATCACTAGTATGATGTTTGGGGTTCCTGGAGACTAGAACAGTTTCAGTAACTTCTTGGAACTATTTTTAGAATTTATAGAAATGTTATATTTGTGTTATGTTTTATTACATGGGCAGTTTTAGATTAGAATTACTGAAGACAGAAGATATGCAGTACATGAGAAATGTATAGGATATTACCTATCCTCTTTCAGCAGAAGCTTGAAAAATGCTAAATATCCTACTATTTGTGACAAGGAGGAGGTATTGCCAACTAAGAGGCTCATTCAAGTCTTGTGTTCAGAGACTTGTCAAAGAGATAATTATGTCAATATGAAATTCTCATGTGGCAAACATTTACTTGGTCAGTAGTATTCACAAAGTCTCACTGATACATCATGGCTCTGAAGTCTCCAGATAAGACATTCACTAGAGTGTTAATACAAAATAGGTAATGAGAATGTGTGCCCCACATATACAAAATCAATCTATCAGGCTATTTCACAGATATTTTGGTTTATTCCCTGTAACACAGCAGTTCTCACGCTGTGGTTTTCTACCCTGTTGGAAAACCCCTCCCCCTAAAATATTTAAATTTTGATTCATAACACTAGCAAAATTATAGTTACAAATTAGGTACAAAATAATTTTTATGGTAAGGGGATCATGATAATATGAGGGACTGTATTAAAGGGTACAGCATTAGAAAGGCTGAGAACCACTGATCTAATAGAACATTCATTGATAGGTGATGAGTATAAGGATCCAAACCTGTTAAATTAACCCATTTCTGTGCTATATAGTAGGTCAAGATCTCTGTGTCCCACTCTGCCACTTCTCATATGCATTATATCTGCCTTCGTCAACTCAAGTGCCTCAGTTACAGTTCTGCATTTTGCCTCCTGCTTAGCACTCATTCATCATCTTCTATTGCCTAAGAGAAGAGGTCCTGTCTCTTAGGACAGCCATAAATGTCCATTAGTTAAGAGTAGGGTCTTTGGCTTTATGTGCCAAAATAAATCCCTAGCACATAGGAAGTTTTCATTATGTGTATTTTGGAAGGCTAAGTGACAAATGAAGCTTGCCTCATATTAAATATTATTTTCCCTATCCTTTTTTAACATACACGTGTTTCTATCTTACCGATCTAGTAGAATTTTTTAAGCTATGGCTCAAAGTTTATTTGAAATTCACTTCCCATCCTAAAGCCCCATAAAACCTTCCCAGGAAGAATCTGTACTTCCTTAAGTGTGTTCTCATACGTTAGTCTGCTTCTGAGATTCACTGACTATTTTCCACCTTGCAGTAAAGTTGATTTCAGACATATCCTTTTATCTAGACAGACACTGGCTTTTAAGACCAGAGACCTTGACTCTACCCTCATCTCCACAGTACCCAGTATTCCCACTTTAATGTGCTACTTCAGGTTATAAGATTAAATTGAATATGCAGTAATTTGTTCATAATTTTTCTCAAGGTCACATAGCAAGGTAAACTGGAGCAAAGGAATATGTAGCTAATGTCTAAAATGGTCTAATTGTTTATCTCAGTCTGGATCTCAGGAAAGTGGCATTATTTGCTTTCAAATTAGAGTAAATGAAAAGTAGATTGGACTGAGCACAGAAGAACATGGTGTTCAGAACAGCTGTACTGTGTCCCCAATGGAAAAAGCTAAATTATAATTATAGGCATGTTTCATCTTTCCTGCCTGTGTATGCTTTTGAAGATGCTCTTCACTACTTTAGAGATTTCTTTGTCCCAGTAGGTCTGAGAGTGAATTGATTACTCTTGCTGAAATCTACTATCTCAAAATATTTGGAATCAGGCTAGAAATTTTAAAACTGGTGAAACTCTTAGCAATCACACTTTATTACTATATATATCAAGATACTAAAAATTAAGATATGAAATAACACTGTAAGCATGCCACCTGGTTGAGGCTCCCAGATATGCACAATGAGTTGGAATTTTAAATGGATCCCAGATAGGAAGAAACAAAAATTGAAGGTTAAGTAAAACCTTCTTTCAGATCTATGGAGAACCTCTTGTCTCGTTCTTGCAAGGTTCTCGGTATTGGGGACTACTTTCTGTCTTCTGTTTTTCTCTATTTGACCAAACCACCTTTCTGTCTTGGCTTACTCAAGTACATTTGTGTATGTGTGTGAAGGTTTGTCAGTGTGTACATTTGTACAGAGGCTGGAGAAGGCCATGCTCCATATGTTTCTCTGTCACACCCCACATTCATATTTTGAGATACGCTTTTTCACTGAATTTGGAGTTTGCCAATTCAGCTGGGATTGGGTAGACAGGAAGACCCTGGGATTTCCTGACTATGGCTCCATGGTGTTGGGATTACCATATTATACACCCAGAATCCTACTGCTTTGCTTCTTCTTTTGTTATTGTCATTGTTTGTTTGTTTGTTTATTAACTTGGATGTTGATGCTAAAACTCCTCTCCGTCTTCATGCTTAGACAAAAGCATTTTGCCTGCTGGGCCATCTCCTTACCCCTTTAAATGTTGTTACTAAGCATCCACTGTGCACATACAATTCTTTGGTATGATAAAACACTGCTATGGAGCAATTTGTTTAATCTTAATGAAATTATATATAGCTGGCATTCAACATTGTCTATGAACCTGTTATTTTTTGAGGAAAATATACAGAAGAGGGTTTTCTCCTCTGCCTAAATATTACAAGTGTTGGGAGAGAATAATCTTTGTATGCCAGAATATAGATTTGATCTTATCATAAAGGAATGCATTTAAGGCTACATAAAGAGTTGGAAAACAAGTTAGCTCATGAAAGAAAGGGAATGCTGCACAATGAAGTGGAAGGAGAATGCAGGGAAGATGATGAAGAATCACACATGCTAGGACATCTATTTCCTGTAGAGGGAAGCCTTCATTTGGAGGTATTGGTCAGGATTAACCACCTATTAGAGAGAATGCACCCTGCCCAGACCTTCATTTATAGTCAGATTTCATTCCTCTGAGCACACATTACAGCCTCACCTATAAGCAAATTTATTTTCCATGTACTGGGACTAGGATTGATGAAACTAATCTGGAGAACAGTCACCAAACAAGAATATTTTTCCATAATATTACTATATAAATATAACTTACCAGGCCAGTGTGCAAATGGAAACGTAAAAAATTAAGCTGGGAAAAAGTTTCCCTCTTTTCTATTTATTAAGCTCAGTAAAATGCTGTACATATTTACCTTGAATTCTCCATATCTCAACTTTGCATCCAGGGCCTCAAATCCATACATTTTTTTATGTGTAATATGAAAATATTTGACAATTTTGTATAATATAAATGTTTTAAGCTCATTATATATTTGAAGATGAAGTTGTTCCCCAACACAGATTGCTGAGCTAACCCTGGCCCTTCTTTGAACAGATGAACACATTTTTTGTTTTATGATAGATTTTTCTTTTGTTTGTTTGTTTGTTTGAAGACAGGGTTTCACTGTATAGCCCTGTCTGTCCTGGAACTCACACTGTAGACCAGGCTGGCATTGAACTCAGAAATCCACCTGTATCTGCCTCCCAAGTGCTAGGATTAAAGGCATGCACCACCACTACCTGGTGATTTATGATAGTTTTTAATCTATGCTCTTAATACAGATCAAAATAATAAGTTTGAGTATGGTGCTTAGCACTCAGTAAATGCTGTCATACATGTGGGCTGTGATGTTAGAACAAAGAACCATAACAGGAAACCTTAGAGCTGTTGTTTACAAGGTGCTTTAGAAATGGATGAAAATGTAAAGTAAGGACTGCAGTTATATTGTCCTCATACAGGCACAGGTCCCACTCTTCCTTTGAAGGATGCCTCTGTTGCTAACACAGCTCTCTACATTTCCAGGAGAATGTTGAAGGGGAAGACTGCAGCCGTTGCAAATCTGGTTTCTTCAACTTGCAAGAGGACAATCAGAAAGGCTGTGAAGAGTGTTTCTGTTCAGGGGTATCAAACAGATGTCAGAGTTCGTACTGGACCTATGGGAATGTAAGGATGCTAATTGTCCCCTCATCCTGCCCATGTATCTCCCTTTCTCTGTTACTCTTGTTCTGTTGTAGAAAATTGAAAAACCAAGAAGCATCATCACAACACTAGATTCAACTTAAACTTGTCCAAGATGAAAGTGCATGGAATTTCATTTAAACGCGTTTTCTGTATTTTTGACTCAAATCCTTTCATATTTTATATGTAGCCTAGAGAGATGACTCAGTGCTTACAGCTCTTTAAGAGGACTAGAATTTGTTTCCCATTGCCCACAACAGATGACTTTACAGTTACCTGGAACTCTAGCTCCAGGAAATCTTATGCCCTCTTTTGGCTTCTTTGGGCTTCCATACTTATATGCACTTACCTTATTAAAATATGTCTGTGCATCTGCAAGTGTACACATACACACAACTAAAATAATATTTATTAAAGTATTCTTTTAAATGTACAGACTGAGTCCTCTCTGAAGTTGATACAGGGGTTTTCAAGTCCCATAAGTGAAAACATAATAAAAAATCACGTTGCTTTCATCCTAAGCAGAAGAGGTATGAGAAGAAATGTAAGATGACAATAGTAAATATTGAAATTCCATTCACTAAGACAATCCATGTGTCACTTAAGAAAAACCTGTCTTATTATTTCTTCAGCAATAACTTAAGAGTATCTTTCTTAAAAACAAAACAAAAACATGTTTTATATCTTTATCCACATTACCCACCATACTTCCCACTGCCTGTCTGCGGAGGGCCATTTTCCCCAGTATAAAAGCATGTGAGTAGTAAACAGGGTCTGGGAATTGCCATATTCACATTGGCTTGGCTTTGAGTGCAGAGCGCAGAGGATTGAGGCTGGATAGAGGCCTTCAGGGTGGGAGAAGAAGTAAACTTCAAGAGAAAGCCTCTGAGACACTTCGGTGTTCTACCTGGATAGCCATTAATAGATTGTGAACAGCCGAGTAGCATACGGTCATGTTCTACAGCCCGCTATTCTGAAAGGACTATCTCCTACACACTTCTCTCTCCCAGCTTTGATCTGCCAATGAATCCAGAACACAATCATCTAATATTGACCTGGTCACATTGCTTTTAAGTCAAGTTTGAAATAAGTAGTTTCTGGCTGTACTCTTGTATCTAAGTGTGACTATCTGTGTACTCTTCCAATGTATTGATTTCAAAGAAAACCTCAAGAAAATGATACTGAATGGACTCAAAGTCTAACTTTTACTTTTTTGCTTACAGTCATGCATAATATTTCTGACAATGCCACCAATAGATTTAAGTTTCATGGCTTTCCAGGGACAGGGACTAGGTAGCAAGTCTCAGACTTCAGAACCTAGGTATACACTCCTACCCAGATGTTTCAAAACACCCAAAGCCAGCTAAAGTCTAAAAGGGAACCAAAGGTCAGAATTTACTATTGCCTACCTAGCCAATGGCCTTTGACCTGGTTTGATCTTTTCTTTTGACCAAAGGAGTCTTTGCTGCCCTACAGCTTTTAAAATAAACAAAAATCAAATAATCTCTACATAAAAAGAAAATGAAAATTGTATTTATTCTATACATTGTTAGTCTTATTACTCAGATTGCTATCACTTGTAATATGAACTATGTCTCAGGCAGTAAAATTCTGAAACAGGCTGCCCCTGTGGTGATTATGGTTATCAGCATGACTAATCTGAGTAGAGGACTCCTCTCAATCTGTGCAAGACATCGGGATCAGAAGGACTCTCATCTTATCAATGGTTTATTCTATTCATAGATTAAATTTTTGAATAGACTATTGGGAGACAGTAGGAATGCTGGATGTGGGGCCTGGTCAGAAGAAGTAACACAAAGTAGGGTAAGTTTTGGGAGCAGACATCAGATCATGTATTCTTCATCTTCATACCCTGCCCATTGGCTGTCATGAGGTAAATGGCTCCTCTCCACTACGATCTGCCCACTGTGATGGACAAATCTGAAACATGGAAAAAATAAATTCTTCTCCTCTTGTTGATCACAGAGATGATAAAACTAATAAAAGCCTAGTGTCTCCTAGCCTTCCAGCTCAGCAAACAGTTTGTCTAGACTATACAGGATGGTTTCAGTTGGAAGTAGGAGTGTACACCTGACCTGTACTGAGGTCATAATACTGTAAAGCAAAATATTAGTCTTCTTTTAGTCCTTCTTTAAAGTGATTCCTTTTCTGGGCCAGGCTAGGAGTCCCCAGAGCACTTCTGATCCTATGGGAAAGAATATATACAGTTTTGGGAGATGTTGTCATAGCAACATTCTTATGGATTCAAATGACCTGGAGCCTCAAAAAAGAAAATTCATAAAGTAGGAAGAATGGAAGTATTGAATGAAAGCTACCTTGTAGGTCCTGCATGTACAATTTCCTTTGTTGTCTGCCTCATGAATGCATACACAATACTTGTGAAAGATTAGGCTTCATAAGACAGTAAGAAATACTACTAAAGTGAAAAATGTGAAATTCTAAGTCAAATTATTTAATATATTATATAACATTATAACAATCATATAAATTAGAATGGATTTCTATTTTTGTTTCAGTTAGCAAAGGTGCCTGAATTTAAATTCATAGCGTGCACATAAATTGCTGGTACAGTGGGGCACACTAGCAGTGGGAGACAGAGATGGGAGGATCCCTGAGCTTGAATACCAGTCTCAGAGCATTGAGGAAGACACACACACACACACACACACACACAAACACACACTCACTCACACATGCACACACAAACAGTACTTGGAATCACAGTTTAAGGAAACAGTAAACTGATCATTACATAGTTCTATCAAGATTCTCAAATTTTTCAATACAAAAATAAACAGTGGATTCTATGTGCGTGCACGTGGTAATATACAATTGGCCAAAGAAGAAATAAAGAAAGAAATCAGAGACTTTTTTAGAATTTAATGAAAATGAAGGCACAACATACCCAAATCTATGGGGACACAATGAAAGCAATGCTAAGTGGAAAACTCATAGCCCTGAGTGCCTCCAAAAAGAAAATGGAGAGAGCATACACTAGCAGCCTAATGGCACACCTGAAAGCCCTGGAACAAAAAGAAGCCAATGCACCTAGGAGGAGTAGAAGACAGGAAATCATCAAACTCAGGGCTGAAATCAATCAAGTGGAAACAAAGAGAACCATACAAAGAATCAACGAATCCAGGAGCTGGTTCTTTGAGAAAATCATCAAGATAGATAAACCCTTAGCCAGACTAAGCAAAGGGCACAGAGACAGTATCCAGATTAACAAAATTAGAAATAAAAAGGGAGATATAACAACAGAAACTGAGGAAATTCAAAAAATCATCAGATCCTACTACAAAAGCCTATACTCAACACAACTGGAAAATCTGGAAAAAATGGACAATTTCCTAGTCAGATACCAAATACCAAAATTAAATCAGGATCAAATAGAGCATCTAAATACTCCCATAACCCCTAAAGAGATAAAAAGGGTCATAGAAAGTCTTCCAACCAAAAAAAGCACAATATACATATCTCCTAAATTTTCAAAGTGTCTGTAGCTTTTCCCTGTATGTAGTTTCAAAAGCCCCAAGCCCTATGCCATAGGAGAAAAAGGCTGCTGCTGGTTGTGTGTGTGTGTGTGTGTGTGTGTGTGTGTGTGTGTTTGTGTGTTTATGTTTTGTAACTGGTAAATTTGTGTTTTCTTTAAGATTCAAGACATGCATGGCTGGTATCTCACAGACCTTCCTGGCCGCATTCAGGTGGCTCCCCAGCCTGATAGCCCTGACTCACCTCAGCAGATCAGCATCAGTAACTCTGAGGCCCGGCGATCCCTGCCAGATGGGTACTACTGGAGTGCACCAGCTCCATATCTGGGAAACAGAGTAAGTCCATTTTTGACATTCTTGCAACTGTATTTCAACTGACCTAGCTAGAAATTGAGTTTATTTAATAATTTTAAATGAAATCGAAAACACACTGTTTTAGATTTAGAGAAGCAACTAAATAAGATCATTTTGGGCATTCTCCATGCACTGTGCCTGATGTAATAGGAGATATTACACCCTTAGATTTTCATATATGTTCCGTAAAATTTTTGAATGAGTAAATATTAATGAAATCTCTAGAGATTTTTGAAAAACACAATTTAAAACTAGGAAGAAATTAGGATGTGCTTATTTAAATATAACTGCTTTTACAGTAGTCTAGGGTGGCTTTTTTTTTAAAAAAAGTTTTCTTTATCTTTCTCAATTTTATCTTAAAATTGATAGGCAAAGTAGTTGCCTATCAGGTACCTTTACCCTTCTATCAAATATGCATGTTAACTTGAAAAACTGATTTATTATGTATCTATTTCACTGCTTGCTATGAGGTATATGCAAACTACATGTATTCTAGAAGTTGGAGATAGAAGTATCCTAAATTGCCATATTAAAAATACATGTTGTTTTCAAGTAGACTTACATGTAAAATACATACACAGATAAACATTGGAAGTAGCCTTGAAAATTCATGATGTATGTATGTGAAGCCTTTTCTATTGTTTATGAATTCTCTCTAGATATATTTCTTGGTGTTTAGAATTCTGTTTTCTTTTGACAAAAACCATTTGTTAAAAACTAAATTTAAGTATTTTGTGAATATTTTTCTGGTAATGAAAATTAGTATCTTATAATGGATTAAGTTACCTCATTCATTGCACCAGAAACTGGTGATGGGATAACAGTGTCACCTGTCCCCTCTAATAACATATTGTTAATACTTCATTAAGTAAACAAAAGTATACTTACAATTGCTGGCTGTATTGCATAATATGTGAGCAATAGTAACAGAAATAATAGTAACTCATGTACTGCTTAGTGAATGGGAATTGGTAATTTTAGTTGATTGAAACATTTCCACTCATAGCCAGGTCCTTATTTTTAACAGGCTTCTAAATGCTACTATGAAAAATGTGTAAATGAATAAAGTAGGTTTTCGATGAGCATGTATTTGAAAAGAGACAGCATATGTTGCATAAAATTGAATAGCTGTGATAAAAATATAATTAAACTTTTATTTGCTAGGCCTTTATGACATGAAGTCATTTTATCCTGTTTAGAAATCTCCTATGTCCCTGACAAGAACAAAACAGCATACGGGTGGAATTTCTTCTGCTTAACATTGCCAAAAAGTAAAAATAAAAATAACCTTTTTTTTTTTTTTTTTTTTTTTTTTGCTTCCGAAAGGAGCTTCAGGAAAAAAATTGGGTCAAACTCAGATGAGTTTCAAATTTATATATCTTTCCTTTCTTCCTTCTCTCTCTCTTTCTCTCTCTCTCTCTCTCTCTCTCTCTCTCTCTCTCTCTCATAGTATACTAAAATTTATTTAATTAAAGGCAGTTACAGGTCATATGCCTTTTCTTTCTGTTGGCTCAAAATCAAACCAACAGAAGGAAAGCAAGCAAACGGGATATTAAATAACAGCAGAGCAAAGAATTTGGACATCCTGTTCATAGTGGTTGGATCCCAAAGATAACTTCCCTCCTCCTCTGGCTGAACTGTTTCTTCTAACCACCCACAATGAAACACTTCATATTTCACAGCAGATCTTTCTCATTCCACAAAGCCCTGCCTACTTCTGTCCCCATTTCCATTCAATGAGCAAAACGATGGTAACGGAGTGTGCAAATTGTTTGACTATGGAAGGCATTTTCTAGTGTACCGCGGAAGCCCTCAGTGGTTTGCTGTCAGCCTTCTCAGTATGAATGAAACAATTTGCCTTAATAACTGAACCATATAAATTTTTGATACTACAATAATACTGCCAGCTCTCAGAAATTACCACAGTACATCTTAACTGTCATGTCACATCGCGTAAATTATAGTCATGAAGACACACTTAGCTTGCTTGATTTAATATCTTGCTAAGGAAATGGAAAATTGTAGGCCCTTGTTTGTAAATTCAATAAAGCCACTTTTCTAAATAGTTGGGGCTAAATTTTTTGCCAGTAATTGCCATTTGAATAAGAGCCACTGCCAGAAGATGATAGGAACAGTACACATCATGATTTTCTTTTACATCTGTTTAATCACTGAGTTTTATTGATAGGCACGTCTACTGTTTTTAGGGTTAATTCATGAGGTAAAAATTCATTTATCAGATGTAGTCACTTTTTCTTAAATATAGATGGAACAGATTCAGAAATGTTTTCTTATCTGCTTGCAATAGAAGGGAAAGATTCTGGGCAACTGCTCCCATAATAATGACAGCTCTTCCCTCATCTCTTAAGATCCTAACCACACATAACACAAGAGCCCCTTCCTGGGACACACTGTGATAACCCACAGGCTGTCCTGCTTGTCAACCAACGCAAGAGCACAAGCCAATTTAATAAAGAATACATTTTATCCTGTGAAGCAACACTGCTCTGTGCAAAATAAGCTATATATAAGGGACTGTAGGACTATGTAAGGATAGTGGATGAAGCTCAGAAGAGCATAACCCATTAAAGTGACCACCAATAAAATGTGACCTTCTCAACTATGGATTAATTCCTCAAAAGTAATCATAACATATGCTTTTTTTTCTCCTACATGAGCAGATATCAGGTACCACTGGTGGGTTTTGTTTTTGTTTTTTTTATGTAATTTCCCCATCTAATTTGTGAGTTTTGTTAAGTCAGCTACTGTTGGGTTGCAGTGGGTTCTGTTTTTTTTCATATCCTGGGCAAAGGTTCCTGCTTGATTTTAGGGTATTTGCAGAAGAGTTGATGGAAACAGGCAGGGGAGTAGGGAGACAGGACAGAGACTCCTTACAGCAGCTGCTGTTCAGAAACAGTTTGGGAATTTCAGCATTAGCCTGATTGACTGCTTTGGTAAACTCGCCATGTCTGGAACACTGATGATGTCACTTGTTTAGGGTTCCCCTAAAAGACTGAAATAGTTGGTACAGCATCCAAAAGTGCTTCTCTGTGTCCATGAAATTCTTTGAGAACTAACTTCAGCAATGTGCTTGGGTTTGTTCTTACTCTGCAGTTAAGGTTTGAAGTTTTGTCTCTGAACATTATTGAATTGACATTATGGGATATTTTTATTTTTTTGTTTTTTACAAAAATCTTATTTTCTACACCATCATCTTATATTTCTATGGCTAAATTAGAGAAACATTTCAGTTGCTCATAATGCCTGCAGTTAGGCATTAAGGTCCTCGTAAGGAAAGCCATTTCATGGAGAAACATCCTTATACGGCAAAGTCCCTTTGTAGACTTTCTTTGGAGAGAGCACATCATGCCTGCATCAGAAGAAAGTAGATGCTATAATTGCTCAGACAGCAATGAGCTTATCACATGAAAAGGCCCTAGAAAACACCTGGATCAATGGCACACGTGTAAACAAGAGTCAAAACAAAATTATTTTGATTAGGCTGTTGACCTCCAAGTGAGAGTTTATGGGTGAGTTGAAAGCCATATTTAGTGTTATATGTTTTTTTAAAAAAAAATGTCAACAATCATAATTCTACATTTCTCAACATCTTTCAAAAGTGGAGTTCAAGATGGGCAGGGTACTGACATGAGAAATCCAAAACACTAATAAAGAGGATCACATTATTTGAGGTTAGACATGGCTACAGAGTGACACTAGGAAAGACACTAGGAAAACCCTGTCTAAAAAAAGAAATGCAACAAAAAGTGGAATTTGACATTCTCTTCTCTACCCACAATTCTCTCATTTTCTTCTCTACCCACAATTTCTTCTAATGTTCAAATGTTGGATTAAGTTGAGGACTAATAAAAGTCACTGTGAATGTGGGGAAAGACCTGGTGATAAAAGTTATAAGGCTGTGTCAACTGTAGACCTTTTTAAAACCTATCAGTAAACATTTAGAAATAAAGTAACACCTAGGAACTGTTTTCTTCCTGGAATAACATCTATAAACTGTTGTGCATAAGTGAGAGAATTAATGTTAAAACATAAAAAAAGACCAAAAAATTCATTGACTTTATTTACTATGCAATCTGCTATGCAAAGTTACCTGCCCCTAAGAACAGTTCAAGGAATGGTCTCACAATAATGATGTACTATTCCTGTAATATTACTTTGATATTTACCTTAATTCTTCTAGAAAATTAGTATAAAAAGAGCATTCTAATGTTTATGTATATTTTGTTTTCCTTAGTTTTTAATGAAATGAAACAGGCACAAATATCATGCTTTTTATAATTAACTGAGTTAAGTTAGGTAAGGGAATCTTCTTAAATATGAACCACCCTTCTCAGTTAGACATTGTTTAGACATTTACTTACTTACTTACTTACTCCTTTGAGTCATTGGCTTTAAATCAATGCACCGAAGCAACATATCCAACAGAAAGTAATTGAACAGAAATAATAAAGGGAATGTGAAGCCTGAAACTTGTACTCACAGTTATTGGAAGATGAGGCAGAAGGTTTGAGTTTAATCCAGGGGCTATGGGTCCCTATCTCAAGCAAAGATAAAAACAGAGATATTAATATATTTGAATATAAATGAAAGCAGTGGAATGCAAGTGGAGGAGACACAGAAACAAACTTGATATTAGAAAGAATAGATCCAGGGACAAGGGAACCTCTGCTTAGCCAGAAGCATAGGTTCCTTACAGCTTGCACCTGTGCCATGAGCAAACCCAGGGCGCTGGTTTCCCCCTACCAATGCAACATCAAGTGAAAGCTTGACTCCCAGGGAAGCTTGACTCTCTGACACAACAGAATTTCAGGAGCTTGATCACACCAGGATTTCAAGATCCCAGAGGCAGCTTGAATCCCAGGTGCTCTGACACACCCAGAATCTCAGGATCACATGATCCCAGAATCACAGAATCACAGGATCACAGATACAGCTGGACTCTTGAGTTGTTCTGATATAACCAGGATCACAGGAGAGTCAGGTGCCAGTCAGAGACAGCAAAGGCAGGTAGCACTGAGATAACCAGATGGCAAGAGGCAAGTGCAAGAAACTAAGCAACAGAAACCAGAGCTATTTGTCATCATCAGAACCTAGTTCTCCCACCTGAGCATGTACTAGATACACCAGAACAATGGAAAAGCAAGATTTTAATTTAAAATAACATCCCATGATAATAATAGAGTACTTTAAGAAGTTCATAAATAATTCCCCTAAGGAAATGCAGGAGAACACAGATAAACAAATAGAAGGTCTTAAAGAGGAAATACAAAAATCTCTTAAAGAATTACAGGAAAACACAATCAAACAGATGATGGAATTGAACAAAACCATTCAGGATCTAAAAATGGAAATAGAAACAAAGAAATAGAAAAGGGAGATAACTCTTGAGATAGAAAACCTACAAAAGAGATCAGAAGTCATAGATGCAACTATCACCAATAGGATACAAGAGATATCAGAGAGAATCTCAGGTGCAGAAGATACCATGGAGAATGTTGACACAACAGTCAAAGAAGATGCAAAATGAAAACAGCTCCTAACTCAAAACATCCAGGAAATCCAGGATACAATGAGAAGGCCAAACCTAAGGATAAAAGGTGTGAAAGAGAGTGAAGATTCTTACCTTAAAGAGCCAGTAAATATCTTCAACAAAATTATAGAAGAAAACTTCCCTAATCTAAAGAAAGAGATACTATGAACCTACAAGATACCTACAAAAAATCAAATAGACTGGACCAGAAGAGAAACTCCATCACATAACAACCAAAATACCAAATGCACAACACAAAGAAAGAATATTCAAAGCAGTTAGTGAAAAAGGTCAAGTAATATATAAAGGCAGACCTATCAGAATTACCACAGACATCACATGAGAGACTATAAAAGTCAGAAAATTCTGGGCAGTTTTCATACATACCCTAAGAGAACACAAATGCCAGCCCAGGCTACTATATTATATACAACTATTTTATACCCAGTAAAACTCTCAATTACCATAGATGGAGAAAGCAAGATATTCCATGACAAACCCAAATTTACACAATAACTCTCAACTAATCTAGCACTACAAAGGATAATAGATGTAAAACACCAACACAAAAAGGGAAACTATAACCTAGAAAAGCAAGACAGTAATCTTCTTTCAACAAACCCAAAAGAAGGTAGACACATAAACATAATTCCATCACTACCAACAAAAATAACAGGAAGCAACAATCACTTTTCCTTAATATCACTAAACATAAATGGACTCAATTTCCAAATAAGAAGACATACACTAACAGGCTGGATACATAAACAGGACCCAGTATTTTGCTGCATACAGGAAACACACCTCAATGACAAAGACAGACATAACCTAAGAGTAAAATAATTTTCCAAGCAAATGGTCCCAAGAAACAAGCTGGAGTAGCCATTCTAATATCAAATAAAATTTACTTTCAAACAAAAGCTATAAAAAAAGATATGGAAGGACATTTCATGCTTATCAAAGGAAAAAGCTATCGAGGTGAATTCTCAACTCTGAACATCTATGCTCCAAATGCAAGGGCACCCATATTCATAAAATAAACTTTACTAAAGTTCAAATCACACATAGCATCTCACACAATAATAATGCAGGACTCCAGTGCCCCAGTCTCATCAATGGACAGATCATGGAAACAGAAACTAAACAGAGACACAGTGAAACTAACAGAAGTTGTAGACCAAATGGATTTAGCATATATCTATAGAACATTTCACCCTAAAACAAAAGAGTATACCTTCTTCTCAGGACCTCATAGAACCTTCTCTAAAAATAGACCATATAATTGGCCAAAAAAAAAAAAAAAAAAAAAAAAAAAAAAAAAAAAAAAAAAAAAACCAGGCCTCAATTGATACAAGAAGATTGAAATAATTCTATACATCCTATCAGATAATCTCAGGCTAAGGCTGGTTTTCAATCAATAACAATAAAAACAACAGAAAGCTCAAATACACATGGAAGCTAAAGAACACTCTATGATAACTTTGTCAAAGGAGAAATAAAGGAAGAAATTACAGACTTTTTAGAAATTAATGAAAATGAGGACAGAACATACACAAACATGTGGGACACAATGAAAGCAGTGCTATGTGGAAAACTCATAGCTCTGAGTACTTCCAAAAAGAAAATGGAGAGAGTATACCCTAGCAGCTTAACAGCACACCTGAAAGTTTTGGAACAAAAAGAAGCAAATACAGCCAAGAAGAGTAGACTATAGGAAATAATCAAACTCAGGGCTGAAATCAACCAAGTAGAAAGAAAAAGAACTATACAAAGAAACAACAAAGCCAGGAGCTAGTTATTTGAAGTAAATCAACAACATAGATAAACCCTTAGCCAGCCTAACCAGAGGGTTCAGAGACAGTATCCAAATTAACAAAATCAGAAATGAAAATGGAAATATAATAGAAACCAAGAAAATTTTAAAAATCAACAGATCCCACTACAAAAATTGTATATTCAACAAAACTTGAAAATCAAGGTGAAATGGGCAATTTTGTAGATAGATACCAGGTACCAAAGTGAAATCAGGATCAGATAAACTAAAAATTCCATAACCCCTAAAAAAATAGACACAGTCATTAAAAGTCTTTCAACCCCCCCCCAAAAAGCCTAGAACAAGATGGATTTAGTGCAGAATTCTATCAGATCTTCAAAGAAGACCTAATACCAATACTCTTCAAGATATTACATAAAGCAGAAACAGAAGGAAGATTACCAACTTCATTCTATGAAGGTGCAATTACACTCATACATAAATTATACAAAACCAAAAAAGAAAAAAATTTCAGACCAATTTCCCTTATGCATATTGATGCATAAATCCTCAATATAATCCTAATTTACCTAATCCAAGAACACATCAAAATGATTATCCATCATGATCAAGTAGATTTCATTCCAGGAATGCAGGGATGGTTTAATATTCAGAAATCCATCAGTGTAGTCCACTATTTAAACAAACTCAAAAAAAAAACCCCACATAATCATCTCATTAGATGCTGAGAATACATTTGACAAAATTCAACACACTTTCATGGTAAAAGTCTTGGAAAGATCAGGAATTCAAGGCCCATACCTAAACACTGCAAACGCAATATACAGTAAACCCTTAGTTAACATCAAAGTTAATGGTGAGAAACATGAAACAATCCCTCTAAAATCAGGACTAGACAAGGCTGCCTACTCTCTCTCTCTGTGTGTCTATTTAATATAGTACTTGAAGTCCTTGTCAGAGCAATTAGACAACAAAAGGAAGTCAAAGGGATACAAATTGGAAAGGAAGAAGTCAAAATATCACTGTTTGCATATGATAGTATAGTTAAGTGATCACAAAAATTCTACCAGAGAACTCCTAAACCTGATACACAAGTTCAGCAAAGTGGCTGGATATAAAATTAACTCAAATTAGTAGCTTTTCTCTACTCAAAGTATAAACAAGCTGAGAAAGAGGGAAACAATAGCCTTCACAATAGTCATAGATAATATAAAATAGCTTGGTGTGACTCTAACCAAGCAATGGAAAGATCTGGAGGAATCACCATCCCTGGCCTCAAGCTGTATTACAGAGCAATAGTGATAATAACTGCATGGTATTGATACAGTGAAAGGCAGGCAGATCAAGAGAGTAGAATTGAAGACCTCAAATTGAGCCACACACCTATGGGCATTTGGTCCTTGACAGAGGAGCTAAAACCATTGTACGAAGCTCAAGTCCAAGTGGATCAAGGACCTCCATTTAAAGCCAGATACACTGAATCTAATACAGTGAAAGTAGGGAAAGTCTCAAACCCATGGGCACAGGGGAAAAGTTCCTGAACAGAAGAGCAATGGCTTATGCTCTAAGAACAAGAATCTACAAATGGGACATCATAAAATTGCAAAGCTTCTGTAAAGCAAAGGACATTGTCAATAGGACAAACTGCAACCAACAGATTGGGAAAAGATCTTTACTAATATTACATCTAATAAATGGCTAATATCCAATTTATACAAAGAACTCAAGAAGTTAAGCTCCAGAGAATCAAATAACCCTATTTAAAATTGGAGTACAGAGCCAAACAAAAAAATGTTCAACTGAGAAATATCAAATGGCTGATAAGCACCTAAAGAAATGTTCAACATTCTTAGTCATTAGGGAATGCAAATCAAAACATCCCTGAGATTCCAGTTCATAATAGTCGTAATGGCTAATAATAAAAACTTAAGTGACAGCAGATGCTAGTGAGAATGTGGAGAAAAAGGAACACTTCTCCATTTCTAGTGGCATTGCAAACTGGTTTAACCACTCTGGAAATCAGTCTGGGGGTTCCTCAGAAAACTGGGCATGATACTACCAGAGGACTATGTTCTACCACTCCTGGGCATATACCCAGAGGATGCCCCATCATGTAATAAGGACACATGCTCTACTATGTTCATAGCAGCCTTATTTATAATATCCAGAAGCTGTAAATAACCCAGATCTCCTTCAACAGAAGAATGGATACAGAAAATATGGTACATTTATACAATGGATACTCAGCTATTAAAAACAATGAATTCATGAAATTCTTAGGCACATGAATGGAACTAGAAAATATCATCCTGAGTGAGGTAACCCAGTCACAAAAGAACACACATGGTATGCACTCACTGATAAGTGGATATTAGCCCAAAAAGTTCCGAATACCCAAGATTCAATTCACAGACCACATGAAGCTCAAGAAGGAAGTGTGGAAGTTTCAGTGCTTCTTAGAAGGGGCAACAAAATACTCACAGGAGAAAATACAAAGTGTGGAACAGAGAAAGGCCATCCAGAGACTGCCCCACCTGGGGATCCATCCCACATACAGTCCCCAAACCCAGACACTATTGTAGATTCCAAGAAGTACTTGCTGACAGGAACCTGATATAGTTGTCTCCTGAGAGGCTCTGCCAGAGCCTGAGAAATACAGAGGCAGATACAGTCAACCATTGGACTAAGCCCAGGGTCCCCAATGGAGGAGTTAGGGACAGGACTGAAGGAACTGAAGGGGATTGAAGCCACATAGGAAGAACAATATCAACTAACCAGATGTCCCAGGGGTCCTAGGGACTAAACCAGAAACCCAAGAGTACACATGGAGTCACCCACAGCTCTAGCTGAACATGTAGCAATGGATGGCCTTGATGGGCATCAATGGGAGGAGAGGCCCTTGCTCCTGTGAAGCAATACCTCCTGTGTAAGGGAATTCCAAGGCAGGGAGGTAGAAGAAGGTAGATGAGGGGGGAGAGGGGGGAGCTGCCTCATGTAAGCTAGGGGAGGGGGAATGTGATAAGTGGTTTCTGGAAGGGAAACCAGGAAAGGGGATAGGCAAATAAAGAAAATACCCAATAATTTTTTTTAAAAAAAAATGAATAGAATGAAAAAAAATAAACGAAAGTGGGACATGACAATGTTAGAAATGTAAAGCAGGAAATTTGTGGCGATTGCATAAACAGTAAAGTGTCTGTTGCACAAGCATGAGGACCTGGGTTCAAATCTCAAGCCTCCAAGTAAAGGCCTCATGTAGCAGCTCTTTACACTAACTCCAGCAAATATTAGACAAAAATAAGTAGATCTCTGTAGCTTACTCTATCTAAATTGTAATATTCCAGATTCACTAAGAGACCCGGTCTCAAATATATAAAGTTGGAGGTCAACTGAGAAATACAATTGACAGGGACTCAGGCCTCCACATGCACAAATACACATGTACACATGCAAATGCATGCATGAGCATGCACACACAAGAAATAATAATTAAAATTACTTCAAAAATTAAAGAGGAACTATCAGGAAGTGAATAAAGTTAAGACATGAAAATTTACATTCTAAGTTTGACTACCTTGAAAGGTAACTAAATGCACTACAGTGAAGAGACTTAGGTATAAAATCCCTTCACTATCTTCAGTCTTATGAAAGTCATGAAAGTTTCTGTGGCTTGATATCCTTGATTTAAATAAAACCTTTACCAGGAAGATAAGAACATGAAACTCACCATCTAAAATCATACATGTGGACAGAGGCAAGTGCCCTTTAGCAATCATTGATGCAAAGGCTCTTAAAGTTAATATACCTAAAAGACCAGTCCATAAATTCCCCTCATACACAAATAGTTGATTTTTAGCCAGATTTCAAATGAATTACAGTAGGATAGACCATGGCTGTGGAGCCAAATTGTCTGCAGAGGAAAAGGTAAGTCTTAACTTTCATCATCCATTGAAATGAACTTCAGCCAGAAACAAAAATTAACCCTTCACATAATACATTACATAAGCTCTAGGAATATAATGCATTGGGATTTCTGCTTTTGACCATGACTGACTAGCAGGGTCTAGATTTACTTCCTTGGTTTGTCACAAGTACACTTGACCAACATTATGAGACTGCACACTTCATAGTACTGAACATTGGTTGTTAAGGTAATGCAGTCATTGAGAAAGGCAAAGCGAAGAATTCAGGGTTGCCTCAGATTAGTGCCAGGCCATAGTTTCTAGAGTGATACATTAAAGGAAAAATCTCAGTAGAGAATGAGCATGGTAAGCAGAAAGTGCCGCACTCATGGAGGCCAGCTTAGCAAGTCTGCTCAGCAGAATGCAAGGAAGAGCAAGCTGCTGAACGTGGAGTTGAGCTTGAGATCTGCGTGTCTGCAAAAAGGGGCCCAGCTGCTAATGGCAGATGCATGAGGAAACCTAGCTAAAACTGACAACGGCTGCAACCGTCACCAAAATGTAGTGGTTAGGGGGAAAAATGCCTGACCAAACTTGTTCGCTAGAGTTGGCTTGCTCTCTCATGATCCAACCTGGACTGCCTACAAAGGGGCAAGGACATCAGGTAAAGAGTCAAAGGATGTTTTCTTAGTAGAGGAACTAAATTAACTTCAGACCACAGTTAATCTTCACTCATGCTAACAATTCTCAAAAATGCAAATCTGGAGAGGATCTCCTGAAAAGGATTATCATTTTCCAGCAAAATGAACTTCGTAGCAAAACCAAGTCCAGTCCTATTAAAGTACAACAAAGTTCAAGGCGAGGGCAGTCTAAAATTCACCGTGTCTGGTATCACATGAGATAGTGTGAGGAACACAAAGAAGTGGAGCAGATGGATCATCACCAGGAGCAACAGCAGGTCAAGGAAAGAGACCCTTAAATACCAGGAAGATCATAATGAATGATAGAATCAGATTACTTTTTAAGTGTCTTAGTTAGGGTTATATTGTTGTGAAGAGGCACCATGACCAAGGCAACGTTTACAAAGGATAACATTTAATTTGGGCTGGCTTACAGTTTCAGAGTTTTAGTCCATTATCATTGTGGTGAAAAGCATGGCAGTGTGTAGACAGACATGGTACTGGAGGAGTCACGAGTTCTACATCTTAATCGAGAGGCAGCAGAATGGGACTGTCTTCCACAGGTAGCCTGGGAGAAGCTCTGATTCCCTACTGGGTAGAGCTCGAGCATAAAAGACCTCAGTGCCAACCTATACACCGAGGCACTTTCCACTAAACCACACTTAATTCCAGTAAGGCCACACGTCATAATAGGGCCACTTCCTAAACACTGAAATACATGAATCTATGGGGGACAAACTATTTAAAGCACCACAGGAAGAGAGCAGAAAAAGAAGCAGAAACATGGATGTAATGAGCGATACAACATGCAGAGAAGAAAAACGACAAGAGACAGCACAGTATTCATATCTGGGCAGGCCATTTATCAGGTTGATAGAATAAAGGATCATCCAGGAGGTGCCCATCTGGCAGTTACTCTGGGGATAACTTGTTTGTTATAGAAGTGAAGAGACTTTCTGATCAGTATCATTATCTTGCTATGACCCTAGTTGCATTGATGGAGAAAGAGAACCAAGCAACAATGTATCTGTGTTCATTCATCTCTTTGATTCCTGATGATGGATGTTTCAAACTTGGGTACCATGACTTCTTAAACCTGATAGACTGTAGCTTTGACCTGTGAAACAAATAATTTCTTTTTTCTCTAAAGATGATTTTTGTCAGAGTACTTTATGACACTAAGAGGAAAAGAAACTTGGGAAACTGTCAGTTTGTAAGATAATTGGAGTTTTGGTGCCAAACCTCACATTATAGTACTAAGAGGTTAGCCTTTGGGAAGTGATTTACTCATTCCCTTGTAAATGGTATCACTGTCCTTATATAAGAAGGTAAAGGAATCTTTCCTGGCCTTTAAGGATAAAAGGTTGCACTTTCTTTCCTTTTTTGAAAGCATTCTTTTTATTGAAAATAGATAATTTTTCCTACAATATGTTCTGGTTATAGTTTCCCTTCCCTCTTCTCCCCTACCCCAGTTTCTCCCCATCACCTCACCCATCTGGATCAATCCCCCCCCCCACCGTTTCTGTCTGTTGTTAAAAAATAACAGACTTCTAATGGATAACAATATAATATAATTAATATAATGCAATAATAAGGTGAGATAAAACAAAACCACATCAGAATAGGACAAAACAGATGGAAAAAATCAAGAAAAGGCATAAGAAACAGATATAGACACAGAGACCCACTCATTTACATACTCAGGAATTCCATAAAACATAAACTAGAAACCATAATACATAGCAGAGAAGGAGCCTTCATCAGACATTGAATATACTGATGATTTGATGTTAGGCTATTGTGAACAATCAATTCCTGTTGTTTGTGAGTAACCCCATATATGGTATTTTCTTAGAGTAGTTATAGACTAAGATTTTGTGAACTAAAATAAAATAGAGAGTTATTTTAAAGTTTTCTCTCTTTTTTGAAAAATGAAAGGCAACAGAAATAAGTAAGCAAGTAAGCAAGTACTGTTAGTATATATATATTTTTTTACCAAACCAAAATGTCTTTGAAAAATGAAGGCAAACATTTCTTTCAGAGAAATAAATCACAGAGAGAGCTACATTAGAGGAGATGGAGAAAGTTCTTCAGGCAAGAGCAGAAGCCATATCAGATGGAAATTTAGCCCTGTAAGACAGATTATTTGTATTAAAAAATAAACAAAAGAGTTTTTTTCTTTCCTCCTACTGTTAGTAGGAACAAGACCTCTATCTAGCTACCTTTTTAGTCCTCAGGTAAAACACAGTGTTTATTGAATAAATGACCAAAGACAGCAGCTTAAAGTAGAACTTCAAGTAACCCTTGTGTAAAACCGCTCTCTGAACTTAGAGAACAGGAGACTGCAGCATGGAAAGTGCATTTCAAAAACGTGCACCATGTCTTTTGCCACTCCTTATCTCAAAACCAAAGAGAACACACCAGCTTTCTTTTCACAAGCACACTTTCTGTCTTTTCACGTAAAGGCACATCTTTCTTCTGTATTCCATTCAGCAGTGTTTTACACTTATGTTCCTTGTGCAGACGGGTAGAGGACTAGGGGAGCGGATGGTAAGATGGTTCTGACAAACTAGCCAGTTCTGTATAGTTCAAGCCCACCAGAAGCCACTCTGACACTGGGGAAACAGTTAACCTAAAGGGCAGTTTGTTATGCTGTTTCTGAACCTGTCATGGGGAGGGTTTTCTTAACATTCTAGTTTACTTGTCAGTGCATGTGGCAAACAATGTAGATGCTGTGTTCTGCAGAAGGAAATGGCGTAAAGTCACAGGGGGGAGATGGCTATTAACAAGCTAAAGAGAGGAACCTGAAATAGATTTCTTCCTCACACTGCCCAGAAGACAATGTCCTTGGCAACAGCTTGCTTCCAGACCAATTTCTAGCTTCTCATTTTCATGAGAACTCCCTAAAAACTCTTAAGTATGTAAAAAGAAGTTCCTGTTTTAGCAATATTTGCAGTGACACTGGTTAATGTTTTATTCTATATATCTTACTCAGACTTGAGTTAGACAATGGATGTTCAATAGTCTTACTATCAACTCAAGCTTGGCTTCCATAATTTACAAGATAAAAGTTAGAACACTGATTCAGAATTACAGAAAGCTCTTTGAAAAATTGCCCTAGGTATAGGTGTTTAGCAAAAATAATTTGCTTTGCAAATTCTCTGTAGCTGTCTGCTGTGATCATTTACATCAGATGCAATCTTTATAGCAGAAAAAGATTTGGTCAAAGAGTCCTTCTTTTCATGCCTGGTTGTTCCTGGCATGATACTTGATGGTAGTAATAGCATTACAAACGAACATCACAGTCTGAACACTGATAATTTTTCCCAGTAATTCATCTATTCATTTTATATCCCAATTGCTGCCCCATCTCCTGGTGCATCCTTTACACAGCCCCCAAACCCCCTCCCTTTCTCCTCTGAGAGGGTGGGGGCCCCAGATGTACAGCTCAGTCTTCATGTGGGTCCCCCAATAACTGGAGCAGAGGCTGTCCTTAAAGCTGAACATTGATTTTAACAATGATTATATTGTCTTAAATAGCAGATTTGTAACAAAGAGAAATAGTTCATCTTTGAAATACTTGCAGAACATTTTACACTTTATCTTGAGTGTCTTAGAATAGAGCTAATACATATCATGTCATGTCATGAGCACACCACTGTTCTTTTCTTCTCAGAAGACTTGGCAGTAAAACGATTTGAGTTATCTTAACGCTCGTCACTCTTGTATCTAAGAAGTAAGCTTCAATACCTCATGGAAATAAGAATACAAATAAAATTGAAACAATTAAGATGGACATAACTCAGTATAATTGGGGTCCTTATATGAGAGGAAGTTTAGCAGCAGGCACAAGAACAGAAATCAGTCTGCTGGTTCCTCAGAAAACTGGGCATGACACTTCTGGAGGACCCCGTTATACCACTCCTGAGCATATATCCAGAGGATTCCCTGGCATGTAATAAGGACACAGGTTCCACTATGTTCATAGAAGCCCTATTTATAATAGCCAGAAGGTGGAAAGAACTCAGATGTCCTTCATTGGAGGAATGGATACAGAAAAGGTGATATATTTACATAATGGAGTACTACTCAGCTATTAAAAGCAATGAATTCATGAAATTCTTAGGCAAGTGGGTGGAATTGGAGAATGTCATCCTAAGAGAGGTGACCCAGTCACAAAAGAAAACATATGGTATGCACTCCTTGATAAGCAGATATTAGCCCAGAAGCTCTGAATACCCAAGACACAATTCACATACCAAATGATGCCCAAGAAGAAGGAAGGAGAGGGCCCTGGTCCTGGAAAAGCTTGGTGCAGCAGTGCAGGGGATTACCAGGACAGAGAAGCAGGAGGGGGTTGATTGGGGAAGGGAAGAGGGCTTATGGGACTTTCGGGGAGGGGGGATCCAGGAAAGGGGAAATCATTTGAAATGTAAATAAAGAATATCTAATAAAAAAAAAGAGCATGAAAATAGGACACAGTGCTATGAAGACATAGCACTGTCTTCAGGCCAAAGAGAGCTGTCTAGATCATACACATCCTTCTCAGCAGCACCAGTCTCTCACGCTGGTTTCTATTATTTAAAGAGCCCAGTCCATGATATTTGCTATGGTAGCCTTACAAACAAGATAATAAAATATTAATTCTTTTTAAAACCTAATAGCAGTCATTCTTGGTATAATGTTTGGCAAACAGCAGGCAATCTGTCAATTCTGTAAAGAAACCATACATATAGATAAGAGCAAGGCCTATAGTCAAATAGAAAAACAGTCAACAGATACAAATACATGGTTCCTTGTAGAAGAAAGCAAATGGTTCTGAAATAAGAGAAACTATGTTCATTCATTTTGTATTATGGTGATTACATTGGGCAATTACTTGCCCTATACCATATGATAAATGGAAGACAAAGAGATAGCATGCTCATCAGTGAGGCCTTAAAGAGACAGACACTCATCAGCGGAGAGTTGGAACATTGGTGTAATCCAAGAAACCAACTTTAGAAACTGTCACTGAAGTTGAAAATGCTCCTATTCCTACACAGTTCCCTTCTGGGCACTTATCCTAGAAGTCTATATAACTGTGTGAAGATTCACCAATGCATCTCAGTCACTGAAATTTCCATCAGTCAGTGAGTGACACCATAAGGTTGTTATAGCCATACAATGAAACAGCATATAGCAATAAATAAATTAGAATTTCATTGCACAATAGCTGCAAAACAATATGGAATGATAGTGAAACACAGTTTATCTGTAAATGGCTAAATGTACACATGGTATATACATATACACATAGATATATGCAAAGCATTCATCTTCAAGTGGAGGACAAGGAATATATATCCTTATATGATGGCTCAGTTATTTAGAGTCACATCTAGCATTTGTATTGTGATGAACTTAAGTCAAAGATTGTTCTATTGCCCTTCTCGGGAAAAAGAGTATTGTCAAATTTATGAAATGATATGTTAACTAAAACAACTTTAATTTATATTTATAGTTTAGTCTGCCACAAGCTGTTATTTCTCTTTCTAGACTTTGCTATAAAAATTTCTCCTAAAATGTAATCCCTTACTATGTATTAAGGGTCCAGTCCTATCTGCTAAAAAGTGGTTGGCATGCTTAATTCATCTCAGAGATTCAAACAGCAGTACTTGTATCTTTCCAGATTCCTCAGTAAATCCTGGCTTTTTCATCAGGGCCTGTTTCAGAAGCACATGGTTGACATTGTTATTTTGGGGGGGGGGGGGTCTTCCTGTCACTTCCAATGGTAACAGCTACATTCAGAACAGGTGCTCTCTTTTGCGACTCATTCTAAAACTCTGCCTCTGTGACCCAGTCTGGACTGCTGAGCGGCCCAAATCTATCATTTGCCACATCGAAGACAGAGCTAGACAATAGAACTCCAATCTGAAATGTGATGAATTGCTAAACAGGTAGTTTTGTGGGTGATTGAAAATTACCTGCAAAAGAGTGCTTATCTCCTTGAGGCACATCGAAAGCTAGCAGAATTGAGCCAATTAGACTGACTGTCTCTTCGATGAGTTGTGACCTATCGGTGGTAATGGCTTATTATGATGATGAATGAAGCCATCGGTCAAACTGAAGCCTCAGCACACACTCCAGCAGTTCCCTTGAATCATGAGGCCATTACCTCTCAGCCTCAGATCACAGCAGTGACAGCCACAGAGGCAGAGAGCACACATGACTAGACACAGATGATTGTCTCATGGCATTGAATATATTTACAGTGATTCCCAACGAAATGGGCCTTCTTGTGAGTTATGTATTGATACATGAAAGATTTACAGTGCTGGCTTTCTCAATTAGGAAACAGCCTTCCTCTGGTGTAATGTTCTGAGATTACAGGACTGGGGATTTTCTTTTGTTAAGTATTAGGTTGTTTACAGTGTTTGAAAATTTCATTCTTGTTGGTGTCTTGGCTGTGTAAAAGTTCCAAAGAAAAATACTTTCTTTCATTGAAGATACATGCATATATGAATAATGTTTTGAAACAAAGAACTTCACCTATTAAATTTCATAGTTTATCTTTCATGGGGGCAAGGAGAGCTATTTTGAGACTCCTTTTTATTTGTAGAGAATTTTTATAAAGGCCAGTAGCTTAAAAATCAGTCAAATGTAGATGCTTTGATTTGGAGCTGTAAAGAAGTGTCAAAAAATCTGTAGGAATTTATCGAAGTTGGGTAGTTTTCATATGCCACTATAGCTGATATTTTGGCCTTAGAAAAACTTCAAAGATAGTGTAAAGAATATGGTCCTTTGTTTCCTCTGAAGTATTAGAAAAATAACTTCTAAATTCTGAAAATTATGAAAAATACCTGTTATTTTATCAAAGCTTTGAGGAGAGACAACATATTGAGTAACTAGAAATAGCAACTCAGAAGGGCTGTGGGGGTGATGCTTATAGGCTTTATGGAAAAACAAAAATTTTGATTGAGTTCTCACATGATCTCTTTGGGACTGTGTAGAACATGTTTTATAAAACCTTAGCATTTGCTGGGCGGTAGTGGCGCACGCCTGTAATCCCAGCACTCTGGGAGGCAGAGGCAGGTGGATTTCTGAGTTCGAGGCCAGCCTGGTCTACAGAGTGAGTTCCAGGACAGCCAGGGCTACACAGAGAAACCCTGTCTCGAAAACAAAACAAACAAGCAAACAAGCAAACAAACAAACAAACCTTAGCATTTGTCAACAGGATGGGACAAACATCTGGAATCATACATTGAAGAACCTGATTGAAATCCATAAATATGCAAGCTTAGATGGAAATTAGTCGAGGAAGAAAATTATTTCAACACTTAAATATTTGTTTTTTACAATAGGGATTAGAATTTATGCTCAGTACCAATGTTGTTTAATATGGAAACAAGGAACTCTGTTGGTCTTTGTTCTTACAGACAGCAGCTTTATGAATGCGGTGTAGTAAATTTGTTTCATTGTATCCAGTTTCCCTCAAGTGAAAAATAGATTAATATTAAAACTTTATAGAGCGATTGTGAGGATTAAGTGAATTAAACATCTGTCAATTATCATTGGGTTTGGAAAATAATAGACACCTTCCAGGAGCTATTATTACCTCTAATTGTAACTTTATTTCCTTGAGGCTTTGCTATTTCCCCAAGACAGGAAAAACAAAAACAGGAAAAAATGTGGGGGGAGGAGGGAAGGTAAAGAGGGAAATAAGGTAAGGAGAGGAAAGGAGGAGGCAGAGGGGAAGAAAGAGGAAATGGAAAACCAAAAAATATAGAGCACAAAAGGAAATGAGTAGGAAGAGACCATTGATGTAAACTTGATTTTGGAGTGTTTTGATTATCAAGTGACTATCAGGATATTTTACCCTGTTTACAAAATGATGCTGATTTGTCTATCTGATATTCATCTGGAGCTGGATTTGAAGGGCTCATCATCTTCATCATTCTAAAAAAAAAAATGTCCTCCTTAGTGAAATGGAATGTAAACAACCAATAGGCAAAAAAAGTTTCTGGGCCTTGGAAGGTCCTCTAGGTCCTTTACTGCCTTCTTTCTATTTACCTCACAGCAGAAAAATAAGGTCCACGTGTGGTTGTTGCTCCTATTTTGATATCCACTAATTTAAAATTGTGATGCAATAGTATTGTTTAAAGATTAAAGTGCTTTGTTTGCCTTTTTCTCCATCCAAAATTACCATATGGCAACACATAATCTTAGTTACTTTCTTGATCAGGAATCTAATAACTTTAAAGTATAATAATTCAGTGTATCTCATGTCTGGGAGATACATGGAAGATGATGGATAGAATACTGGTTTAAAAGTAAATCACTGCTGTTGTGCCAAGCTCTTGATCTTTGTGTCAGTAAAGATGTATAGGCTAGGAAGGATGTTAACTAGGCTGGGAATGAAGCCCAAGACAGCTTGATTCCTTAAGCACAGCCTGGGCAGGGTTTAACTCCATCTTCCTGACTCACACTGTGTAATATGTTTATTAAAAGGAGACAGACCAGAATAGAGGATTGAGAAAATGCTTAAATCTAAATTTATTTTTAAAAGTGAGTTCTTCTGATAGCCATGGCAACCTCTGAAGGGTTTCTCCATCCCTGGCGTATCAGTCATCCAGAGTCTTCATTAAGCATCAACACTGATAACCCTCATCCAGAAGACATGAGCAAGTACCTGAGAATATATGCTTTTTTCAAAATTCTCTGTCTTCCTGGATGCCTGTCTGTCTGTCTCTGTCTATCCATCTGTCTGCCTTTCTTTCTCCCTCTCCCTGCCTCTCTCTCTCCTCCCTTTTAAAGAAAAGTGTGTGAGTGAGTGAGTGAGTGAGTGTGTGTGTGTATATATATGTGTGTGTCTGTGTGATGCTTATGGGTAATTTTGTATCTATAGGTCAGAAGATACCTTCAGGTGTTGGTCCTTCTTAGCCTTCCACCTTCTTTGAGACAGTCAATCTGTTGTTCACAGCTGTGTGTGCTTGCTTGGTTGGCCTGCTGGTTCCCAGGGAATCTCTTCTCTCTGCCTCTCATCTTGCTATAGAAATGGTAAGCTGCTGTGCCCTACTTTGATGTGCTCTATAAGACTAGATGACTCTGAAGTCAGGTCATCTATCATGTGTGCAAGCATCTCATTCAATGAACCATCACTCCAGCTCCAGAATCTATAAGTTAGCAACCTTCCCAACAGATTCACTTTTTTAGGAAGACTTTTAAAGCTACTCATGCTGGTTGGTGGTTCTATAAGTTTAGGCTTTGCAAAGCTTAAGACAATTTACTATAAAACACTTCATTTGAATGTAGAGGCTGGCTTTATTATCTAATAGCTTAGTATGTACAAGAAAACTATAAAATAATTCTCTTTTAGCTACCACTAAAAATCATGCAAATGTAAATTTATTATAGATTCATTATAAACAGAATAATCTAGACACACATATTCACGTAGGGGGAAATTAATCTTAGCAAACAGCTGTTTTCTTTCAGAATAGGAAGTCTAATAGGCACAGCCATTAATTTTTGGAATGAGGAAGAAATGGGACTTGGCGGGAACAGAATGTTTTGAGGGGGTTAGGAACAGTTTCATATCCTACAAGGGCTACAACTTTCACAAAGTTTGTTCAGAGTGCAGCCATCTGGATACCCTGGATACTGCTAGGACAAGCACAAACAAGCAAACCCTTTACTTCACTCACACAGCTTCAATTCCCCCCCATTCAAAGGTTATAATGTCTCAGCAAAAGACCTAGTTTACAAACAAAATCATTATTACTGTGTGTGTGCATGTGTGTGTGTAAGTGCAGTCATGCCATGGAGTGAATGGTTAGAGGAAACCCTCTGGAGTAGGTTCATGAATCTGGAATTCAAATTCAGGTATCTCGCCTGTATGCAGATGCCTCTTAAGCAAGCAGGCCCTTAAACAAACTCTTAATTAGAGCATTCAAAATCTGCTAAGTAGGAGACATGTATGAGGAGGTAGTAGGGGTGAAAGGACCAAATGAAGATGAAGCGGGCTTAAGAGAGAGAATGGGGCTTAAGGGAGTGTGGCACGGCGGTGTGGGGGAAGGGGGTGTCCAGGCGGGCCCTTGTCCAGGCACCTCTTCCCCCCGAGGGACCACAGGCACACAGACATGGTATAGAATAGGGTTTATTCAGGGTAGAGAATGGGAGTTAGTGGTATAGTGGAAATAGAGAAAGGCAGAGAGAGAGAGAGAGAGAGAGAGAGAGAGAGAGAGAGAGAGAGAGAGAGAGAGAGAGAGAGAGTGAGTAGTGGAGAAGTAGTGGAGGCCAGCCATGACCATGTGGAGAGAGGAGGGAGGGGAGGAGAGCCCAAGGGGCAGAGAGATTGAGAGTGTGATGAGAGTAAGATGAGAGAGGGAGAGGAGGGGCAAGTAGCCCCTTTTATAGTGGGCCAGATCTATGGGGCAGGGCATACCTGGCTATTACCAGGTAGGTATGGGGTGGAGCTTAGACAGAATACTAACCAGGGGTATGGGATAGCCCAGGTTAGTTAGAGGAAGGGGTGGCTCTGACCACAGAGAGAGGTAGATGTCACTCTGGATAGAGAAGAAAGAATAGTTCTTGCTCTCAGAGGGAGATATGGGTGTTGCGCTACTTTCAGGGGAAAGGACACAGGTTAGAGGAGGGTGAGACTGGTATTTGTTTGAGGAGGTGGTGGTGTTGCAATCAATGTTGAGGAGAAGGACATGGCACTGGTCCAAAGTGAGTGAGAATAATTCTGTTTGCAGGAAGTGGAGATGGTACTGGATACAGGGCCACAGGACAGGACCTGGTTACAACATCTTACCTGGTGGGTTTTAAAGTAGGAGACAGATAGTGGCCGAGACGATGGCCAGTGGGGTTGGTTGGTGGTGGATATGGCAGGTAATGCAGATAGATGCTCTGCCTGCATTTATACCTCCAGGTCTCTTCTGATTTCTCCTTAGAAAAGCCTAATTTTGGAGCCACATGGTGTAAAACCATGTGAGGTGAATGAGAAGTCACGCAGACTTAAAAACTTGATTCTAAAGCCACATAATCATTCACTCAGTTGACTATGAGGCAGGAAATAATAACTTGACAAACTATGGTAAAGGCACCATCAAACTACAGATGAAAAGAGGAAAATTTTACCCACTGGGCTATCGTCTACATCCAGATGTGCTGAGGAGACATAAGCACAGCCATTGGCAATGGGGAAAGTGTCAAGCAAAGCCACTAAGATGATTCAAGACCTGGAACGACCAGTGTTCAGGACACATCACCTTCCGCTTGATTACAGGGAAAGCCATTGAACTTCCTTTCCACCTTTACCTCCTCGATCTAAAATGCAATTCACAATGCTGATAGAGAGAGGCTGAAGCAACCTTAAATTGATTACCTATGTCTTGTTTAAGAAGCCAATCATTGGAAAAGTAAAATGGAAACCCATAGCACTTTGTATGCGTACCACCCCTTGGAGAATAAGAAACAAGCTGTCCACCATTAAATGTCTGTCTCATGTTTTCTCAGTTTCCCCATGTCAGCATTTCATCCACAATTTTCCTGCTCAGTTAACTTCTATTCATCCTGACCAATGAAGATTGGGTGAGCTCTATAGAAATTACCTTGAACGGCTCTGAGTCTGATCTTCTCCTGGGTCCTCCCCAGACACAGAGACATTTTTTTTTTTGACTCTCTACACAATTGTTAGTTCCTCAACTCTTACACCTGGGTTCTGTACTCCCAGAAGAACACAGATTGCTTCAGATGGCTCCACAATTTCATCTGAGTGATTAAATACATGTGTTTCTGTGATAGTAGTCATTATTTCTATTTCCTTAGAAGATGGGAAAGGGAAAATATAAGTTGAATTCTCTTAAATAAAGAAATTGAAACTTCAGTAAAACTTCTTGGTTAGTATTGTCTAAGAAATATCTAAGTAGATCACACATATCTAACTAGATCAAATGTATATGTCATATATTTTATATTTAAATTTAACAAAATATGTCTAGGGTTACTTAAGTTCACATCTGTTCAGAACCAACAGGAAGAGCTAAATAGTCCTCTAAATTCTTTTCCAACTTTCTAGTTTTATGAACCTGTAGAGTACTATGTTGGCCCATGTCTTTTTCTGTATCTACTGGAGGAATTTAAGATGTAGCAGTTTCAGGACTGCAAAGACTGAGTTTTCCTCTTCTACTGGCTTCTAAACCTTGTTGCATTATTGAGACATGATGTGGCTTCTGTATACTCTGATATCATCCATTCCATGTCGAGAGAGAGTAGGGATTAATAGGGATTCCTTTTTCCTCTTAAGTAAATGCTTTTTGAGTTTTTTTGGGTTTTTTTTTTCTGTTACTTGTTTTGCTTTTTGGCAACCCTTGGAATGGAATGTGGAAGATTGTTTTTAATTAAGTCAAATTTGAATAAATGACTTCCATAGACCAAGCTTACATACATTTATGACTTTGAGATCCACTAAGACCGTTTTCTATTTTTCAATGCAAGATGTAAAAAACAAAAGAAAACAAAAATGAAAACAAAAGCAAGATAGGTCAAAATCAAGCAACTTATTTTTAAACATCAATTTCAAGCTTATACCATCAGATTTAAGAATCTGGTTAAAATGAATATAATCTGTTCACATTTAGGAAGCAGCTATATTTTTTTCATATTTTCACCAGTTTGAAACTCTCTTCTGTCTTCAATTTTTACTGACTCTTTATTATCATTACTTTGCATTTAAACTATTATAATAAGTGAGTAGTAATATTCCATTGTTTTGACTTATGATTTTATAATGACTTGGTGCTAAGCACCTTTTCACATGCTTAATTCATGTGTGTGTAGTCTTTCACAAGGTATCTTCATTTTTGAATCACCATATTAGTTTTCTTTCTTTCTTTTTTCTTCCTTTCTTTGTTTCTTTCTTTGTTTCTTTCTTTCTTTCGAGACTCAGTCTCACACAAGCTGACTTCAATATAGTCGGGCAATCTTCTGACCATCCTGCTTTCGTGCTGGGGTTATAAACATACTCCACCATGCCTAATTATATATGATGTTGGATCAAACCCAGGGCCTCACTCATATTAGTCAAAGAATATGCCAAATGAACTTCATCCCCAACGTCTGCTTCTTTCTCTGGAGGTGGGAGGTCTGGTCAGTCTGTACTACAGAAAATAGGTCAGAAATGAGCACACTAGAAAAGCATTTTCTTTTTTTCTTCCAAGTTTTAAATCTTTTATTTATCCATCATTATTCCTCACAGGGGTGCAGCGTTCCTCAAGCTAGTGCAGCACTAGGTTGAGGTGTGGGGTAGACCAAGCAAGCTCCTATTCTGGCTCCTAGCACTATCTATTGATATTGACGTGGTTGTGAAATATTTTAGAAAGTTTTTAATCAGATATAGTCTTTTGCAAATATTTCCTGTTAGTAGCTTGTCTTGTCATTATTTTAACAACTTTTTGCTGAGTATATGATTTTTGCTTTTCATAAAATAAAACTGTAACCTATAGCTCTCGAGGTTATGGATAAAATGATGATTCAGTATAAATATGAACAATAATGGTTGAAAAAGCAAAAAAAAAGCAGTTCACAATATGATAAAAACCTCCAATGGAAAAGAAAATTTTATTTTTGAAATGATAGACAACCCAAGGAACAAATGGAAAATATAAAATCTAGTTTACCATTCTGATAACCTGCAGCAACTTTCTATAAAGTAAATACCAATGTGGAGATAGCAGCTCCATCATTTATATTTTATGAAATAGTCTTCCTTGTTTTCTTGTCAGTTTGAGGGTATAAGAACATCCTTGAGGGCTAAACATGCCTTTCTTATGCTTTCAACTGCCTAAAGCATATTCTGGTATGTTATATAAATAATAAGTAATCTCTGTAATTAAAATGATGGTCTTCAGAAAAAAGATAGAGACACATGATTATCTGAATAGCCTTGAGCTACTGTTACAATAAGTAAATTTTACTTGTCTAGAATATGTAATGAATCATGCTGTGTTACCAGTAATTATTAATTAATGGCTTAAATACAAAGGACATTTTCTTGCATGTATAAGATAATCTATTTTGTGACTAAAGGTATTTATCATGAAGATTCAAGCTACTGTTGAGTTCTTAAGAACTGTGTGGTATCTATTTTCATTCTTAAATAAAATGGTTCTTTTTTTTTACTAACACAGTGAATACTAATAAATAATAAAATAAAACTAGTAAAAGTAAAATTTTAATATTTAGAATGTAGACTTTCTGGTCCAGAATCAGAAAATATTTTTAATTCATGTAGAATACTTAGTAGGTGGTATAGTTATCAGGAACTCATATTATTTCATAAAGTTGTGTTAAAATCTTTTATTGAAAATTAGATTTGAGGCAAGAAAGAAATCTGTATAATTATATTCTTAAAATACTAGGTAAATTAGGACTGCATTTAGAACAAAACCAAGCAGTTTTAGAATTATTAGCTTCTACTATACTTCTTTTTGTATGCAAGTCCAAAGATCAGTTATCTACAGTTTGCTCATGTCTAAAGGTTTAAAATTATATTAAGTGTATAAATACACTAGTACAGAGATGGTTTGGGCAGTCTTTCAATGATTTTTAGCAAGTAGTCACTCTCTTTATGTCATAGTTGGCCCTCTCTTTAATTCAGAGCAACAAGTATCAGTAGACTACTGCCAGCAAGGCTACCAAAGACAGTACATTGCTCTATTCAGAGTTTTTCCTGGGAGCATGGTCAATGTTCTTTGCATGGACATGTTCTGTTGTCAAATCAGAAGGAAATTCAGTCCTGTCATTCTGATCATATGACAAGAACTGCTTCTTCCTGTGAAATAATAGAAGTTCTAGCTGTTGCTTTTATTGATGGATGGATGGATGGAATGAAGGAAGGAAGGAAGGCAGGAAGGAAGGGAGGCAGGGAAGGAACAAAGAAAGGAGAGAGAGAGAGGGGGAGAGAGAGAGAGAAGAAAAGAAAAGAAAAGAAAAGAAAAGAAAAGAGAAAAGAAAAGAAAAGAAAAGAAAAGAAAAGAAAAGAAAGAAACTTAAGGGTTCTGGGAAGCCCCAGTGTGTAATATATTTTAAACTTATTCATGATTGGATAGTTTCCTATTTATAGGCTAGGGTATAGTCAGCCACTGTGACTTGAAAACAGTCTAAAGCACAGATACAAATGGGAAAGTCATTTGATAACAATACATTTGAGACAATGGCATACAGTTTATATCTAGCAGCTTCCTAGGAATCAGGTAGAATCAAAAAGGACCTTTCTCCCTTTGTCCCTAAGAGGTAAAAAAGAGTGAAGTTGTGCCACTTGTGATCCTCTTAGATCTACGCAAAGGTCAAAAGCGTTTTCTTCACAGCACTTGAATTTTCCAGAATTTTTAAATTTAATTTATTTATGTATTAGCTTTATATCCTACTATCAGACCCCCTCTACTCCCGGTACCCCCTCACAAAGATCATCCTTGCATTCCACTCCCTTTCTCCTCTGAAAATGAAGTATATTCCCCTCCTTGCCCACCCACACTCCTCAAGTCACTGCAGGACTGCCAGACAAGGGTGGCCCAGCTAGGGGAATGGTATTTACAGGGAGGCAGGCAGGGAACAGAGTCAGGGACTGGCCCCACTTCAGTTTTTGGGAACCCACATGAAGAGCAAGCTGCACATCTGCAACATATATCCCAGGGCGTAGGCCCAGCCATGTTCACTCTTTGGTTGGAGATTTAGTCTCTGGGAGCCCCCAAGGGTCCCGGTTAGTTGACTCTTGTTATTCTTCCTGTGGAGTCTTTGTGAATTTGCCAGAACTTATTAAATTCTTTTCAAATACAGAAACATCAACCTTTCATTGTGAGTTCAGTCATTTTAATGCAAGAACAGAAAATGAGAGCAATGAATCAGAGCTTAAAGCCCTTAAATATGAACTAGATTATTACACATAATGTGCCCAAATCCATTATTTCAGATGACATGAAGAGCAGATTCACATTACTACAGATGGCTTCCCAATTAACTCCCAATATATCAAAAACAAGATTATTTGTGGTAATCTAATGAGATTTGAACTGAACTATCTTACTCTGTTGTGAAAAAGTTCAGTGTTTCTTCTCTGAACTCAAAACAGCTTAACCTAAGGAACAATGTTTTGATGATCTTCTTATGAACTTAAATCCTCTCATGTCCTTACACACAATAGCTGTTCATCAGCCTTACTGTGTCCAATAACACTGACCAAATCTTAGGTTAAAAAACTTTATGTTCATTCAGTGTAGTTGTGAAAACTATAAAGCCTCTTAGGAAAAAGTAGAAAGATAGCTGTGAAAATCTATATTTGCAATATAAAACTATCCTTGAAATATTAAACAGCAATAGGACCTAAGTTAAAATAATGATTTTTTTGTATGTTTCAATAACATTCATTAAATGCCTAATACTACCCAGTACTTTCTGAAAATTGTTATAATGAAAATATTGTGGTTACTATAACACTGTCATGTATAGTCAGAAGTAAAATAAATGAGAGATGAGCTAGGTGTTATAGTAATCTAGGTATAGAAAACATTGGAATTGGAGACAAGATGAAATTATATTTTGTTTTGTTTTGTTTTGTTTTTCTTTCATTCAGAAATAATGGTAACACATTCACTAGGCACAACAACTAGAATCCTAATCTTGTGAGCCATATTAAATCTAAATCCACCAGGGGCAAATCCTGGCAGATTTGCCATAGAAACCAGGAGACATTAGTAGCTGTATCTTGTCCTCTTGCTATCCCCAGCCAAAAGCTTCTATCTTTCTCCTGCCTACTCTCTTTGCCTATCCAACCTGGAAGTCCTGCCTACTCTCCCAGTGATTGGTTCATTTATTCATAGGGGGATGGTTTACAAAATGTCAATTGAGTATGTGATTCATTCCCCATTCCAGACAGCCCCTCCTGGGAAAGCGGAATTAACATCAAAATAAAACAGCATCAGGCCCATCCACAATACTTCCCCTTTTCTGTCCAACTAAAAGACTCTTTTATCTCAGATGAATATTGAACACAACTATTACCATTTTGTAATTTATAAAGTACGAGATAGACCTAACACCTAGTCCATCAATTTTTGTCAATAAAATGCAACACTCTGTCATCTGTCCTAACTAAAAAGACTTGTAATTCTATACCTAACTTATGTCCTGGCTTTAGATTGTATGCCATCTGAAAAACCATTTTCTCAAATCTGTTCTCTCAATATAAATAGCCTGGGTTGGCTATGAGACTATAAGTAGTCTTTCTTTTTTTTTTATTTGATATATTTTTTATTTTCATTTCAAATGATTTCCCCTTTTCTGGTCCCCCACTCCCCGAAAGTCACATAAGCCCCCTTCGCTCCCCCTGTTCTCCCACCTACCCCTTCCCACTTCCCTGTTCTGGTTTTGCCTTATACTGCTACACTGAGTCTTTCCAGAACCAGGGGCCACTCCTCCATTCTTCTTGTACTTCATTTGATGTGTGGATTATGTTTTGGGTATTCCAGTTTTCCAGGCTAATATCCACTTATTAGTGAGTGCATACCATGATTGATCTTTAGAGACTGGGTTACCTCACTTAGTATTATGTTCTCCAGCTCCATGCATTTGCCTAAGAATTTCATGAATTCATTGTTTCTAATGGCTGAATAGTACTCCATTGTGTATATATATTATATTTTTGCATCCATTCTTCTGTTAAGGGGATACCTGGGTTCTTTCCAGCTTCTGGCTATTATAAATAGGGATTCTTTGAACATAGTGGAGCATATATCCTTATTACATGCTGGGGAATCCTCTGGGTATATGCCCAGGAGTAATATAGCAGGATCTTTCGGAAGTGACATGCCCAGTTTTCTGAGGAACCGCCAGACTGATTTCCAGAGTGGTTGAACCAATTTGCAACCCCACCAGCAGTGGAGGAATGTTTCTCTTTCTCCACATCCTTGCCAACACCTGCTGTCTTCTGAGTTTTTAATCTTAGCCATTCTGACTGGTGTAAGGTGAAATCTCAGGGTTGTTTTGATTTGCATTTCCCTGATGACTAATGAAGTTGAGCATTTTTTAAGATGCTTCTCCGCCATCTGAAGTTCTTCAGGTGAGAAATCCTTGTTTAACTCTGTACCCCAATTTTAATAGGGTTATTTGGTTTTCTGGGGTCTAACTTCTTGAGTTCTTTATATGTATTGGATATTAGCCCTCTATCTGATGTACGGTTGGTGAAGATCTTTCCCCAATTTGTTGGTTGCCAATTTGTCCTTTTGATGGTGTCTTTTGCTTTACATAAACTTTGTAATTTTATGAGGTCCCATTTGTCAATTCTTGATCTTAGAGCATAAGCTATTGGTGTTCAGTTCAGGAACTTTCCCCCTGTACCGATGTCCTCAAGGGTCTTCCCCAGTTTCTTTTCTATTAGCTTCAGTGTCTGGCTTTATGTGGAGGTTCTTGATCCATTTGGAGTTGAGCTTAGTACAAGGAGACAAGGACGAATCAAATCGCATTCTGCATGCTGACCTCCAGTTGAACCTGCACCATTTGTTGAAAAGGCTATCTTTTTTCCATTGGATGTTTTCAGCCCCTTTGTCAAGGATCAAGTGGCCATAGGTGTGTGGGTTCATTTCTGGATCTTCAATCCTGTTCATTGATCTGCCTGCCTGTCACTGTACCAATACCATGCAGTTTTTAACACTATTGCTTGGTAGTATTGCTTGAGGTCAGGGATACTGATTCCCCCAGAATTTCTTTTGTTGTTGAGAATAGTTTTAGCTATCCTGGGTTTTTTGTTATTCCAGATGAATTTGAGAATTGCTCTTTCTAACTCTATGAAGAATTGAGTTGGGATTTTGATGGGTATTGCGTTGAATATGTATATAGCTTTTGGCAAAATGGCCATTTTAACTATATTAATCCTGCCGATCCATGAGCATGGGAGGTATTTTCCATTTTTTTGAGGTCTTCTTCCATTTCCTTCTTCAGAGTCTTGAAATTCTTGTCATACAGATCTATCACATGTTTGGTAAGAGTCACCCCAAAGTACTTTATACTGTTTGTGGCTATTGTGAAGGGTGTTATTTCCCTAATTTCTTTCTCAGCCTGCTTATCCTTTGAGTATAGGAAGGCTACTGATTTGCTTCAGTTGATTTTATAACCTGCCACTTTGCTGAAGTTGTTTATCAGCTGTAGGAGTTCTCTAGTGGAGTTTTTTGGGTCACTTAGGTAGACTATCATATCATCTGCAAATAATGATAGTTTGACTTCTTCCTTTCCAATTTGTATCCCTTTGACCTCCTTATGTTGTATAATTGCCTGAGCTAGTACCTCAAGTAGAATATTGAAAAGATAAGGAAAAAGTGGGCAGCCCTGTCTAGTCCCTGATTTTAGTGGGATTGCTTCAAGTTTCTCTCCATTTAGTTTGATAAATCAGGACCAAATAGATCATCTAAACAGTTCTATAACCCCTAAAGAAATAGAAGGGGTCATAGAAAGCCTTCCAACCAAAAAAAGCACAGGACCAGATGGCTTCAGTGCAGAATGCTATCAGACCTTCAAAGAAGACCTAACACTAATACTCTTCAAACTATTCCACAAAATAGAAACAGAAGGAACACTACCCAATTCCTTCTATGAAGCCACAATTACACTGATACCAAAACCACACAAAGATCCAACAAAGAAAGAGAACTTCAGACCAATTTCCATTATGAACATGGATACAAAAATACTGGATAAAATTCTTGCCAATAGAATCCAAGAACACATCAAAACATTATTCACCATGATCAAGTAAGATTCATCCCAGGGATGCAGGGATGGTTCAATATACGGAAATCCATCAATGCAATCCACTACATAAACAAACTCAAAGAAAAAAAAAACACATGGTCATTTCATTGGATGCTGAAAAAGCATTTGACAAAATTCAGCATCCTTTCATGCTTAAAGTCTTGGAAAGAACAGGAATTCAAGGCCCATACCTAAACATAGTAAAATCAATATAAGTAGTCTTTCAATCCCATCAGAAATCCGAGAATGACCAATATTATCTGAAGATACAGGAAGCCTAACACAGCTTCCAGAACTGAGACAAATTGTAGAGGCAGCTGCCTACCTATACAGTCCCAGTAAGTCAGGAAGATGGAGGATCAGTCTTGAGCCTTCTGGCCCAGGATATTCTGACAGACCTTGAAAACCAGGAATTATTAAGGACTAGCTTATTCTGTCTTGGCAGAATTAAGATGTCCTAAGCTATAATTTGTGTCCACTCAAGAACAGTACAGGTCAGCAGAAGAGATCGGGAATTTCTGCCCAGTGGCCACCTAGTCACAAAGAGCCACCTTACCTGGAGGTATAGATGCTTTTTTTTTTGAATCTACAAATGGGAAGCTGTTAGCAGCAGATTTGTCTTAACAAGTGAGTAAGTAACATTAAATATCACATTCTGTGGATTTCTGACATTTTTGAAAAACCATCTATCCATGTAAATAATCTGTACTGTTGTCTGTTAAGTACCCTCAGCTATTTCTAATAAAATATCTTGAAACACCCTAACAATAAACTCAGAGACATGAATTTGCTATTTGCCCCTTACAACACAGGCTTAAACATCTCAGATCAGTTTATAACAGCATTCATAGAAGGACTAGGTGCAATCCTTGTACTTTTAAAATTTCTGTATCAGTAGAAGAAAATTATACCAACAAAAACCTTGATTTTGTATCAAAATAAATTCTGTACCAAAATAAGAAATTATGGCTTCAACTTAGTAACAATTATAAAGATTTCTACCAAATAAGATTATGGCTTTACAGTCAATTCTAGCTATTTGCTACCTCTCTGTTCCAATTATGAACATTTCTAAATTCCCTAGAAAGGCAGTCTTAGAATAACCACCTCCAGCCCCAAAGCTCAGATAACTGATATGATGACTCTTCATAACTTCTTCAAGCTGAATATGAGTGTTGAGATATTTTAAAGGAGGAGAGGGGTAGGGAAAATGGGGAGTTGGCTGGCCTTAAGACTACAACAACGTCTCTATAAACCATAAAACCATATAACCATAAAACTCAAAATCACACCCATTTTGAAAATTTAAACAATCCAAAACAAATGAAGTAAACTAAAACACTGTATGGGCCTATTCTTAGGCTTTTTCTATTTTGCCAAGCAGAATAATTACCCAAAATTCCTGTGGAGCCCACATTTCAAAATATGAGTAAGTTAACCTGCAGACCTTTTTATACCATCTTTTACACGATTGATTCACACTTCTATCTATGCCTACTTATAAGCAGGCAGCTGCTCAAACCAGGATTTAAACCCAGAATTCCCGTGGAGCCCATGTTAGACAGAATTTGAGTATACTGTAAGATCTATTAGAACAATATATCTTTACACTATCTTTAAAGAAATTAATTCGAACTTTCACTAACATCTGCCTATAGGAAGGAGGTAGTTTTTCCTTGATAAGCTTTCTGCTTAGAGCAGTTATCCTGTTATAGCAACTATCTGTTGAGCTCTCTACCTGGAGCCACAGACACTTATTAGTCAATACCTGGGCATAGCAGGTAATTATCACTGCCCTCTCTACATGGAATCAGTGACTAATTTTCCCTATTCAAGTTCCGAACTGCCAGCAAAATTCCCTCTATGATTTGGACACAATCTGTTTCAAGGTTCCCATCCTTGAGTCCACTTGAGTGCCTTGTCTTAGCACCACCTTCTCTCACTTAGGAAATAAAACTCTCTCAGACTAATCATCTTATATTTCTAGTGGATTCTTACCCAACACTTGGTTCACCACCTGTTGCAGGAAGTATTAAAAGAAAACCCATGCTATTGGCAGCATGGCACAGGCAGCCTGTCCAGCCCAAACCGGTGGCAATAGCCAACCCGTTTTCATCTTGTGGAGGCTCTCTGACTCAGGGCTCCAATATCTCTTCACCCAGCCCACTAAGTTCCCTCTGGCAGGTCACTACTACGCAAGACCCATGCTTTAAAACTCCATTGGTTTTTTGAGGTGCATATCTGGCATACCCACACCTTGCCACCATACCTTTCTCTCTGGAATCCAGTTGAGTGGCCACATTCAAACTTAGTTTGGAAACAATGGTAACTCAATTGCTGGGCGCAACAACTAGAATCCTAATCTTGTAAACCGTATTAAATCTAAATCCTCTGGTGGCTAATCCTGGTGGACCAGGTAACAATAGTAGCTACATCTTGTCCTCCCACAATCCCTGTGCAAAAGCTTCTACCTCTCTCCTGCCTACTCTCTTCCCCTCAATAAAATAATGAAATTGTATTTTTAAGATAGGCAGTATTGCTCATTTCCATATTATATATCCAATGAAATCATACATATAGATCATATTTTCATTTGCAAGAGCTTAGACTTAGATGTATGCTCATTTTGTTTATTAAATGTGTTTCTGAATGATAAGTGAATACTGTCAAATATCTGTACATAAGATCCTATGCTGTTCTAGCCTGGCCATTCAACCCTGTTAAAGGAGGACCTTTATTTCACCTTCAGCCTATGATATGTATGGTAGGTGTCCCTTCCTTCTCCTCCTCCTCCTCTTCCTCCTCCTCCTCTTTTCCTTCTACTCTTCTACTCTACTTTTCCTTCTGCCCTTGTGTAGTGAATGGGGGGGGGGGTCACATGGTGTCCTACTGCTCCTAGAATCAAGCCAGAGAGAGGCAGAAGGTGTCCGGGTGATTGGATAGGTTAAGGGCAACAGGTGATGAGATGGTGGTTGAGGGAAGTGGGTAGTGAGGTGGTGTATAATCCTTGTGGCACCTTTGGGTGCACACCTCCAGGCAGCTCTTTTCTTTTTTTTTTCCTTTTTTTAAAAAAAAATTACTTCTTTTCTTTTTTTGATTCGATATATTTTTTATTTACATTTCAAATAATATCCCCTTTTCTGGCCCCCCACTCCCCAACAGTCCCATCAACCCTCTTCCCTCCCCCTGTTCTCCCATCAACCCTCTTCCCTCCCCCTGTTCTCCCATCCACCCCTTCCCACTTCCCTGTTCTGGTTTTGCCTTATACTGCTACACTGAGTCTTTCCAGAACCAGGAGCCACTCCTCTGTTCTTTTTGTACCTCATTTGATGTGTGGATTATGTTTTGGGTATTCCAACTTTCTAGGCTAATATCCACTTTTTAGTGAGTGCATACCATGATTAATCTTTTGAGACTGGGTTACCTCACTTAGTATGATGTTCTCCAGCTCCATCCATTTGTCTAAGAATTTCATGAATTCATTGTTTCTAATGACTGTGAATATATACCACATTTTTTGCATCTTCCATTCTTCCGTTGAGGGATACCTGGGTTCTTTCCAGCTTCTGGCTATTATAAATAGGGCTGCTATGAACATATTGGAACACGTATCCTTATTACCTGCTGGGCAATCCTCTGGGTATATGCCCAGGAGTGGTACAGCAGGATCTTCTGGAAGTGAGGTGCCCAGTTTTTGGAGGAACCCCCAGACTGATTTCCAGAGTGGTTGTACCAATTTGCAACCCCACCAGCAGTAGAGGAGTGTTCCTCTTTCTCCACATCCTTGCCAACACCCGCTGTCTCCTGATTTTTAATCTTAGCCATTCTGACTGGTATAAGGTGAAATCTCAGGGTTGTTTTGATTTGCATTTCCCTAATGACTAATGAAGTTGAACATTTTTTAAGATGCTTCTCAGCCATCCAAGTTCTTTGAGTGAAAATTCTTTGTTTAGCTTTGTATCCCATTTTTAATAGAGTTATTTGGCTTTCTGGGGTCTAACTTCTTGAGTTCTTTGTATATATTGGATATTAACCCTCTATCTGATGTAGGGTTGGTGAAGATCTTATCCCAGTTTGTTGGTTGCCAATTTGTCCTTTTGATGGTGTCCACTGCAGGTGGTTCTCATCGTTGCACATGTGGCCCGCATAGGGCAGGTCCAAAGTGTTCAGGTGCCCAGGTTCTTGGGGTCATAGTTATGCAGGAAGCAGGCTGGGCAGTATGGGCATGAGTAGGGACATTCTCCTTTGTACTTCCATATGTAAATCTCTACCTTAGAGTCTTTCCTTGCCTCGAACTCGTAGGACAGAGTCCACCTCTGTTCTGTATGTAACCTCTTCTGATGGTCTTCTTGAAATCCAATTTTACATTTTTAACTATCGATTTTCCTGGGAAGAATCTTCCCCCTCCTCACTGGGTGCTGGACCCCATTGCAGCCTGGGCTCTGCCTTGCACTATACTACCCCTTTGGCCTGGTAGCCTTACACCCTCCTGGAAAATAGCAGGTTCAGGTGCTTTTCTCACCCAATGAACCTCCATGTCCATTTGCACAGCAGCCCAGGTACCCCCCACAGTGGGGAGGGGTCATATAGGGAGGGGTGGCAGGACCAGTCCCTGTATCTATTTAAAATTGATGATGTAATTAGTACATTAGGAGGGGATATTAGGTGCCCTGGGCCTCATCTTGGAGCATTTCAGGTGTTAGGGGACACCAGGGCTGGAGATACCAGATTCTTAATTGGAAAAAACAATAATAATTTAAGATTTAAAAAAAAAAGATCCTATACTTACACAATTAGAGTAATAAAACAGCAACGGTAACAGGGATAGATAAAGTTTCTCTGATAATTTTTTCGAACATCTCATGGTGTAGCCCAGGTTAGTTGGAAAGTAGAAATTCTTAGTTCATGCTCAGAGAGCAGTTGTTAAGGCTAGCACCACCACATCCAACTTAAATGCATGCTTTACAACTTCCTAATGTGTGATCAAAATTAGCCTGTTTGCATGGTAGGTCTCATGTTCAAGCTGTTCAGATAGAAACATTAATAATAGCAAATTGGAGTATATTTGATGTTTGTCTCACTTATTGATTGATTTTAACATGAAATATTATAATTGATTGTTTCTAGATAAGCTGATTAATGAACTTTATCTCCTAGAATTTTAAGCTAATGAAGCCTCACCAAAATATATGTAAGCTATTAAAAAACAAATTTATAGTATAAGTAGTATTTTTTTAATTTTATCTAATTGGTTTTTTTTAACACTCCAGATTTTATCCCCCTCCTAGTCCTCTCTCTGACTGTTCCACATCCCATATCTCCTCCAGCTGTCTCCATGAGGATGTCCCCACTTCCTGTCTCTTCAGGGTTAGGTGTATCTTCTCTGACTAAACCCAGACCCAGCATTCCTCTGCTATATATGTGTTGGGGGGACTCATATCAGCTGATATATGCTGCCTGGTTGGTGGCCCAGTGTCTTAGGAATTTCAGGGGTGCAGGTTAGTTGAGTCTGCTGGTCCTCTTACAGGGTCACTCTCCTCGTCAGCTTCTTCCATCTTTTCCCTAATTCAACCACAGGGGTCAGCAGCATTTATCCATTGATTGTGTGTAAATATCTAAATCTGAACTGCTTGTTGGGTCTTTCAGAGGGCAGTCATGATAGGGTCCTTTTTGTGAGCACTCCATAACCTCAGTGCTAGTGTCAAGCCTCCCCTTGAGCTGGATCCCACCTTATTTTCCTCAGGCCCTTCTCCATTTTTGTTCCTGCAGTTCTTTCAGACAGGGACAATTATGGGTTTTGACTAAGATGGCAACCCTATCTCTCACTTGATGCCCTGTCTTTCTGCTGGAGGTGGGCTCTACAAGTCTCCTCTCCCCACTGTAGGGCATTTCATCTCTCTCTCCTTGAGTACTGAGAGTCTCTCATCTCCCAGGTGTCTGGTACATTCTGGAACGTCACCCCACTTCCTACTTCCCAAGGTTGCCTGTTTCCTTTCTTTCTGTTGGCACTCAGGGCGTTAGTCGTTTTCCACCACCCAATACCTGATCATGTTCCCTTCTTTTCCTCCTTGTCCCTTTTCCCACCCAGGTCCCTCCCTCCCTCCCCATCCTGTGATTGCTTTTTTCTCCCTCCCAACTGGGATTGAGGTGTCCTCACTTGGGTCCTCCAGCTTGTTAACCTTTTTGAGTTAGGTGGACTGCATCTCAGGTATCCTGAACTTTTTTTTTTCTTTTTGGCTAATATCCATTTATTAGTGAGTACATACCATGCATGTTCTTTTGGGTCTGAGTTAACTCACTCAGGATGATACTTTCTAGTTCCATCTATTTGCCTGCAAATCTCAGGATGTCCTCATTCTTAATAGCTGAGTAGTATTCCATTGTGTAAATGAACCACACTTTCTGTATCCATTCTTCTGTTGTGGAACCTCTAGGTTGTTTCCAATTTCTGGCTATCACAAACAAGGCAGCTATGAACATAGTCGAGCACATGCCCCTGTTGTGTGGTAGGGCATCTTTTGGATATATTCCCAAGAGTTGTATCACTGGGACTTCAAGTAGACCTATTTCCAATTTTCAGAGGAATCTCCAGATTGATTTCCAGAGTGGCTGTACCAGTTTGCAATTCCATTGACAATGGAGGCGTGTACCTCTTTCTCCACATTCTCGCCAGCATGTGCAGCTAACCTGATTTTTTGATCTTAGCCATTCTGACTTGTATGAGGTGGAATCTCGGGGTCATTTTGACTTGCATTTCCATGATGACTAAGGACTTTGAACATTTCTTTAGGTGCTTCTCAGCCATTAGAGATTCCTCTATTATGAATTCTCTGTTTAGTTCAATACCCCATTTTTGATTGGATTGTTTGTTTTTTTTGGGATGTATAGCTACTTGAGTTCTTTTTTTTTTTTAACTTTAAACAAAATTTTATTACACAAAGAGTGTCACATTATTAGATACTTCTCTGCTTTGTACACGATCATTCCCACCCTCCACAGAAAGGCTGCTTCTGAATTTCTCATGTGGTGACATGTCACTACAGTCCTGGTGCTAACAGAACAGTACAGAAATTTAAGTGATTTAAGTTGAAAGCCGAACACTGGTGTATAGCTCTTGCACCCAACATCAGGAATATACAAATGTCTTTATTCAAAAATACAAAATAAATTATCTTTAGGCACGGACAATGACAGCAGTAAGCCATTATACATTGTTAAAGAACACCAGTAACTGATGCTTACAGTGATCACTCAGCCTTCAGTCATTTTTTTTCCAGATGAGTTCTCTGAAGTTATCAGTGAGGAACCTGCCTTGAATTCTTTATATATTTTTGACACTAGGCCTCTATTGGATGTGGGGTTAGTAAAGATTTTTTTCCCAATCTGTAGGTTGCTGATTTGTCCTATTGACTATATCCTTTGCCTTGCAGAAGCTTTCCAGTTTCATGAAGTCCCATTTATCAATTCTTGATCTTAGAGCATGAGCCATTGGAGTTCAGTGTGAACGTGAGAAGAGAATAAGGGAACTAAGAAAGTACCAGTGACTACCTCTCTGCTAGGAACTAACTCTCACTCTCTCTCTCTCTCTCTCTCTCTCTCTCTCTCTCTCTCTCACTCTCACTCTCTCTCTCTCTCTCTCTCTCTCTCTCTCTCTCTCTCTCTCACACACACACACACACACAAGTTATAAGGATAAACAATAACAGCTTCAGAAGTCAGGTAATGGATGGGAGTAACAGCATTGACAGTATTTAGCATAAAGAGGTCAATTTAAAAGGTTAAAAGCTTCTAGCATTGGGGATAGAGGACATGGTTTAGTGACTAAGTGCACTGGCTATTCTTCCAGATAAACTATGGCTGACTCCCAGAACCCACAGAACAGCTAATGACCATCCATGTTTGATTTCAGTTGCAGGGGATTCTATACCATATTGTGGTTTCTGTGGGCACCAGGCATACAACTAGTGCACACACACAGAGGCAAAACACCTATACACATAAATTTTTTAGTAAAATTTGTATCATGTGAACTTATATCTCAAACTGATATTAGCTTGCCAATCAAAAATGCACTTTTTGAAATTTGAACAAAATGTATGATGATATAGCTTATTTTGAAATGTTCTAAACAGAAAATCTCAGTAAGCTTTGATCTTTTCTTTAAATATGTTAAAATGATACACCATCAATGTATTTTTAAACTATTATAAATTAAAAGTAACCATATATTAGTTGAATTTCAACTGGATCCTAAAATGGTTAGACATAAAAAGAAGGGGATCATACTTCAGTATGCTCAGTGTAGCTATAATTCTTATGCTAGAGTATATACTTTTGTATTATTTATATACAAAATTATTAATCCTGTCTTGAAATGAATAAACAAAACAGATCTTCAAAAGTCTGTATCCATAGACAGAGAACTTTTTAAAAAAATATAAAAGCATGTTTTACTACTTTGCTCCTCCTATAAAGTAGTGTGTTACTCTTCTAAGTAAAAAATAAATGAATTTTAAATCAACAAATTACTACTATAAACTAGTGCTTGGTTCATCTCTTTTTAAAAATATGTTTTCTGTTTTTAATAAAAACACAGCTACAACATGGCATATATACTTATGTGGAATACACACAAACACACACTTCTATGAACTTATATTGGATACTCTTCTTAGTGTGGAACCAAATATCTAGCAGGAAGCAACTTAAGTCAGAAAAAATTTATTTTGGCTCGCATTTCAGAGGAACACAGTCCACAACGTTAGAATGACATCACAGTGGAGGTGTGAGCTAGCTGCTCCCTCCAAGTGTGCCAAAAGGAAGCAGCAAGAGGTCAGAGCTAGCACCAAGCTCATGTCTGCTTGTCCTTCTAATTTTTGGCCATCACATCACAAGCTAAGTGATGTTGTGGCTCACATTTGGGGTGAGTCTTCCTTCTTCCACTAAAACTGATCCTAAGGCAAGAAGAAAAACAGCTCAAAGAGTACAACGCATAAATGTCCCTGCAGGTTTAAAGAAGATGTGACGAGAGTTACAGAGATGGATGGGGAACAAGTGGGGACTCTTGCCTTTATAATTTGGTTTCTTTAAGAATTGGGGAGCCAGAACTTGGCACACATTATTAGAATCCTCTGCCTTATTTTAACAGTCAAATAATTATGATGCTTGAGAGAATATGAAAGAGGTCCTGAACCAAAAGAGGACTTGAAGTTCTCCTTAAGAATCTCCATAATTTTCCATTCATTGGCTAAGATGGTTTGGTACAGAGTGGGAGTAGGAGACACGACAGTACTGGATATATTTTGTAGATAAAGCTAAGTACAGTGAATAATTTTTCTTGTTGCAACAATGAGGCTTATTTTGTTTTACTATGTAAGGGTACCACGAGGTCAGGAAGGCATTGTAGCATGAGTGTCCATGGTTAGGAAGCAAAAGTAACAAGTGTGTGTTCTCAGCCTGTTTTCTTTCTTCCTTTTCATATGGTCTACAAGGTCAGGGCATGGGATGATGCCAACAATATTCAGGGTGGCTTTTCCTTGCTTTGCCAAAGTCCTTGAAATTTCTTCATGGACAAAACCAGAGGTGTTTGTCCACACAGAGATTCTAAATCCCATCAGGTTGGTAAGAAGAATATCTATCACAAACATGTTTTGACAGTTTGTCTGTTAGATATATGAAAGAATAATCCAGAGAACCATATGAAATATCCCAATGGAAATGTTAAAAATGATAATATACAGGTCTGGCATTCAGTGGAAAAATCTGAATTAGAGATTAAAAGAATGTTTGGCCATCAAGACAGATGCACTTAAGTCAGAGGACATGTTTATTTCCTGTCCATGAAAAAATACTATACCTTGGGGGTGGAGAGGTGCCTCAGCTGTTAAGAAGGCTAGTTACTATTGGAGAGGACCCAGGTTCGATGCCCAGTACCCACAAAGCAGATCACACTTAACTCCAATTCCAGGAGACCCAATGTCTTCTGCCCTCTGCTGGAAGCAGGCATACAGGACATATGCAGACATACATGCAGGTAAAACACCCCTAAGTCTGGTGTTCTGTACCTTTAATTCAAGCATTCTGGAGGCAAATATAGAGTTTGAAGCCAACCTGGTCTAATAAAGAGAATTCTAGGCCAGATAGAGCTACATAGTATAGCACTGTCTCAAAAAACTACAACAAAACAAAGCAAACAAAAACAACATGCTGTTGTGAGCAATGGATGTTGGGCAAGCCTTGGTTTCTCTGCCCATTCAAGGCATTTTTGGGAATCCAGTGGCCTTGCCTTACTTCATTACAACTTTGGCGAGTGATATGTAATCTTTGACATGATTTTCAATGTATTGCAGTTCCTTCTCCATTGAAATGGAGTTTTTATAGTCCTCCCTAAAGCCAAATGACTTCATATAACATGACAATACTTTGCAGACTCAAAAATCATACCAACCATGTGCCTGTTCAAATAAAATATTGCAACAAGGAGAGGACAGATCAACACTGAGAAAGTGTTCCAGTCTTACAGAACAGAACAATTTTAACTAGTGCTTTACATAGTTATTTTATTTCTTGTACAATAATAGCAACAATAACAATAATGATAATAATAATAATCTAAATATATTGGGCATGCACATGTGTGTGTCATATGTTAAGTGTTTTATGTAATTTGTACAGTGCTAATTCTTTTACCTGCATTGTCTAATTTGGTCTTTGCCTATTTCTCTGGTATGTTACTATTTCCTTCATTTTACTGCTCATGGTATGAATGTGCTCACTCCTCAGTAAGGGAGGAGTGCTCACAATGCTCCGATGTGGGTACTCATCCTTTGTCCATACTGGATGCTACTTTGGATGTTTTCAATCTAGTATAGCAGCACTAGAAAATATCTGTTCCTCACAAGGCTTGAACACATTTTGTTTCTGTCCTTTAGTCCTTCAAACTGTTCATATACTTTCTTCTTCCTTTCTTTTCATATTGATGACTAAGATTGAAAGTTTAGGATTGTTTTCATTTTGTTTGTTTGCTTGCTTGCTTGTATTGTATTTGGGTTTGGATTCTGAAGAAAATACAAGCCAGTGATGCATGTGCTCTCTAAAATCGTGCTTAGAACATTTCAAATATCAAATGATTTAACACCTTGAAGGAAAAATGTCAGTTTCTGAAACAGCATGCCATTAGATATTAGGGGCATTTGTTATAAATGCATGGTTGTATTTTGATTGTATACAGTTATTTTTTGAAGTGCCCACAAAACACACATGTAGTTCCACAAAAAAAACAAATGAGTATAAATGTAAAAGTGGCCACCTATTTCACCTTGATTAAAACTGCATTTTGTTATGTTCATTGTTTTCATCTCATAACCTGGAAAAAAGCTTTTTGTTTGGCAGAATAATGTTATCATAGAGCAGTCATACAATATGGCCCTAATTTTTGTCAATGTGTGCTGGGCTTAGCAAAGTCACTTTAAACTTTAAGGAATCTATTTTGGTGTTTAACTCTTACTTTTGACATGATTTATATTCTGAGTTGATCTCAACATCTTCCTGCTTGAAACTCAGCAGAATGACATTAGCTAGAAAGGTTCCTATTATAAGCAGTGACTGCCTGGGCTGCAGTCCTGTTACTAGAAGCCTGTCAGAATTTTCAGTGATTCTTCCTTTTCTGGATATTGTGATTTAATCTGCTAAAATCTATTATTCCCTGAGAGCTATGCAGCCATCTAATGTCTTATAGCAAGGCCTCTCCCAAAAGTTATAATACATTATTTCAAAATTATAAACACAGCACCTGACTCTAAACCAGAATTCTGGGTAGATTTGCAGAACTACCCAGGTCACTTGCAGTAACCTTCTCGTGCTCTTCCTCATACAGTTCCTCAACTTGTCACTTCCTCATGTTGTAATAGCCGGCACCCCTAATCGTAAAACTAGTTTGTTGCTACTTCATAACTGAAATTTCGCTACTGTTATGAGTTGTAATCTAAATATATACAGATATTTACAGAGTAATACAGATATATAGAGTAACTGATATGCATTCTCAACAGGGTCATGGCCCACAGGTTGAGAATTTCTGATTTATATGGCTCTAGAATGGCATTTATTTATATTGCTATCTATAGATGTGGGTGGATAAATGATAGCCCCTACCAAAAGGTACAAGGATCCTAATATCTCAACCTTGTAAATATGTTACTATATATGATCAAATGTATTCTGTAGCTTAGTGTGATTGTCACATCTTGAATCTCAGCATTCTGGAGGTATCTTAGGATTTTGCTGCTGTGAACAGACAACATAACCAAGACAATTCTTATAAGAACAACATTTAATTGGGGCCAACTTTCAGACTCAGAGGTTTGGTCCATTATCATCAAGGTGGGAACATGGCAGCATCTGTGCCATGCATGGGAACAGGCAGGCATGGTGCAGGGGAAGCTGAGATTTGAAATCTTCATCTGAAGTTTGCTAGCAGAATATTGACTTCTAGGCAGCTAGGAGTAGGGTGTTAAATTCATGCCCACAGTGACCCACCTACGTCTACAAGACCACATCTACACCAACAAGGCCAAACTTCCAAATAGTGTCACTCCCAGAGCCAAGTGTATAAACAATCACAGGAGGCAAAGGCAGGTCTTTGAATGTGAGGCCATCATGATCTATGTAGTTTCAGATGATGCTGAAATTCTTGTCCTCTTGCCTCTACCTCACAAGTGCTAGGATGTACTCCTGGATTTATGCAGTGTTGGGGTTTGAAAGAGGGCTTTGTGTATGGCCTGCTTGGCAAGGATATCATTGGCTGAATTATATTCTTAACTGTAGAATGGCCTTGAGGTGAAAGTTTATCTTAGATGAAGCAGGAGGGGCACAATCTAATTATGAGAGGCATTAAAAACCAAAGAGGAAAACATAAGAACTTAAGAGTGCTGTCACCACAGAGAGACAAGGCGAGATGTGAAGGAGGAAAGAGACTTGCTGGCGTCATAGCGTACATGAGCCCCAGAATGTAGGCAACTTTCAGAATCTAGGAGTGGGCCCTGGCAGCCAGTAATCACATTTGAGGAAACCTCACTGAAACAACCACAGCAGCTGGATTCTTCCTACAGTCTGTACAGGAAAGAAAATAACTTTATCCTGTGAGCTACAGAGAGGACATAGTCCAAAGAAACAACTTTAATTACTTGAGCACAGAGACCTGCTTTGAAATTCTCACCTTTGGAGCTGAGATAAAATAGGTTTATGTAGCTTAGTTCCTGAGCTAGCTGCTAAGGTCCTTAGACAGCAAGAGAACACCAATACTGTAGGAAGCCACGTTGATAGTATGTGTATACTAATACTGCATTGGTACCTTCTTTGAATAGAAGAAGTTAGGAAATATTTTATATATGAGACTAGGAAGAAGCAGTGGAATGGAAAAGAAACATATTCCCTTTGCACTCTCCCATTCAGTTAAGACCTTGGAAAACTATCAGGATTCTAGTTGCAAAAGAGAAAAACAATATGGTCTGATCCTGTACCACAGCACCCAGAGCTGATCCTGTGCTATAGCACTCCATACCTGAATACAGGCAGAAGAGAGCTGGTCTCCAAGGAATGCTGATATGCCTGTGAGCACAAGTAAGACAAAGACTTCTACTCCAAGGGACCTGCCCAAAGCCCCAGGACACAGCAACCAAGAAGCAGCCTGGAACCAGATCCTTCCAGTATCTGTCTGAACCCAGAACTGACCCTGTGCCACAGATCTCCATACCCAAATTCCTCCCAGAGAGAACTGTTCTCCCAGGAGTACTGACACACAGGTTTTCAGGAGGGACAAGCCACAGTCAGAGACAGCAAGACCAGCAATCACAAGAGATAACCAGAAGGTAAAAGGCAAGCACAAGAACATAAACAACAGAAACCAAGGCTACTTGGTATCATCAGAACCCAGTTTTACAACCACAGGGAGTCCTGGATACCACAAAACACCAGAAAAGCAAGATTCTGATTTAAAATCACATCTCATGATGATGATAGAGGGCATAAATGACTCCCTTAGGGAAATACAGGAGAACACAGATAAATAGGTAAAGCCCTTATAGAGGAAGCACAAACATCCCTTAAAGAATTACAGGAAAACACAACCAAACAGGTAAAGGAATTGATCCAGGAACTAAGAAATGGAAATAGAAACAATAAAGAAACCGCAAAGGGAGACAACTCTGGAGATAGAAAATCTAGGAAAAAGGTCAGGAGTCACAGACACAAGTATCACCAGCAGAATACAAGAGAAAGAAGAGAGAATCTCAGGTGCCAAAGATACTATGGAACACATTGACACAACAGTCAAAGAAAATGTAAAATGCAAAAAGTTTCTAATTCAAAACATCCAGGAAATCCAAGACACAATGAGAAGACAGAACCTAAAGATAATAAGTATAAAAGAAAATTAAGATTCCCAACTTAAAGGACCAGTAAATATCCTCAACAAAATTATGGAAGAAAACTTCCCTAATCTAAAGAGAGTGATGCATGTGAACATACAGAATTCTAAATACATTGGACCAGAAAAGAAATTTTGTCCTTTTACATAATACTCAAAACACAAAATGCACAAAACAAAGAAAGAATATTAAAAGCAGTAAGAGAAAAAGGTCTAGTTGCATATAAAGGCAGACCTACCACAATTACAACAGACTTCTCACCAGAGATTATAAAAGCTAGAAGATCCCAGGAAGAGATCATACAGACCTTAAGAGAACACAAATGCCACCCCAGGCTACTATACCTAGCAAAACTCTCAAATCCCATAGATGGAAAAATCAAGATATTCCATGACAAAACAAAATTTACACAATAGCTTTCCACAAATCCAGTCCAACAAACAATAATAGATTGAAACTGTTAGTTATCTATCCATCTACTTTGCTGAAAGTGTGTGTTTATCACCTATAGGAATTCCCAATTAGAATTTATAGGGTCACTTATGTATACAATCATATTATCTACAAATAAAGATACTTTCACTTTCTTTTTAATTCATATCTCCTTTATCTTCCTCAGTTGTCTTATTGCTCTAGATAAAACTTCAAGTGCTATATTGAATAGATATAGAGAGAGTGGACAACTTTGTCGTGTTTCTGGTTTCGATGGAATTGCTTTGAGTTTCTGTTCATTTAATTTGATACTGACTTTAGGCTTGCTGTGGATTGCCTTTATTATGTTGAGGTATGTCTCTTGCTTCCACAATCTCTCCAGGACTTTTAACATGAAGAATGCTGGATTTTGTGAAAGGACTTTTTTTCCATCTAAGAAAATGATTGTATGTTTTTTTTTCTTTCAGTTTGCTTATATGGTGAATTACATTTATTGATTTTCATATATTGAACCATTCCTGCATGTCTGAGATGAAGTCTATTTGGACATTATGGATGATATTTTTGCTGTGTTCTTGGATTTAGTATGAAAGTACACTTTGAGTATTTCAGCATCTATGTACATGAATGAAATTGTTTTTTAGTTATCCTTTTTGCTGAGTTTTTATATGGTTTCAGTATCAGAGTAACCCTGGCATCTTAAAATGACAATGACAATGTTCCTTCTGACTCTATTTTGAGGGTTAATTCTTGGTTTTAACCCTTCTAGAAAGTATAGTTCTGTTCTAAAAGTATCTGGACCTGGGCATGTTTTAGGTCAGAAACTTTTAATAATTGCTTCTGTTTTACCATTGTTTATAGGTCTACTTAAATTGTTTATCTGCAAAGGCTTCAGTGACTCACTGGGATACATGCCAAAGAATATATTTTAAAACCAACATAACAAGCTAAAGCAAATAAAAAACCCATATCATATTAAGCCAAGCAATTAATATATATGATCACATATGAACATGTGAGGCTGAAGCCCAAGGCCCAGATTCTCTGCCAAATATTTACAATTTGACTTTAGCTGATTATGTGTCTTCCCTGTATCAGGTTTTCTCCTTGTTAAAATAATGACTTCATTAAAAACAAAATAACCCAAGATTCTTAGACAAATGAGGATGTGAATATAGTTCACTGGATTTTGTTTGCCTGATGATGTCGGATCACATTTGAAAGTTAGTTTGCAGATTAAGAAGTGCTGGAATGTTGTTCATATTCTCAAAATATCACCCATTTGGCATATGAAAACTAAAGCTCAGAACCCAGGTGAATGAATGTTACTTTTCTTTTGATCACTAGTGAATTCAAGAATTATTTTTGCTATATAAGAATTACAACAGCCACTTCTGAGAATTACATGAGTGGCGTAAATTGGTTTAATTTAAGAAGAAAATAATGGTCAATACTTCTGTATCTCAGTAGTTATGTTATGGATTACCTTACAAAGGCATCCTGTTCCTTCTTCTCCATGGGACAAGCTACTGTTACATGGACGATAAAGCTTCTGGAGCTTTGGATTAGGAAAGTGTTGACTGCCGTCCTGTTCTTTCCCGATGCAAGTGTGTAAAGTGCTGGATGTGTAATTGGAAATGTTGTATATTAGTTGTTAGTAGCCCTGGGAGCTTTCTCACGGACAACATCAGGCCCATGCATTTTCACATTCCAAGATCTAAATGGAGCTCAGTGAGGGAAATAAATGACAACCCTGACATTTAATGAGACATAAAAGCCTTTGACTGTGACCTTGAGATGTGATTTGGTATTTATGATGTGAAATGGCTTCCCTTCTTCCAAGTGGAGAAACATCTGGTCTGCGTGGAAAGAGTTTTCATTAAGAAACAACAACAACAACAACAATACCTCAGCAACCCTATATAAAATCGACAAGTAAATGCTGCAAAATCTAAAGCAGTGGGTGAAAGTTCATAGGACACATGAAAGTGCCCCCCAAGTATGCATAGACTGTACTGATGCGAAAGAGCATGAAGAGAGCAAGTCTCCCAAGCTGCATAAACATGTGCAGCCCCACGAGAGTGTGAGAAAGTGTGTTTCATGTAGTGATTGATAGCAAGGGTTTCCTGGTTCACTTTGAACTCCTAGCAGGAACTGTGGGGTGCCCTCAGGGGTTGTCTGCTTTTGTGTGTCAGGAACTCTGTTTTGTTAGAAAATAGTAAAGAACACTGTTTATATTCCCTTTGTTCTCGAATGGTGTCTACACTTTATGGGAATTAAGCAAGGTTGAGAAACATCCCAAACTTATTTGTACATCTTAAAGCAAATGGCCAGCTTCACTTAGAAACCGGGCATGGTTTTCATTCTTACTTTTCTTTGTGTTTATCCTCTTAATTCTGCATTAGCTTTCATTTCTCCTGTCCTTGTTGTGGTGAGGAATGACACAGTCTGAACTACTTAATAAGATGGCCATTTCAAACATCAATGAGAGGAGAGGCCATTGGTCCTGTGAAGGCCTGATGCCCCAGAGTAGGGGAATGCCAGCCAGGAAAGTGGGGAAGGGGGGTTGGTGAGGAGGGGGAGGGGATAGGGGGTTTCGGGAGAGATATCATTTGAAATGTAAACAAAGCAAATATCTAATAAAAAATTAGAAATAATATAAAATGAATAATATACACATGATTAAATATGGAGATCCTGATAAGACGTGTTCATTGCTTGGTTGGATGGTTTTGGTTTTTGAGACCAGATCTCAATAGGTAGCCATGGCTGGCCTTGAATTCATAGAAATCCACCTGCCTCCTCTTCCCTAGGGCTGTTCCCAAAAAAACCTTTCATTCTTGTAAGTTAGTTATAGAAAACAAAAGGAAATTAACTGAAGGCAAGTCTGCAGTACTATGTAACATGCTCACTGGAAGGCAGTGAGTTCTGCATGAGTAAGAATTTTTCCAGTTAAACAAGAGGTCTGGAGAACCCTCTTAAGTGTATGATCTAAGGAGCATAAGTTTTGTATTTTCCAAAGTTTAAATGCCATGTTAGATAGGTAAAGTACAATTAATGGTGCCATACAGTGAAATTGTGGACATATAAGATCAGGCAAGCTGAAATTCCAGCATGGAATGGGGGAGTTGTTAAGCTGCCCCTTCTAGAGGGGCTCTTGGGAATGGGTAGTTTGGGGGCAATGGCAGGCTACCCATGCTCCAGTACATGACCCTAAAGCCATGCACATACCATCAGCACTAAGGAAAATTAGTGAGTTCCAAAAGAAAACAGTGCATGAACCTGGGGAGGTATGGGTGGGTAGATAAGAGAGGTGACAGGGTGAATACGCTCAAAGTATATTATATGTAAAGGTAACATTTTCAGATATTGAAAATAGCTCTTCTTTAAAAATATGCATGTGTATACTTCCTAAATATATTGAACAGATCTCAAAGCAAACAGGACAATTGTTGAAATGTACACAGGAAAAATGATGATTTTAAAGCTCACTGCAGTTTAATTAATTAATTAATTAATTAATAGTGTAGCAAGCCATAACTCCAAGAAACACTCAAAGTGAGGCATCATATCTACTCTTTTTGTATCCCTATTATGGGTGGGGTTTTCTTCCGGTATGTATGTGTGTTTGTTTAGAGAGAAGTGATTTATTTTTTAAATGACACAGCTAACTGAGCACTGCTCTTCTGAAGAATGCTTTTCCTTATGTTGTCTATGCCAGCCAAAGGAAAACTCTTTCAGGATTTCTGAATGTATTTTCAAAGTACTTTTCATAAAAGCCAAGTTCTGATTTGAAAACAATGACATTCTGCAGGTAGTGAAGATTTGCAAATATTCTATTCCTTTCACATATTATGGATAAGGATGCTCATCTTTTCTTAACATTTTTAGGGAATGTTATTAATTAATCTGATAATAATTAAAGCATAAATTATATCAAAATAATCTGTAAATTGGTGTTTCAGATTTATATTTTTATACATAACTTCATTTATATGCAAATATTCATATATATTATTTATATATAAACATATATAATATTATACACACACTCAAATATATATAGTACACATATATAGATATGTGTAAATATTCCTTCCTTTGAAATAAACCTAAAACTTGAAGATAAGAATTCCTATCCTTTAGATACAAACATTTCTTTCTTACTTCAGAATTAAACTACCTTTTCCCAAAGCCATACAGTAAACCTATAAAAAAATCCATCACAATAATCATCAAATGCCATGCATGTTTTTGTATAATATTCTAGTTTATTTTTATTTGATAGAGCATGAAAAATGTTTCCTCACTTGAATCAATAGCCTCACACTGACTTAGCGCTCAGAATAAATGTTCATCTTTGGTTTTTGAGCTAGTCTTGGGAGTGCAAATCCTGGTTCCGCCATCTACTGTGACATCATATCCTTGAACATGTGGTGTCATCATTTTGAATTTCCCAAGGGTTAACATGAAAGAATGTCAGCAATAACATTCTTGTCTCCAAGCCCATGCATATCATACGTTCTTTTGAGAATAGGTTCATTTTTGCAAACCAACAGGCCAGAGTGTCACCAGGACTGTGTCACGCAAACCTTACGTTCATTCACATCATTTTATGTCAATGAGACATCCATATTGATTGACATAAGGGTATTTTCAAAGGGTTTTTTTTTTTTACCATAAACAATTACTCCCCAGTTGATCCTCTATATTGTATACATGCTTTGCCCAGTATATTTGTTTCCTCCAAACTCACTAATAGAGCATATTATTAGAAGTTTAATCTTTATTAGTCTAAAATGTGAACGATGCTGCTTTAGCTGTCTCTTTCAAACAGAAACTATGCTGCAGTGTTAAAAATAACAGTTTTGTTTTTATACCCTTTAAATTCTCAAACTTATTTTAACTGAATTCTCGGTACAAATGAAAACGCAAAAGGGATGTTTAAATAATTTCTATGTCTTGTAATGAAGATAAAGAATATGTTTTACACACATGTTCCTGTCATAGATTCCTTGATTTAAAAAGATCCTAAAACTTCTGTAAAAGAAACCCTTTGCTTTAGATTCAAACTTTTTTTTGCTGTAGTTTTTGCCTTTTCTTTTTCTTTTTTTTACTTCAGAGTTAATTTTTCCCAAAGTCAAAAAGTAAAAATGTGAACTACACTTAGAGAAGTAGTAAGATTTTTTGGATTTTTGCATATTTAAATTATTTGTGTATATTTATGCATATATATCTCTCTGCCTTGGATATGGTTCAGCTCTAAAATATCAAAGCAGGTATGAATAAGCTAATTCCTATTCTGGTGCCTTACATTAAACCTTACAAAGGATTTTCTCTAATATTTAAGCAATTTACTTTTAATTAATTAACTGTATGACTATCAGGAAGAAATTGCAAGTCCTACTAAAATACCAGTTCTAGTGTCACAATTCAACTAATAAAGGACCCTCTTTCCCACACCTTCAGAGGTACAGCTAGCTCACAACTTATTTATTGCATTTCAGACAATTCTAGATGATACATGTCAATTTTATGCAGAATTTAAAAAGTACCGTCCTAGAGGCAAGGAGGAGGGAGGGAGGATGGAATGTGGGTTTGTGTAGGGGAGACAGGAAAGGGAGACAATGTTTGAAATGTAAATAAATAAAATAACCAATTAATAATAATAAAAAAGTACCCGTCCCTTAACATTTTTCTGATACAGGTTCTATATTCACACAAGAAACAATGGTTTCTCTTTCTGCCATGCATGGTAAACCTTCAAATGTTCCAGGAAAAGAGCCCTTTAAAGCATTCTTTTTCTAAGGTTTAGTACTTGTGTTCCCTTTATACACCCTTGTATCAGCTCTTCTAGCCATCAGCATCCTGGTTACACCTCTTCCAATGAACTCTGATTTGGCAACTACCCTTTGAAATGGCAGTGTCAGGAACTGATGAGGAGTGCATGTACTCTGACTAGTTGCAAGAGCAGGTGCATCTCTGCTTCCTTAATTCTGGGTACCTGCTGTCATCTTCTGGTTTTTGTTTTTTTGTTTTTTTTTTCTGTTTGTTCGTGTTTCTGTTTTTAAACAAATAGAAACAGTGCTACTTTATTAAATACTGAGTTTATTTCAGATGTTTGTTTTGATCTCCCTACCATTTCCATATTTGACCACCAGTACGACTATGTCCTATCACAATATTCCATCATACTTAAAACCAAGTGATAGACGGAGGTCCATTCTTGAAAACTAAACAGCCATTTTCAACAACACATTCCTGGCAATAGAACCTGGACAACATTTATCAAACACAATGGGGAATGTTCTTACGTAGCTTTATAAGGACAGCTAAATACGAGCAGTTACAGAAATAAAGTGAGGCAGAATATTTCAAACTTTTTAAGCCATTTTTTTTTTTTTTTGGTGGTACCTTTTTTTTTTCTTTTTTTTTTCCGATAAATTTTTATTTGCATTTCAAATGATTTCCCTTTTACTAGCCCCCCACTCCCCAAAAGTCCCATCAGCCCCCTTCCCTCCCCCTGTTTTCCCACCCAACCCTTCCCACTTCCCTGTTCTGGTTTTACCCTATACTGCTTCACTGAGTCTTTCCAGAACAAGGGTTCCAGAAGAACTCCTTCGTTCTTCTTGTACCTCATTTGATGTGTGGATTATGTTTTTGGTATTCCAGCTCCCCCATTGCTACAGATTTGAATGGCCACCTGGTCAGTTATCCAGAAATACTTCCTCACAAAATTAATGAACTCGTTTTCCACTGTGGGAAGAAAAGCACCTTTTCTCATATTTGCTTGCATTTTTGCTTTACTGTCTTATGCAGAACTAGGTCCTTTTGTTGTTTTATGAGATTTTTTCTGGCTTTTGAAGGATCTTGACCCTTTGATCTTGGTGTTGATAGTTTTGAGTCTTTTCCATTTCAGCTTGATTTTTCTGCTGCTTTGACTGGAGCATCTCATACAGATTTCTACACTGGAACTTTTTCTTCAGTTTCGTCCTTCTCTTCCTCCTCTTCTGCCTCTTCCTCCTCTTCCTCTTCATCATCCTCATATCTCCATCAAGTCTTCCTCTACAGCTTCAAGGTGCTGTCCACTGATGTGCACAGGCCCTGAACCACAGTTCAACTATAAGACTACAGGTGGTACAACCACAAAGCCCCTAAGGAAAGCTAGCTTTAGGTCGTAAAGACTGTTTTAGAGTTGCTAGTGTTACTTTAACTGGATTGTCCTCGTAGTTCATTGACTCTGTTTCTATAATGTGGAATTCATCTTTTGCCCCTGCTCCTAAGCTAACCATTCATAATCTTCATCATTATTCACTTTAAAATGATAATCTTTGTTAGCCTTCAGTTCACAAGTGAAAAGGTCGTTCTGAAGCCTAAGAGGGTTCATATCTATGTCCACCAAGTCTCCCATGAAGTAGAGGTGTATTCTTCAGTGTGAGGGAAGCCAGATGGGAAAACCTGCCTACTGCACCTCAGAATAGACATGCAGGAGAGAATCAAGCCAAGCACTTGCTGTTTCTTTTCAGTTCAAGTGCTATGTGGCTTGCTTACAGATCACAACGTACTACAGATGTATTTACAACTTAGAAAAGATGTATTGGGTGCTAAGATTTAAATTATTATCCTACCATATAGAAATTATCAAAACAGAATAGCATAAAATTGATTTAAATGTGTGAATGTCTAGATGTTTTAAATATCATTTTTCCCTCTTTGCTGATCAAACTTTCTAAATGGTAAAATTTCGTTCCTTTAAAATGAATGCATTTATTTTTTGCCAGACTGCAATAGAGTGGACATAAGTGAACTCAAATCAGTGAAATGTTAAGGTCCATATATTTGCTTGGTTTATTTTTTGAATAATAAAGATAAGAATAGAGAAACCAAGAGACACATATTTTAAAAACACGTGCAGACTATCTCTGGGTAGCCCAACTTTATCTTGTTTTTATGTTCTCTCCATATATAATACATTGAAATGATAGATGGTTATGAGTGCTATTAAAATTCAGCAGATATTTATGCAGGGTCTACTCTCTGTGAAATGCTTTTGCAAAGTACCACAGGGAAACATTAAGACATGTGCAAGAGCTGAGTTTTTCATCACTATGATCTCCCCAAAATCTTAAAATAAAAAAACCATTTAGAACCATGAAATAAATATCCTTGCTATTAGGGCTCTTTGCAGAATTTTAATTTGAAGAATGACTCTTACTAAAATGGTATGGCTCCAAAATATTCATTTTCCATGTACATGGCCCCAAGTGAAAGACTCCATGTGTAATTTCTTATTTTATTACCAAAATGAACTTTTAAGAGAGGAACAGTTCAGGTGATATTAGTGAAAAATAACTGAACCTCTGAAAGTATAAATAAATTTCCCAAGAGCAGCACACTACAAAAAGACAACATCTGATTCCAAACTAGGATGTTAACGCTATAAGAATGAGCTTCATCATTATGTGATTTATATATAAGACTCCAATATTAATAGAAGCTTCAGATCACAAACACAAGCCTGGGTATTTTTTCTGGAAGAAGACACTTGAATGTCCTTTATTGTCCTGTTGATTCTTCTCTGGTGTCTGACAGAGTATCCTCTGAACCTCTAGAATTCTTATCTTCTGAAATTCACAACCAGCTCCTACTCTCCCTAATAAGAATCACCTGCAGAGTTTATGAATGAGGGAGGAGAGGGAATGAAATAGTAGCAGATCAGTAACATTTAGAATCAAATCAAAATACCGCTTGCTTTTGCAGAAAATATTACCGGCTCTTTCAAAACACTCTTCATCTGAATAATGTAAACTGCAATGAACTGAACCTGCAGCGTGTGTGTAAGACTGCTCAGGTAGTGAAAAGGGCGAATACTGAGCACTCCCTGAAGGAGAAAAAGAAAAAACCCTCTGTTCTGTTCACTCTTGTTTCTCTTTTAGTAATAAAGCGAGGGAGAACTAGACAATAGCTACATACAATTAAAGGTGATAAATATCTTTAAGACAAAACAATTCCCTAAACAGTGAAAGAGAGATGATAATTCTTCTTTGAAAGGAGAATAGCAATATTCTCTCCAATGTTCCTATAACATTTTCAAAGGATTATTCATCTTGATATTGCGAATATGTCATTTATGTTACAACAACAAGGCTATTTATTTTAACTTAATATAACTTGGATTAAAATGTACTCTGTTGTTTTACCCAGCATCAATGTTGTGGCTCATAAGCATGAAGATGCAATTTTCTTGGCAGAGGTCTAAAAAATTTTAGCACTAGACAGAAAAGAAATACATACATATATAATGCATGTATATATGTGTATTATAAACCATATATTTTGCGAACGTCTGTTGCAAAAACCTTGTTTTTTTTTAATTTTTTTAAAATTTATTTTCTATATTCTTTGTTTACATTCTGAAAGCCTTCCCCTTTCCCAGTCCCCCCCTTATGTCCCATAAGTCCTCTTCTCTCCATCGATTCTCCTGTCTTTCCCCCTCCCTTTTCTCTGTCCTGATACTCCCCTACAATGCTGGATCAAGCCTTTCCAGGATTAGGGCCCTCTTCTTCCTTCTTCATGGGAATCATTTGATATGCCAATTATATCTTCAGTATTAAGAGCTTCAGGGCTAATTAATAACCACTTATCAATGATTGCATTCCATGTGTATTCTTTTGTGATTGCATTACCTCGGTTAGGATGATATTTTCCAGTTCCATCCATTTGCCTAAAAAATCATGAATTCATTGTTTTTAATTGCTGAATAGTACTCCATTGTGTATATATACCACATTTTCTGTATCCATTCCTCCATTAAGGAATATCTGGGTTCTTTCCAGCTTCTGGCTATTATAAATAAGGCTGCTACAAACATAGTGGAGCATGTGTCCTTATTGCATGCTTATCATGCATAGTTTTCTTAGGAACGGCCAGATGATTTCCAGAGTGATTGTACCATCTTACAATCCCACCAGCAGTGGAGGAGTGTTCCTCTTTCTCCATATCCTTGCCAACACCTGCTGTCTCCTAAGTTTTTTTTTGTTTTTTTTTTTTTTAACCTTAGCCATTCTGACTAGTGCAAGGTGAAATCTCAGGGTTGTTTTGATCTGCATTTCCCTAATGGCTAATGATGTTGAGCATTTCTTAAGGTGCTTCTCGGCCATCCGAATTTCTTCAGGTGAAAATTCTTTGTTTAGGTCTGTATCCCATTTTTTAATGGAGGTATTTGGTTCCCTGGGGTCTAACTTCTTGAGTTCTTTGTATATATTGAATATTAGCCCTCTATCGGATGTAGGGTTGGTGAAGATCTTTTCCCAATTTGTTGATTGCTGTTTGTCCTTTTGACAGTGTCCTTTGCCTTACAGAAACTTTGTAATTTTATGAGATCCCATTTGTCAACTCTTGATCTTAGAGCATAAGCTATTGGTGTTCTGTTCAGGAACTTTTCCCCTGTGCCTATGTCCTCAAGGGTTTTCCCCAATTTCTTTTCTATTAGTTTCAGTGTGTCTGGTTTTATGTGGAAGTCCATGATCCACTTGGAGTTGAGCTTAGCACAAGGAGATAAGAATGGATCAATTCGCATTCTTCTGCATGCTGACCTCCAGTTGAGCCAGCACCATTTGTTGAAAAGGCTATCTTTTTTCCACTGGATGTTTTTCAGCTTCTTTGGCAAAGATTGAGTGACCATAGGTGTGTTGGTTCATTTCTGGGTCTTCAATTCTATTCCATTGGTCCACTTGCCTGTCCCTGTGCCAGTACCATGCAGTTTTTAACACTATTGCTCTGTAGTATTGCTTGAGGCCTGGGATACTAATACCTCCTGTTAACTCTAATTGGTCCAAAGCTTCAATTAGTTTCACTGTGTCCCTGTTTAGTTTCTGTTTTCCTGATCAGTCCATTGAGGAAAGTGCAGTGTTGAAGTCACCCATAATTATTGTGTTAGGTGCAATGTGTGCTTTGGGCTTTAGTAAAGTTTCTTTTATGAATGAGGGTGCCTTTGCATTTGGAGCATAGATTGAGAGTTGTTCTTGGTGTGTTTTTCCTTTGACCAGCAAGAAGTGTCCCTCAGTGTCTCTTTTGATGACTTTAGGTTGAAAGTCAATTTTATCTGATATTAGAATGGCTACTCTGGCTTGTTTCCTGAGACCATTTGCTTATAAAATTGTCTTCCAGCCTTGTACTCTAAGGTAGTGTTTGTCTTTGACACTGAGGTGTGTTTCCTATATGCAGCAAAATGTAGGATCCTGTTTACATATACAGTCTGTTAGTCTATGTCTTTTTATTGGGGAATTGAGACCATTGATGTTAAGAGATATTAAGGAATAGTGATTATTACTTCCTGTCATTTTTGATGTTATCTTTTATATTTGATTGGTTATCTTCTTTTGGGTTTGATGAAAGAAGGTTACTATCTTGCATTTTCCAGGGTGAAGTTTCCCTCCTTGTATCGGTGTTTTCCTCCTATTATCCTTTGTAGGGCTGGGTTTGTGCTAAGATATTTGGTGAACTTGCTTTTGTCATGGAATATCTTGGTTTCTCCATCTATGGTGATTGAGAGTTTTGCTGGGTATAGATGTTTTGGCTGGCATTTGTGTTCTCTTAGAGTCTGCTTGAGATCTGCCCAGGATCTTCTAGCTTTCATAGTCTCTGGTGAGAAGTCTGGAGTGATTCTGATAGGTCTTCCTTTATATGTTACTTGGCCTCTTTCTCTTACTGCTTTTAATATTCTTTCCTTGTTTAGTACATTTGGGGTTTTGATTATTATGTGACGGGAAGTATTTCTGCTCTGGTCTAGTCTGTTTAGAGTTCTGTAGGCTTCTTGTATATTCATGGACATCTCTCTCTTTAGATTAGGGAAGTTTTCTTCCATAATTTTATTGAAGATATTTGCTGGCCCTTTAAGTTGTAAATCTTCACTCTCATCTATGCCTATAATCCTTAGGTTTGGCCTTCTCAATGTGTCCTGGATTTCCTGGATGTTTTGGGTTACAAGCTTTTTGCATTTTGCATTTTCTTTGACCATTGAGTCCATGGTTTCTATGGTAACTTCGGCATCTGAGATTCTTTCTTCTATCTCTTGTATTCTGTTGTTGATATTTGCATCTATGCTCTATGATCTCTTCCCAAGGTTTTCTCTCTACAAAGTTCTCTCCCTTTGCAATTTCTTAGTTGTTTCTACTTCTGTTTTTAGATCCTGGATGTTTTTGCTCAGTTCCTTCACTTGCTTGTTTGTGTTTTCCTGTAATTCTTTGAGAGATTTTTGTGTTTCTTCTTTCATGACTTCTGCCTGTTGATCAAATTTCTCCTGTACTTTTTAAAGTAATTTTTGCATTTCCTCCTTATTGGCTACTGTTGTTTGACCCATATTCTCATGAATTTCTTTAAGTGATTTTTTTGTTTCCCTTGTAAGGGCTTCTAGCTTTTGATCATTTTCTCCTGAATTGCTTTAAGAGATTTATTTATGTCCTTCATGTGTTCTTGTAACAGCATCACAAACAGTGATTTTACGTCCAGATCTTGCTTTTCTGGTGTGTTGGGGTATCCAGGACTTGCTATTAACAGAGAATTGGCTTCAGATACTGCCATATTGCCTTGATTTCTGTTAGTAACAGTCCTACGTTTGCCTTTTGCCATCTAGATCTCACTGGTGTTAGTTGGTCTTGTTGTCAATGCAGGATTCACCCTTGCAAGATGCCTCCCTACAGCTGGCCTCCAGATGCACCGCTGACCCTCTGCACTGCTTGGGGATAGGGCACATGGCCAGGCTGCTTCCCATCCAGAGGTGGTGACCAGAAGGCTCCCCAAAAACCTTGTTTTTAAGTCTGAGCCTGAGAGCACAGAACAGTTTTTGTGGATTTGGCTGCTAAGCTTGCATCTTTTGAGATGATACTCTTTCAGCTCAATATCTTATTAGCGTGCATCACAAATCAACATTAGTTCTCTGAGTTGGGCAACTTTCAGGGAATAGCAAGTGTTAATTTACTGTTCAGGATGTTTTATTTTTTTTTAATGTATTGCTCATATTTGATGCAGTGTCAGGGAATATGTTTGCTGGTCATTGATACTTTGTAGAGTCCACAATTAAATCTATAAGCGACGCAAAGAAACACTAACCTGGTTGTTACATTCTAAAATGTGCCCACAGGTTTTTTTCTTACAGGAGAACCACCAATAGTGTGGTTTTCAATTAGCCAAAAGTATTTTGACCTAGCAAAAGTTTTATAATGCTATTTTAATTGAATATAGATGAGTATATGGACCATAAAATTTGGTCTTAGTCTGTAACATGGAACAGAAAATATATGAGAAATGCATCCATAAGATCATAAATTCACCAGTGTGTGCACAGTACACTCATTCTAAAAACACTGTTACCTCAATGTCATCCACCACCTCTGGTGAGTAAGATGTCTGTGTCTCCTCTTCTACAATGATCTCTGAGCTTTGGGGAAAGGGGCCATAATACAAATATCCCAATTATGGCTCAACATTCTATCTTTCTGATCTGTATGTTGATTAGTTATGGGTCTCTGTGTTAATTGTCATCTACTTGGGGAAACAAAGCTTTTCAGATGAGAACTGAGAGATACCAAAACCTATAGGTATAGAGGTAAGTCATTGGGAATTTTTTTCAGGTTTCTTTTTCAATTATAGCTTTTTTTAAATTGGGTTTTTATGGATTTGCATTTCAAATGTTACCCCCTGTCCAAGTTTCTCCTCTGGTGCCCCCTGTCTCCCCTAACCCCTCCCCCTGCTTCTATGAGGATACTCCCCATCCCACCCACCCACTCCCACCTCATAGCCCTGGCATTCCCCTATACTGGGAATCAAGCCTTCACAGGACCAAGGGCTTCTCCTTCCACTGATGCCAGACAATGCCATACTTCACTACATATGTAGCTGGAATCATGGGTCCCGCCATGTGTACTCTGGTTGGTGGTTTATTCCCTAGGAGCTCTGGGTGTCTGGTTGGTTGATATTGTTGTCCCTCCTATGGGGTTGCAAACTCCTTCAGCTCCTTCAGTCCTTTCTCTAACTCCTACATTAGGGACTCAGTACTCAGTTCAGTGATTTGCTATGAGCATCTGCCTCTGCATTTGTCAGGCTCTGTCAGAGCCAGACAAAATGCTAGGTCCTATTTACGTATCCAGTCTATTAGTCTATGTCTTTTAGTTGGAGTACTGAGTCCATTAATGTTAGATATTAAGGAACAGTGACTGTTGCTTCCTGTTATTTTTGTTGCTAGAGGTGGAATTATGTTTGTGTGGATATATATCATCTTTTGGGGTTGTTGAAAGATTACTTTCTTTTTTTTATTTTTTATTCGATATATTTTTTATTTACATTTCAAATGATTTCCCCTTTTCTAGACCCCCACTCCCCGAAAGTCCCATAAGCCCCCTTCTCTTCCCCTGTCCTCCCACCCACCCCTTCCCACTTCCCCGTTCTGGTTTTGCCCTATACTGCTTCACTGAGTCTTTCCAGAACAAGGGGCCACTCCTCCTTTCTTCTTGTACCTCATTTGATGTATGGATTATGTTTGGGGTATTCCAGTTTTCTAGGTTAATATCCACTTATTAGTGAGTGCATACCATGAGTCACCTTTTGAGTCTGGGTTACCTCACTTAGTATGATGTTTTCTAGCTCCATCCATTTATTTGCCTAAGAATTTCATGAATTCATTGTTTCTAATGGCTGAATAGTACTCCATTGTGTAGATATACCACATTTTTTGCATCCACTCTTCTGTTGAGGGATACCTGGGTTCTTTCCAGCATCTGGCAATTATAAATAGGGCTGCTATGAACATAGTAGAGCATGTACCCTTATTACATGGTGGGGAATCCTCTGGGTATATGCCCAGGAGTGGTATAGCAGGATCTTCTGGAAGTGAGGTGCCCAGTTTTCGGAGGAACCACCAGACTGATTTCCAGAGTGGTTGTACCAATTAGCAACCCCACCAGCAGTGGAGGAGTGTTCCTTTTTCTCCACACCCTCTCCAACACCTTCTGTCTCCTGAATTTTTAATCTTAGCCATTGTGACTGGTGTAAGGTGAAATCTCAGGGTTGTTTTGATTTGCATTTCCCTAATGACTAATGAAGTTGAGCACTGACTGGAGAAAGATTACTTTCTTGATTTTTCTAGGGTGTAGAAAAGGAGGTTTCCATCCTTGTATTAAAGTTTTTCATCTATTATCCTTTGCATTTGTGGAAAGATATTATGTAAATTTGTCATGGATTATCTTGGTTTCTTCACCTATTACAATTGAGAGTTTTGCTGCATATAGTAGCCTGGGCTGGCATTTGTGTTCTCTTAGGGGCTGTATGACATCTGCCCCAGATCTTCCAACTTTCATAGTTTCTTGTTGACAAGTCTGGTGTCTGTCTGATCTGGGTCTGCCGTCATATGTTACTTAACATTTTTCCCTTACTGCTTTTAATATTCTTTCTTTGTTTAGTGCAATTGGTATTTTGATTACTATATAATGGGAGGAATTACTTTTCTGGTCCAATCTATTTGGAGTTCTGTAGGCTTCTTGTACGTTCATGGGCATCTCTTTTTTTTTTTTTTTTTTAGGTTAGGGAAGTTTTCTTCTATAATTTTGTTGAAGATGTTTACTGGCTCTTTAAGTTGGGAATCCTCACTGTCTTCTATGCCTATTATCCTTAGACTTGGTCTTTTCATTGTATCCTAGATTTTCTGTATGTTTTGGATTGGGAGCTTTTTGCTTTTTCTGTTTTCTTTGACTGTTGTGTCAATGTTTTCTATGGTATCTTTTGCACCTGAGATTCTTTCTTCTATCTCTTGTATTTTGTTGTACTTTCTATCTCCAGGGTTGTCCCCCTTTGTGATTTCTTTATTGTTACTAGTTTCATTTTTAAATCTTGGGTGGTTTTGTTCATTTCCTTCACCTGTTTGTGTTTTCCTGTAATTCTTTAAGGGATTTTTGTGTTTCGTCTTTAAAGGCTGTTACCTTTTTACCTGTGTTCTCCTGTATTTCTTTAAGAGAGTTATTTATGTCCTTCTTAAAGTCCTCTATCATCATCATGAGATGAGATTTTAAATCCTAATCTCCCTTTTCTGGTGTGTTGGAGTATACAGGGCCCCCTGTGGTGGGAGAACTGTGTTCTGATTATGCCAAGTAGCCTTGGTTTCTGTTTCTTAGGTTCTTGTGCATGCCTCTTGATTCTGGTTATCTCTGGTTTTAGTTGGTCTTGTTGTCTCTGATTGGAGTTTATGCCTCCTGTTGGCCTGTGAGCCTGTGTTCTTAGATGCGTTAGCACTCCTGGAGAGACCAGCTCTCTCTGGGTGGATTTGGATACAGAGGGCTGTGGGATAACCTTTGCTCCAGGGTACAGACAGATGGAGATTGGAAGCATCCTGATCCTGGCTATGGTTCCTGTGCCCTGTGTGTTCCTGGTGCATTCCTGTTTGGATAGTTATTGGAGCAAAAACAAAAGTGGTGATCTCACCTGTGGGCTTAGGAGTGAGAGTACTCCTGGGAGACCAGCTATCTCTCTGGTCAGGATTTGGGTATAGAGGGCTGTGGGACAGCCTTAGCTCCAGGGCACAGATGGAGAACAGAAGGGGACTTGTTTTAATACTATGCCCATTTAGTGAAATAATACTAGTAGGTTCTGCCATACAATCTACGACTTACCTAGTCTTATGTACTTAACCCAGATAATCATGCCAGTAATGGGATCCATCTCATTGAACAGGCCTTAAATACTACCAGAAAGTTATTTCTGTAGCTATACATCTGACAGATGGTTAGTATCTAGAACATACAGAGAATTCAAAAGTCTACAGCTCATGAAAGAAAAAATCTCAATTAAACATTGGGCAGAGAACCAAAAATACAAAGTTCTCAAAAGACAAAATGCAAATATCTGGGAAAAATACTTAAGAAATTTCAGCATTTCCTTTCATGTAGATGTATGTTTTAAGAAACTTTAATACTGTCAAAGCCTTTAGCATCTATTATCCTTCCCCATTGTTCCTCCTTACCTATTCTTCCACCTTATACCCCATTTCATTTGTCCTCCCAGTTACATTAATCCCCCTTTATATCACTTCATTCTATCTCCTTATCTTGCAAGCCCACTATTTACCCCACAGCCTTTTACTATTTTCATAACCTCTGTGTATATTCCAAATGAATAACACATATCTGAAGATTCAAAGCTAACATCCACATATGGGAGAAAACAGATGATATTTGTTTTTCTGTGTCTGGGTCTCCTCACTCAGAATGCTCTTTTTTTTTATTTCATCCACTCATTTATGAGTTTTATGATTTTATTTTTCATAAGAGCTGAATAATATTTCATTGTGTAAATACACATACTTATTATATGTATAATATATATATTCACATATATAGGCTGTTTTCTATTTTTGTGGATATTGTGAATAGATTAGCAATGAGCATGGAAAAACCCTGTATCTCTGCTGTAGGAAGCAGAGTGCTTTGGGGAGACGCCCAAGAGCAGTATTGCTATATCATGTGGTAGAAATATTTCTAGCTTTGTGGGGTCTTTAAAACCTATAGACATGTCTTAAAATATGTACACACATAATAATTTAAGTGGAGTTACACAATAATAAGGTAACGGTCTTCCTACCAGACCCTACCCATTAGAGAATAAAATCTCCAGCACTGGGACATCTTTCTAAGTTGATGACTAGTGGGGTCTATCCAAGATACCCCTAAGCACAGTAGATTATTTTCCTTTCTCTCAGTAATCCTTCTGAACCTGATGCTAAGACTCTTTTGCTGAAGTCACCACATACTTGAATCATAAACTAGAGAAATGAAGGTGGTACTGATCTGGATAATGTTCAGTGACTAGCTTTTATAGTTTAGAAAAGTGTTATGTAGGCTATCAGAGAAGTAGCCTTACTTAGCTTCAATTGATGTGAATGACATCAATGACTGTAAATGCTCACTGATGCAATAGCAGCATGAATTCATTGGAAGTGTTCAGCTTTCTTTCTATAGAAACTATACTGTGAGGTGTCTTGCCTTCTAAAGCAATGTTTTAGAATATATCATCTCTTTTTGGCAACTTTAGCGCCTATGTTGCTATATGCTACTTAGCTATATGTTAAAGGTAACAAAAATCTTAAATCTCCTTTGTTAATTTTATATCTTCTATATCCTAGTACCCTATGTCTTGTTTTATTCTTATAATCTCTGGGGGAAACAAAACAGTGCTCCTATTTCAGTGTGATAAATGTATAAAAGACCACAACAGAACTTTTCAGTTCAGTGAGCATATTGAACATTGAACACATACCCTGTAAGCACTTACATAGGAGGAAGGGATAATGTTCCAAAATTTTAGTCTCTTAAGTCTTCGGAATCCAGAAAGATGAATCACTTGTCCTGTCTGTTATACTAAACAGAAACTGACAGCTATGTTTAATTTATCTGGCTCAGTATTACAGAGCCTTTTAGCCATTTCATTTCATTATATTCATCTTGAAATATTTGCTCTAGTAAGAAGAAGCAAATATTGGGTTTTACAATCCATTTACTGGGATAACAGTGATGATAATCTAACATCACAGAACCGAAACCTATTTCCTGAGAAGATTTTTTTTCTCCATGTACAATATCCTCAATAGTGTGTCTCATCTCACACTCCCTCAACTTATATTTCTTGAAACTTAGTAGAATAAATGCAAATACAACCCCATACCCAATACTTTGGTAAAGCTAATTTTTATGAATTAGTTTCAGCCTTTTACACTCACTAGTGAAAAACTTTCCTGATTGATTCAATCTTTAGTGCAAAGTGTGCCATGTATACTGTGCTGTTATGCTACACAGGTATCCCATGTTGCCTGGAAACAATAATGGTACTGACAAACAAGCTATTTCGTTCCAATGAAGGGAGAATTAACTCAAATACATAGCTCCTTCACAGGAAGGAGCTATCTGTAATGTTCTGTTCTTAATGGAGGACTGGAGAATGTAGAATTTAGCCCTTAGCTCCATCCTAGAATAGAAGGTTGGTTGTCCTTCCAGTGGAAAATTCCTCCTTTACTTGTTAGCTGAGTCTACCCACAGGAAAAAAAAGTCCCACGAAATATATAGAAAAAAGTAAAAAGCTAAGTCAAAATCACATTTCACAGAATGAAATATTCTTATTAAAATTACTTTTCTGAATTAAAAATGTAGACAGCATTCATCTCTTGTGGAGATAGTCTACTCCACCCAGTAAACACAACAACCATGTGGAAGTGCCCTGAAGTGCCCTACTTCCACTTGTGCAAAACCCCTTTTCTCTCTCTAGCTTATGGGGAGATAGCAAGAAAATGTTCCTACATCATAGGAGTAAATTAGATGTTCTGTTGACATATGACAAGGCTTAATAAAATTATGAAAATGAACTAATTTGAAAGCCCTGATGACAGGATTTATAAATGGATTTTAGAAAGTCCCAAATTGTGGCAAATTAACTACATGCAGTACACATTTTCCACGGATATCATGTTTTTGTTAAACTATTCAGTGAATGCTAGTGGGCACATCTGTACCCAGTCTAGAACCCTTCAGCTCTAATACTCATGATGTTTTATAAAGATTCCTTACTGCACTTCAGAAGGATTAAAAATGTTTCTCTTTAGAGGTTTGGCAGTTGAGACATTAGCCAGGCAAACAGAAAAATATTTGAGTTACTAAAAACCTACAGAGATTCTATTAGAAATTCTTTAGCAAGAACATTTTAATTTCAAATAATTTAAAAATCATTTAATAATATAAAAACAATATTGGGTTGCATACAAAGTTACTAAATTAAAATGCACCATTTGCCATGACCCAGTAGTGGAAGCTTAAAATATGATCAAGTTTCATTCTTAGAAAGATTCAGGAAATGAAGGTAAAGACGGGTATATTGAATACTTGATATGTTATTAGACAATCATTTAATATACACTCTGAGTTCAGTTATGTTACCCAAAATTCACATGCCAAGGTCCCCATTACCTCATAGCTGGAATCTTTAATGCCTACCTCCTGCTGCATCTGTTTATTAATTTAGAAAACACTAAATAATTCAGATTTCTTTGAGATATTAATAAAAAATCAGTGCAGCCTTTTTAAGTCTCTTACTGATATATCTCTGGTTTGAACAAACTGGCTATGTGAAATGTTAGATGCTTATCCTAACAGAGCTAAAACCTTGGTATACAGATTCATCTCCCATCACTTATAATAATTCCAACTGCTTTTGTCCAGGCAGACATTTATTGTTTTATATATGAAAAGACATTATAGTAGCACATTTCTCAGTGGAGCAGGGAAATGTTTTCTGAATTTTGGTCCCTCCAGAGTACCATGTAATGAGCTCTTCTAAGCCAATGCTGAGCTGCAATATAAAATCCTGTGTAATGACCCATAGCAAGCTCTGTGTGGCCCCTAGGGGACAACTCCAAGAGATCAAGTCGCCTACTCCATCCACTGCTTCCCCAGGCAGTGCCTTCTGCTCAGGGTCTGCCATGAAAGGACAAGTAGACCCCAGGTCTGAACAGCATGGACTCTGCACGTCAGCACAAAGCAAGCAGCAGAATACAAATTATCAGCTTTGCTCTAGGAACGTCTTTGTTTACAGTGGCAGGGAAGAATTTTTAAAGGCCTGCCACATTTGCATTGAGTCTGTCACTCACAGATCTAATTTTTGATTCCTGCCCTGTAAAATGATCTTGTGTTCCATTAATATATATATATACATATATATATATGTATATACACACACACACACACACACACACACATATATATATATATATATATATATATATATATATATATATATATATATATATATATTTACAAGGTTAATGTCAATGTCAGAAAATGTCAGGATCAAGCAGACATTAGAAGGAATGAAGTTTGCTTAATGAAAGGGGATAATGACTTGCATTCAAAGTAGCTTATTTGATTACAGAGGCAAACGTAGACCTTCTCAGGCAATTCTGATAGGATTTGCATATAAATTTTGCAGCTGAAACTTTATTTTTCTTTGACCAACAATGTCTTTCAACTTAGCTCATGTTCTACATAAAGTGTCTTTCAAATGAAAGAATGTCTTTGTTGAGTATGTTCAGAGTCACAGAATGTAAGTAACCATAGGGATACATAGGAACTGTACACTGATCTTTGTCTGTTTGGGGATTCGGAACCTAGAACTACAGACTAAGAAGATGATAGAGGAGTCTGTGATTAGAACCTAGCTTCCTTCATCAAGCCTGCATGGCTGGGAAAATAGCATGTGGATTTATATTTATTTCAAACTTGCTGTTGATGAGTAAAGGTTCGTATAAAGGTCATTCCTACAGAAATGTCTGCTCTCTTCAATTTGAACTCTGGTGATTGCTGCTTTTCCAAGTACTGCCCTCTACAAGAATAAAATGATTTTAAGGTACTGTATAAAAGATTATTCAAAAAAAAAAAACTCCTTTGCTGAAAATATCATGCATCTCCTCTCTCCAGCTTCCAGCTGTCGGGGGACACTTGTCATTTACCATCTCATATGACCTCGAAGAAGAAGAAGACGATTCAGAAAAGATCCTTCAGCTGATGATTATCTTAGAGGTTAGGAAAATAAATGTGTCCTTTCCCAAACATATGCTACCTTTATTTACCTTAGGTCATTCACACTGCTTATAATATAAGTTGGCAGACATATATTTACACATTCTGGAAGAAAATACACCTTAGCAATTTTATGCCATGCACATGTTTTAATCTTAAACATGGCAAGAAAACAGAAATAAATGAATTCTGATGCAAAAAAGAGATACTATTTAGAAATAATTTTGAAACTTAAAGTTAAAACATGATCATGTATCCATTCTGATAAGCTTATGTGATCCATGTGTTTAGGTCAGCATTGATTTATGTAACATGTTATATTGTAGATTCTAGTGTTTGTTTTTTGCTCCAGTAGTCAAAAGGAAGAGGGGAAGGTAACTTCCTTCTTGAGCTGTTTGTAACTCCTGACTTCAAAATCTTAACTTTAGGAAGAAAAGATATAAGATACGCTGCATTTGGGAACTAGAAGACCATGGTCCTTCATGGTTCCAAATGCTACTACAGTGACATGTTTAGAACCCTTACTTCCTAGCACTATGGTGATACTTTCTTCAGTCACATATTTACCCGTAGTCACACACATGAGAGTGAATTGGTGGTTCGAAATGGAAGGTACTGGCTAAGCTTCAGGCTCTGTTCTTGCCAAGAGACTGCCTTGCTTTTGGGTCAGTGTCAGAATGACAACATTACCCTCTCAGAGGGAATTTCAGAATTGAATGAAGTGATTTAGGCTTCATATGAGTATAAAAACACATGTCTATCTTGTGATACTTTGAAGATAAAATTTCTCTTATGCATGAAGATTAAGAAATGATGCATCTCTAAAGTGTTAAATGAAAACCGTTACTTGAATGCTCTCATTAAATGTAAATGACTCTTATCATGAGACCACTGTCCTGTTTTGAGCAACAGTGTGCAGATCTTTCCTTATGTAGAAGTCGAAATATTTTTATGTACATGTCAATGAAAGTTTCCTCCCAAATTTCCTTTCATTCTTATCTGTGACATAAATATGATACTTTTATGCCTCTATGAAGCAAAACTGTTAGTAATGATATATGCGTATAATATGTATATGACTTCAGTTAATAGAGAATGTGAGTATATATAAAATTATAATGGTATAGGGGAATACCAGAACAGGGAAGTGGGAAGGGGTAGATGGGAGAACAGGGGAAGGAAAGAGGGCTTATGGGACTTTTGGGGAGTGGGGAGCCAGAAAAGGGGAAATCATTTGAAATGTAAATAAAAAATATATCGAATAAAAAAATTATAATGGTAGACTTTATAATGGAGGAGATGAAGGGTGATCTTCATGATGCTTAGTTTTCACTTCATGGGCACTAGAAATATGCTGAATGATGGAGAACCTGAGTTAGAACCCTCATGAGGATAGCCTCAAGTAGAGAAACAAAATTCAGGGGGCCTTTCTAATTTTTGTACTGTTCTTGCAATTTTATGTACATATATTTTCTTTCTTTTTTTCCCCACCTGCCTTTAGGGAAATAACTTGAGAATCAGCACACCCTATAAGGAGGTGTACTTAGAGCCATCTGAAGAACACATTGAGGAGTTATCACTCAAAGAAGAGTCCTTTACCATATATGGAACAAATTTGCCAGTCAGTAGAAAAGATTTTATGATTGTGCTCACAAATTTGGAGAGACTCCTCATGCAAATCACATACAACTTAGGGATGGACGCCATCTTCAGGTAAGATCTAGAACTCCACCTCCCAGAGTCACGTATCTGAAGCAAGCAAAGATATGTCAGAAAAGCACATTTTAAAAAGTCTAGGTTTGTGGCTTTAAGTAAAAATAAATAAATAAATAAATAAATAAATAAATAAATAAATAAATAAATAAATAAATAAATAAATAAGCAAGCAAGCAAGCAAGCATATATTTTGGTTTCTATGAGGTAATTATATACAACCTTTACATTTTAAGTGTGGAAAACAATGTATTAGACTTTTAATGATAAATCCTCTGCAGTTTTTAATGACCTCCCTATTGACAAACAAAAGGACAGTTTCGTTTATGGAATCTCAGATTGTGACATACTGATGATATATGATTGCATGGTCCTCATATTCAGAAAGTGGTTTGACCAGAAATTGTCCCACCTTGGGATCCATCCCATATATGGTTCCCAAACCCAAATGCTATTATGGATGCCAACAAGTGCTTGCTGACAGAAGCCCAATATAGCTGTTTTCAGAGAGGCTCTGCCAGTGCCTGACAGATATAGAGGGGGATGCTCTCAGCCAACAATTGAACTGAGCACAGGATCCTCAATGGAGGATCTAGGAAAAGGACCCATAGGTTTACAGACCCATAGGAGGTACAACAATATGGACCAACCAGTACTCCCAGATCTCCCAGGTACTTAACCACTAACCAAAGAGTACACATGGAGGTATCCATGGCTCCAGCCACATGGGTAGCAGAGTATGTCCTGGTCAGACATCAGTGAGAGGAGAGGCCCTTGGACCTATGACGGCTCATTGCCCCAGGGTAGGGGAATGCCAGGTCAGGGAAGAGGGAATGGGTGGGTTAGTGAGCAGAGAGAGGGGGATGGGATGCAGGTTTACAGAGGGGAAACAAGGAAAAGGGATAGCATTTGAAATGTAAATAAAATATCTTTTAAAAAAGAAATTAGTTTACAAATATTTTTTCCTATTAATCAATTAACTAGCTTCTAATAGTATCTAGATTATAATAAGAAATACAGGCCTCCTCACCTACATAATTACACATTTCTTTATTAAAACACTGTGGCACTATAATAAAAAAGAATAAGAGATTTTGAAGATTAAATAAGCTTTATTGATCTTGGCAACTTATTGGTTTTTGTGGAACCTAGATTTTAAGTTCAATAAAGCCCATAACAATATCATCTCATCCCTTAGGGGCATGGCTAAAATGATACTTAATTTGGACATTTTTAAAAGCTAGTTCCTTCTTAGTGACCACATATTTTACTATAAAGAAAAAACCTTGACTTGAGCCAAATTGATCTCCAAATTCTGACTAAAATCTCCTTTATTTCTAATTTAGAAACAATGGTATCTTGTCTGATAAAAATTTCATTTCATGTATATTGGAATAGGCTTTTCCTGCTTTTTAAAATCCAGGTGGTAACAGAAAGTATCATTGCACCTTCATTGTCAGTCAGATTAAGTTGGAATACTAAGTTTGATGCCACATGGACACCTGGTATACCTTTATTCAGAGACATACCTCCTACTTTGGATTTTTCAGTAGCAGATTCTACCATAATTATTTGCTAGCGCTGCCAAGCGTGTCTTTCACTTGTAATATTTTAGCACATTCCAATCATCATTATCATTTCCCAAAGGAGGGAACTGCAGATTCATAAACAAAATCATTGCCAAACAATGTACCTCTTTTGCATAGGCAATTCTGCTAGAAGCTGGGTTAAAGTGCTATAAAGATGAGAGGCAGCACTTAGGAATTAATTATGTTTTTCCCCGTTCAGTAAATAGAGATTGCCATGATGTTTAAACAGTATAAAGAAATGAGTCCTCCAGCTTTCAAAGTGAATGATAACCGAATTGACCAAAAGTGGCTGGAGAGCTTATTTCTTGTTGTCGCCTTGTTTCTCAGGCTAGTTAATTCAAAGACACTTCTGGTTTACATCAGACAATTTCAAAGTCTACCCATCTTAAAAACATTGGTTTCTTTGAAATCCCTCATGGAGTAAAAGCTCATGGGGTATATGGCTGTGTGGATAGACTTACCAGCTCTTTAAGCAGGTGACTTCTTTTTGCCATCCTTATTTCTGAACTGTTGTGGTCCAAGAAATAGAGATAGAGTCAGAATGAAATCCCAGCTCCTTCTAGAATTGCTGAAAGCCAGCTCGGATCCTGAATCGGTAAGCTTGCCATATTTTATTTATTTCTGATCTACCAATAAATTGAGTCATTTTTGTAAAACACCGCTTGAATTGATTTCAACTTGTGTTGCACAGTAGGCTTCTGAGTTGGTATGTTTGTGTGCAAGCAAAAGGAAATTGAAGATATTGCAACAACAATTCATATTTAGACTTACTGAAGGGTAGTTATCTCAACAAAATGGGCTGAGGTTTGCCCAGTTACACGGTTAGGTGGAGATGGATCAGAAACTGAGCTGCAGGTCAAGGATTTTGACTTCTGTTTCCGACACAGCTATTTAATAGTTGTAAACATGAATATGGTTTTGACCTCTTTGTGCTCTAGTCACTTCATTTCTGAAACAGGGAAGACAATTGCCTTGCCAACTCCAGAAGGTCACTTTGGGAATGGAATTAGAGAATTGCTGAAATACTTTTCTAACAGAAAATCAGCTAACACATATGAAGTATTTATATCTGACCAATCTCATTCCAGGTGAATATACTTTCTGTAAATATCATTTAGGCTTGAAGACATCCAGCATATGAAATATTCTGCCATATCCACAACTGAGTGTTTACTGCCATGCGTATCCAGAATGCAGAAAGACTCAGTGTGGCTAATTGATGTCCTTTTATTATCTAATAATTTAGTAAGGTGAATAGAAAGCATAAATATGCATTACTTCCTCAGGTAAGATAAAAGGATGGAACTGTGGCTTAGCACACAAGCCATTTTGGATACCTAGCTTCCTCATAAATTTTGGGAGAGCATGATGACTTGCTTAGAATCCTATTATTTAAGAAATAGAGACGGTATTGTTCACTAAAGCAAGCTAGACTAGAAAAATTGATAAATTCCAAGTTTAAGTGAAAGACCTCATCTCAGTATGTGAAGCGGATATCCAGGAGGACACCCAGTATCAACCTCTGTTTCCAAATGCATACTCATGTACATATATTCATGTACATACACACATACACAAACACACATCAAAATAAGAAAATATAAATCAAGTACTAGCATGTAGTTCTCCTTTAAGTTATTCAAATCTTAGTAACATCCTTGACAATCAACTTAAGCAAAATATTTCCTAAGTACCTATAAGATACAGAACCCTTCACAAATTGTCTTCCTTCTGCCCCTCCATTAGACATTATTATAGTTCACCAAATTCTACTCCTTTGGAGATTATTGCATTTCCCTCGACTCCTGAGAGCAGAGGATGTGGTTTGGCCAATACAATGGAAACCAATGTGATTTACATCTTCCCTGAACAGGAACATTGAACTGCCAGTGTAAGACTTCCTAGAGTTTATTCAGCAACCAGAAAATAAACAACTTAAATTCCAACAGGACATGGAGGTCAGCACCCTGGCTTTTTAAATCTTCTAGTTACTCAAAAAAGGCTGATTTTTAGAAATCCCCCTACAGGCCTGGATCCACTACCAGAATTTGAAGTAGCTACCATGGCCAAATCAAGTACATTGTGAGTTTTTCAAAATACATTTCAAATGCATTCATAGAATGCAAACAAATACAGAACCTTTAACAAGATGCATTTAAAATATTTATTTATTTTATTATACTGTGGCTTTGCCTGTTTGTATCTTGATGCACCATATGAACCTCGGGTGAGTTAGAAGCCAGAAGAGGGCATAGGCTCACCTGGCGCTGGAGTTCCAGGCAGGCATGAGCTGCTTTGTAGGTGCTAGGAGTCAAACCTGGGTCCTCTGGCAGAGCAGCCAATGCCTCTTAACTGCTGAGCCATGTTTCCAACACCACTTGAAAATGTTCTTATTTGACATATAGCAGTTATACTTATTGATAAGCTTCATAAATCATATTATTCAGATATATTATGCCCTTTGAACTCACCCTTTTTTTTTTCCAAAACTAAACTCATTTATTTAATGTCTGTGACTGGGGTATCCATGCCCAGCCCACCTGTGGAGGTCAGGGGGTAACTTGGTGGGGTTTTGTTCTCCTTCCAGATTTATGTGGGATCCATGAACTGAACTCAGATTGTCAATCTTTTTTTTTATTCGATATAATTTATTTACATTTCAAATGATTTCCCCTTTTCTAGCCCCCCCTCCCCAAAAGTCCCGTAAGCCCCCTTCTCTTCCCCTGTCCTCCCTCCCACCCCTTCCCACTTTCCCGTTCTGGTTTTGCCGCATACTGTTTCACTGAGTCTTTCCAGAACCAGGGGCCACTCCTCCTTTCTTCTTGTATTTCATTTGATGTGTGGATTATGTTTTGGGTATTCCAGTTTTCTAGGTTAATAACCACTTATTAGTGAGTGCATACCATGATTCACCATTTGAGTCTGGGTTACCTCACTTAGTATGATGTTCTCTAGCTCCATCCATTTGCCTAAGAATTTCATGAATTCATTGTTTCTAATGGCTGAATAGTACTCCATTGTGTAGATATACCACATTTTTTGCATCCACTCTTCTGTTGAGGGATACCTGGGTTCTTTCTAGCATCTGGCAATTATAAATAGGGCTGCTATGAACATAGTAGAGCATGTATCCTTATTACATGGTGGGGAATCCTCTGAGTAGAACCTTTTTTCAAATTTTTTTAGATATATTCTTATTTACATTACAGATGTTGTCCCCTTTCCTGGTTTCACCCCTGAAAATCCCATAACCCATCTCCCCTCACCCTGGTCCCCAATCAACCTTCTCCTGCTTCCCTGTCCTGGCATTACCTCACACTGCAGCATGGAGCCTTTCCAGGACCAAGGGCCTCTCCTCCCTTTGATGTCCAACAAGGCCATCCTCTGCTGCCTGTGTGTCTGGAGCCATGGGTAGCTCCATGTGTACTCGTTGGTTGATGGTTTTGTCCCTGGGAGCTCTGGGGGTTCTGGGTGGTTCATATTGTTGTTCCTCCTATGGCGCTGCCATAGTTACTTGTGTCCTTTCTCTAGCTCCTCCATTGGGGATTCTGTGTTTAGTTCAGTGGCTGGCTGAGAGTGCCCCCATTCTTTGTTTGTCATGCACTAGCAGAGCCTCCCAGGTAATAGCTATATCAGGCTCCTGTCAGCAAGCACTAGCTGCATCTGGGTTTTGTAACTATATAAGATGGTTTTCTAGGTGGAGCAATCTCTGGATGGTCTTCCCTCAGAATCTGCTCCACATTTTGCTTTATACAGAACCTTTTAAATCCAAGATATTTTTATGTGAATTTCATAGGGAATTTAGGAGTTTTGTATTGAATAGAATATGATAGAGTTTGTATTATAAATTACCTAGAAAAAGCCTTAAGAACAAAATCATCTGATAACCAAAGACATGAAGTTGATGAGCACATACTTTGTCTCTACATTTGGAATGAACCATCCAGGTGCCCATATTTTAAAGAAATATGTTGAAAACTATGTTGACCTTAGGACTTAAAGATATTTAAAGAACACACTTTTCATTCTGCTGTTAATGAGAGGTAGAGCCAGGGCTTAAGCCCACAGGCGTTTCACCCAGAGTCTTTAACGTGTGTCTGCAAACACATAACTGATCATCTCACATGTGTATCTGTCTAAATCTCAGTGCTCAAACTTGTAAACTGGCTGCAGCAATATCTGAATTTCTAGACTGAAGATGAGGGGAGGAGAAAATGCCTGCATAGCATCTGATTTAGCAGCCTGTGTTTGGATGCAATTTGGAGCAGTGAACTCAAAGAACGAATGATCCAGAATAGAAGCAAGATGCAATATTTATAATAATATAATGGACACTGCAATATGAGTAAATACTTTGTATGTTTGAATGGCTAAGGAAAAGGAGGTGAAATCTTACACTAGCATTTTATGGTTTTAGAAATGAAACTGTAGTAGCATCAGAACCTCTCCTTTATTTCTTCTACTTGACATAGATCAAAATGGTTGGAGACGAATTGAGGAGATGAGCTTGCTTAGCAAATGCAGGCTTGGCACATAAGCATGGGACTAGAAGGTAGAGTTGCCCTAGCAGCAACTCTCAGCTATAATCCCAGCACCCTGGAGGTGGAGATAATGAATACCTAGGAGGCATTGGACACTGCAGATGTATATAGAGAGAAATCAGGATTTTAAAAACGAGGTGAGAAAATATTGCTAAAGATACCTAACACTGACCTCATGCATGCTCACATGCATGCTTTTGGAACACACAAGCAGATTATATACATAGATACCACATGCACCATACACAAACATGTATGTCCTCGACATACTCACAAACATACCACACACACCCAAACACACAGATACCATACACACACAACACACACATAACCTGATATACATATAACACTCACAGACCTCTCCCAAACATATATATACAATGCACACACATATATTATACATGCACATACCTGACACATGCATAGCACAGATACACACACAATTTTATCATATATATTTTCAAATCATAATAACAATAGTCAGTTAAAGCACTTGACAACACACACACAATACATACACATACCTCCTACCACATACATAACACACACACACACATGCACACACAAAATGTTTGAGGTTGAGGAATAATTCCACTGTCCCAGAAGCTCCTTTTGACCCCTAAGTCATTCTTTTGCCTCTTTAGAATAAGATAGAAATGATCAGTCACCTCTAATGAGAGGGACTTTGTAAAATCTCCAAGAGGTAGTCGTCAGATCTGCTGCTTGTGGTATTTGTTAATCCCAGCCTCACCCATGTTAATCCAGCCATTCAATGCTGAGCTAAAACCACAGCTCTCTTCTTATTCTGCATTTGAAGCATGGTTTTGCTGAGTTGTCCTGGATGGCTCTGCACCCCCAACCCATGTAGCTCAAGCAGGCCTTGAACTAGCCTTGTTCTTGCCTCTTAGTATTCCAAGTGCTGGTATCAAGGCTCAGTTTCGAGGCTCATGCTGAATCACTGCCTTAGACTTTGACCAATGCAAACAGAATAAAATATTTTACTAGCAGCAAAATCTTTCTATGTTGATTTATCCTAAGTTAAAAATTTTTAAGTCGAACGAAACGAAAGTCTTTGATTAAGTAAAATGTGTGCAGAAAAGTAAAGGCTTTTATAAAAATAAAAGTGTAATAAAAGTTTATGTTTATAAAAGTAAAGGTGTAATACCAGTGCTTCCTTTTGTTTTGGTGGTTTTAGTTTTACCATCACTTAGTCAACTTTGTTGGGAAGTTTAATCAAACAGAAATATATTAACAGGACAGTGTCTGATGTGACTCATGTATTTTCCATAATGACTTGTAGTCATGTCTCCTCTCTCTATCCATCATCTTACCTGTATTTTCTTTTTTATTAGATATTTTTATTAAATATTTACATTTTAAATGTTATCCCCTTTCCTTTTCTTGTTTCCTCTCCAAAAGCTCCCTATTCCATCCCTCCTCCCTAGGCTCACTAACCCACCCACTCCTGCTTCCCTGCCCTGGCATTCCCCTACACTGGGGCATAGAGCCTTCACAGGACCAAGGGCCTCTCCTATTATTGATGTCTGACAAAGCCATCCTCTGCTACATATATGACTGGAACCATGTGGTAACCCAATCATGAAAGAACACACATGGTATGCACTCATTGATAAGTGGATATTAGCCCCGAAGCTCACAATACCCAAGATACAATTCACAAACCACATGAAGCTTAAGAAGAAGGAAGACCAAAGTATGGATACTTCTGTCCTTCTTAGAAGAGGGATCAAAATACCCATGGGAAGAGACAAAGAGACAATGTGTGGATCAGAAACTGAAGGAAAGGCCATTTAGAGACTATCCCACCACCCTATATACTGTCACCAAACCCAGACACTATCATGGATGCCAACAAGCACTTGCTGACAGGAGCCTGATATAGCTTTCTCCAGAGAGGCTCTGCCAGTGCCTGACAAATACAAAAGCGGATGTTCACAGCCATCTATTGGACTAAGCACAGTGTTTCCAATGGAGGAGCTAGAGAAAGGACCCAAGGAGCTGAAGGGGTTTGCAGCCCCATAGAAGGAACAACAATATGAACCAACCAGGACCCCCAGAGCTCCCAGGAACGAAACCATCAACCAAAGAGTACACATGGCTCCAGCTGCATATGTAGCAAAGCATGGCCGTATCTGAATTTTCAAGTCATCATGAGAAGAGTCAGTTTAGGCTCTTGACTTCTTTGATGATGCTTTGAGAGTTCATGCATTTTCAGTGTTCAGTACTTTATTGCTGGCAACACTTTGTGTTTAAATGAATGTAGCCTGGTATCAAGAGAAGCAAATGACCATATTGAGGGGGGAAGAAAGAAACTGCTGCCTTCTTCCTGGGTAACACTTAAAACTGTTAAATGCATTAAAATCCCATTTAACAACAGCAGAACTTAATGAACATTGAGATTGCTCGGTGAATACTAATGTGGAATATTACAAGGAGAGATGGTTTAGTGTTGAAATCTCTCACTCCTCAAAATGGTTACACAGACTAAGGAGACAAACATCTGCTATTTAAAAGACAAAGGAGACTTGGCAGCTCATTGAA